>NW_009647220.1:1037014-1054827 GCF_000708025.1 Charadrius vociferus | reverse complement strand
CATCAGCAAACTTGCTGATGGTACACTCTATCCCTTCATCCAGATCATCAATGAATATGTTGAACAAGACTGGGCCCAGTACTGACCCCTGAGGGACACCACTTGTTACTAACCTCCAACTAGACTCTGCACTACTAACCACAACCCTCTGAGCTCTATCTGTAAGCCAGTTCTCAATCCACCCCACTGTCCATTCATCTAACCCACACTTCCTAAGCTTTCCTGTGAGGATGATGTGGGAGACAGTGTCGAAAGCCTTGCCAAAGTCTTGGGCGTGGTAAGAAAACCTGTGTGCCTTCTCACTTTCTTTCAAGTGTGGGGTCCCTCTGCTACAGTTCAGCCCTTCTTCCAACCCTTGTCCCTCTCCTGGGAGTCCTGGATGACTCCAGCTCTGGCCCTTGCCAGGGGCTGGCTGAGATGGGGGAAGCAGAAGCGTGGCTTCTGGGTATGAGGAATTCATGCAGATTAAAGCCTACCAGCCCTGGGGAGGACAGAGGTGAAGCAGAGTGGATGGGCCAGAGCTGGGCAGCAGAAGGTGCCATGTGTGGTTAGAACTGAGATTGTGATTGTATCAGCCCCCAGTGATACTATGGCCATTTGAAACTGAGTCCACTGCAATGTTATTTTATGTTCTGTCTCTGAAACCTTGTCTTGTGCTATAGTGAAGCTGTGTTAAGAGTGTGAGATAATGGCATTCCTCATCAGAATGCAGTGTGTGCTTCTCCAAGCAGACTTATGAATATGTAAAACTTGCACAAAATAATTAAAAATCACTAACTCATACTTTTAATCATCTCATGCACATTTTAAAATGTAGAATTGTGATTTTAGCAGCCTAAGTTTGTTTATTCACAGCACTTGAACCCTTAATCTCCTTAAGAGCTTTAAATCCTCAACACTACATAGCTTTAAGGTGACTTGCAAAAGTAAAATACAGGATCCTGGTAATGTAATGTTTGTTGAACGCTCTCCTAGGCTGACTTGCTCCCATTTTTCTGGCTGTTCAGAGCATTAAGCGTGTACTTATAAAGTTGTTGACATTTGAGTTCTTTCCTTCGATCTGTAATGATACAGCAATAAGGGCCTGATCTGTCTTATATACAGCTGCTTGTGCTGATTTCTTTGGCTGTTTATTTCCTGCCTTCCTACAGAAAGCGACACATCATTCTGATCACCACTACGTAACTGTCATTGCTGTGTGCATGGGGCCAGACTTGCTACGGAGTTTAAGATCAATGTCAGTTATAGGATAGATATTCAGAGGAACTTAGGAGGTAAAGGTGAACTTTGGAGTAGAGGAATAAGCCAAAGCAAGAAACTTCTTTGTTAGTCTTGTAAAGGCGAGCGTTCCTTTATAGGTAAATAGCTGAGGTTTTCTGTAAACCCAAGTGTTTTCTCTATAGGATATTACTTTCAAGCACTCTTTCATCTTAAAAGGCACGCAGAGGTTTGCCTGTGGTTAGTATTTTTGTTTTAATATTTGTCTTTAGAGGAGTACCGCATTAGCAGAGGCCAGTGCTGAAATCAGTTCTTCTTGTGATATTTTGGACATAGGATATGTGTCCCCCAATTGCAGATGCAGATGCAGTGATCCTTCATGACCTCAAACACTACAGATTCCAGTGAATTCTGCAAAATATAGGCATATTTTTAGTACTGAGAGCTTCCCTAATTTGTTTGCCAGGACTGAGAAAAATGAAAAGATGCACATTTTGTAAGCACTATTCTGTTAATAGTGGCCAAGAAAGACCTCATTCCTTCACTTCCCATATTTTATCTGTCCATCAATTTATGCTGCTCACAGGATATCCATTGCTACAACAGCTCAGCATTGTACATGTTTTACTTGTTGGAAACATCCAGAATTATTGATCATTTTTCAAAAATATTGCCCTGTATCTTTTAGGAAAGTTTGCACAAAATCCAGTGATGCCAGGATCCTTTTGTGACTTTTAGATGCGTGCTTCTGCTTGATGTTCTGGAGAGAGAGAAATACCTGTGCAAGTCTGCAATAGTTCTACAATAGCAATCCCACAAGAGCACTTAGTGAATAGCCTATTTATGCCAACACAATGCTGTGCTGAAGGAGAGCCTCCGGACAGCAGTGGGTTTGCTCCCTTTTTCACCCATCCCTCTGCTCATACCATCTTTCTGCTTAACATATGTCTCCCCAAACCAGCATAAATACAAAGGGCCAAACAAAGTTTGTCAGGATTTTCATCCCAGCCTTTTTCACCAAAACCTCCTGCGTAGTTCAGCTGAAACAATATGAATCTATGGCAACTTTGCCAGACTGTTCATCAAAAGAAGTCCCCCCAAAACCAAATGCGGGGTTTTTTTGCTACTCAAGACAGCCTTTCATAAATAAATGTTCTTCTCTTTAAGTTTAAAACTTTTAAACTTTAAGTTTAAAAACTGGGAATTGAAAGGTCCTGACTTTTTTCTGTTTTCTTCTTTTCTTTTCTTTTTTTTTTTTAATTGGTTTGGATCAAACAGAGCAAGTCTGTGTAATATATTTTCCAACCCCCAGTAAAGATAGTGGGTCACATAGTTCTGTTGCTGTGCAAGGAGAGTGGATAGTGGTGAGCTCAGGGTGATGTTCCTGGGTCCCAGGTTGCATGTAGTCAGTATCTTTGCTGTTTAGGTGCTTGATTCAAGCCCCCTCATGGTTTGTAGAAAAGTGTATTTCGGAGGAATACATTTCATATAGACAAGATCTGCGCTTCCCAGTGATCATGTATGAAAAGGGACCACCGATGAGTCATTTTAACTTTCTACCTGGTATATTTTGTAAATGAAGTATCTTGAGTATATTCTGGGAATCTTAAAATACTTCGTAAATTTGGAATAGTACTTGAGAAGTTACACTGCCATTGGTTTTGTGATAAAATACTGTTTTCATCTACAGCAGACAGTGTTATTAAAATGAATGTTACAGCACTGCAAGGAGCAACTGCATGTTCCATTTACTGTCATTTCTTACAACAGAGAAACACAACCATATTTGAGCATGAATACTTTTATTCAATGAACAAGAACAAATTGTTATTTTGGAACTAATTGTGCTTGGAGTTTATAAAAAACAGCTTAATATATGACTTCTTTTATACTCCACTTTGATTTCTTAAAGGCTGAACAAGCTGCCTAAAGCGTCCCCTTCTTGAAAATCAATTTTTCATGTGGTATTGCTGCGCTAGTAATAATTCCTTAGTGCTTTTTCCTCTTCCAGACCTCAGTGATTTTACCTCTAAAAAAGAGATAGTAGTAGCTGGAAAAAAAAGCTATCGGCTTATTTTCTCCTTCCTTTCTGACCAAATTAAAAAAAAAAAGCTCTGAAATAAAATGGTCACCAGCTTGCTTTCTACTGTCTTTCTTCTTCTTATGACCCATCTCCATTGCATTGCAATTAATGAAAAGTTGTTCTCATTGACCCATGCTATACGTAAGCATCTGAGAGAGGGACATTTCTTTCAGAACTCCAGAGTGTTTCTGATTAAGTCTTGTTTTTGTTCTTTTTTAACAGAAAGCATGCAAAGTCCTGCTACTCTGAACACAACAGTCAAGCAGCAGGCAGTTTCATTGCTCATACTTTCAAGTTCTTTTCTGCTGAGCCAAAATGATTTTCCTGCTTTGTTTTTGGTTTTTCAGTGATTTTTAGCCCAGCTTTTCCTCTGCTATCCTAACTTATGTCACAGGAAGACAAAAATATCTACCAGAGACATTTCAGTGAAACTCCTTTTTTTCAATGGTTTTTTTTGAGAGGTGATGTGAATCTCCTTTTCATTTGGAGTCTTCATTGCTTCTTAGTGATTTCCAAATAAGGGCTTGATTGTTTCATACATTTCTCAGTTGTTGAGAATGGCTGTTATATCTCAGTTAACGAGAGACATGTGGATCCAATCTATCAAGAAGCATTTGATTTTAATATCTGTATCTGACCTTGTTCCTACATTACCTTGAATTTTGTATCAAACCTACTTTAAAGCAAATACATATCTGAGCATCTTTTTTCTTTTTTCTCTCCACTGATAACTGGAGGACAGTCGCATATTCAAAAAGGATAATATATTGTAATATTCAGGAACGGTGCCTTAACTTTTTTCTAGCCATTTCTGTTTCAGTTCTGACATCATGGTTAGCCAACATAATATCAACACTACTAAGGTGTATTTTTTTCTAGAGTTTTTATTAATGTTACGTTTACTTCCAAAGTCTCCTCAGAAGTCCTTAAATATTTTATTATATCCAATATATTAATAGCATAAATAAAGCATATCAGTGAAGTGACTTAAACAATAGAAAGGCTTTCTGAGCTGGGATGAGATTGCAGGTGATCTTCAGGACTGGGTATGTACTTAGTCATTGGATAATAGACCTCCCTAAGTTTCAGGAGTCATCCCCTGGAAAAAATGAGAGTAATTACACGGCCTTCTGCTAATATTTTAGATCTAGATACACATAGATGATTACAAAATTGTAGAATAATTTATCCTGGAAGGGATTTTAACTTTTTGAATTCAAATGACCTCATTAACAGTATTTCTCTTAGACAAATACGTAGAACGAGAATAAATATGAAAGATGTTTTTATCTCCAAGCCCTGTCCCTAAATTGGAAGTAAACTGAAACCATGTGACCGAAGTCTGATTCAAGTGCTTTTAACTGAGATACACTGAAGATTATTGTCTAGGATTTAAAAAAGTGCCAGTTATTTTTGGGCACCTTACCTGAGGCAGTCTAGGAAGATTTGTCTTTTCAAAGGGGTACGTTCTCAGTGCTTTCTGAAAAATCTCTTTAAAGGGTCTTAAGCTGGAGGAATCAAAATCACAAGTCTCTGATGAAAAAAATTGGTTTGTGAAGTTATTTCTGTATCTTGTCTTGATTATTTTGTCTTGATATACATCTAGGCCCCCTCTGTACTAAATTGTCTGTTAAATTGACTGACTTGTTAAATTTTATGAAACAGAGGCAGGGGTGGTTGTTCCTGGTAGGGGCCAGTTAATTGTCATGTTTGATGAATGCCTATGGTATTTTTTAGTACTCTGAAGGACAGGATCTTCTAACACAGTGAGAGCACTTCTCTAAAAGACACTTCTGCTAACTGCATTTGATTTTGTAACTTCAGCTAGTATGCTGTGGTAATAAATAGCCTTTTTTATGTTAGTGAATGAAAGATCGGAGTCATAACCACTGGAAGGAGCTTTTCCTTTTCTTTCCTGCTTTCTTGTACATTCATTAAATACGTTTCTTTATTTCATCATTTCAATATGTGGAACTAATGGATCTTTCCGTAACGCGTTTACTTAATAGATTTAATATTCTGTATTTATTCAGAGCATTTCCTTCAAGGATTTTGAAATAATTTACAATGAATTATTTTATATACTTGTGACGTGAAGCTTGTTAATAGCAATACAGCCACCCTGGAGAGAGCTACAGAAAGTAAAGCCTCAACCCTGCCATTACCTCAGATAATGCTGCCAAGCACCGTTGTTCAAAATAATGAATTAGATCTCAGCAAGTTACACAACTGAAATAAAATCATAACATTTTTAAATACTATTGCTTACCTTCTGTTCAGGTTTTCAAATTTTTTTCATATGTACAAAGACTCCCTTTTTTTTATATGTGAGTTGAGATACAGTCACAGGACTCCAGGAGGTCAAGCATAAAAATGTTACGATACCTGGGACAAGTGTCAACACACTTCTGGTTTAATGCAGCGACATCATCACACAGGCAGCATAGCCAAGAAATTCTGCACCCTGAGTCCATTTTTTTCCTAGTGCCAGTGGATGGGAAGAGTGATAATGTGTATGTAGATAATTTGATGGAGATCACATTGGTGTTAGAACCAGTGCACACTGCCGCTTCTTCTTGACACTCAGCAGTGCTGTACTGTAATAGATGTTTTCCATAGATGATTGTTCACCAGAAGAGGTTGATTTAACTGCATCTCAAAATTGCATCTGGAAATGCACCTATTTTGACAAAAATTTTCCTTGAGAAATATTTTAAGCAGGATGGGAAATTCTGGTTAGAATGATAGAGAGAAAGAAAGAGAGCGAGCAATTAGCACTGCAAGAGCTCATAGCCCAGAACAGCTGGCTGAGATGTGGAAAAGCCATTTAAATACAAGTCATTCACATATTGGCTAATTGCAAGCTGATTTTACCAGCCTTTTCTGTTGAAGGAGATCCACATTATATAATTGGACTGGGGGGAGTGAACAAGAGAAAGGCTGATGCTACCATCTGATATTTAAATGCTCGCCTTTGATGTGGGAAACTCAGGTTCAAAACCTTGCCTTAATAAATATTTAAAGATTTATGCAAAGCGAAGCAGCTCCAACAGAGAAGAATAAGAGAACCGAGCAGAAGCCTAGAATAGCTTCTGTCTCGGTGGATAAAGTCTGTCACTGTGAAAAGTGGGGAAAATGGTGGAGCAGGAAGTCAAAGCAAAAAGTGCCCTACCCAGAGGGCAGAAACACTCTCTGTTCCCTCCCTCAGTCCCAAAGAGAAATGTGAACAGTCTGAGGTTTGTCCTGATACAAAAGGAGGGAGGCTTCTGAAATCCTGTAAGTCCTTCAGGGAGAGGAAAACCTTTTACCCCATGCTCTCATTAGAAAAAGTTTTTTTTATTTACAAATGCTATCAAGGACAGGCATACCAGGCAGGATCTCAGAGACAGGATAGCCAGGCTGTTGACTAAGTAAGGGAATTAGAATATAGCATGAGGAGCCAACAATGCTTAATAAAAGCCATTCCTTTTAAAAGGAGCAACCCGTTCTTCTTGGAGACCTCTTCATTAGCATATCTGAAAAAAGTACTTAACCAGCTTGATTGAGCAGAAGTTAACTCCTGGCCCCAAGTTATTCTAGGAGTTCCAGACACTGCATCTTGTGCTCAGGTAGCTACAGGTCATTTCAGAATCTGAAGCATTTTGTACAAACTTTTTGTGACTGAATGTAGCAGTAAGATGGTGAGAATTTAATTATGTGTAACAAGTTGACATCTTTCTCTTATTTTCATAGTTTATTTCAGCTCGTAGTTGCATAGTGCAATACTGAAATGAAATTATGACTTCAAAACGAGTCCATTGTCTAGTCTGATATCTGTTTCAGTGATTTGAATCTCCATTAAGGATCATGCCAGCTCTTTATATGCTACTGGAATTAAGCCTAACACTGCTCTGTGGGCAGTCAGAAAGCAAATTGTATGACAAATATTGCAGAAATTTCTATCCTGTATGATGTTAGCCTGTATGGAATACAGGTTTCTCTAAGCCTTCAGTACTCTCAGGCCCATTCATGTCAAAGTTATTTACCTATTTCTCTTTATGTTTCCTGAGAGATTCTACCCTGGATTTCATCTTTCCACTCGTGAGTCCCCACTGACTACTCAGCCTCACCTTAATATCTTGACTCCTAACTGACTGACTGCTAAGCAACAATATTTTTCCTACATCCAAAGGTGGTCTCCCTGGGACAGTTTATATAGCTCTGGAATAACTGATCAAACTGGTAGGTGGGAACTAGCTTATAGGGAGATCAACAGCTACTACTGACTTACAAAACTCCTCCCGATGATCCTGCAGAAACCTGAAAGACAGTGAAGCTAATTGCTGACATGCTGGTGCACACCTAGTGGAAGGGAATGCTTTTTTGTGCTGTGCACCTTGCATGATGGCTCCTTGCTAGCAAAAGGTACCTCTTTTGAGTGCTCCACAGCACTCTCCAGGGAATTAGTGTTTCTGTATGCAGCAGAGTCATCACAAATTGGAAATATTTCTGTGTATGCAAGTGAAAGGTGGAGAAAAGTCTGTGCTGACTGCAGAGCTTCCATGGTTAGTGTGCTACGTTGGGTGATTCAGATTTAGACACAGGTCTAATATATTCTTCACGTACATCATAGCACAAAATAAGGTAAGTGGTGTTAGAGTTCCCTCTTCTTCCAAGCAGCTCTGCAATGCCAGCATCCTGTTCCTGCCAACTCCACCACAAACTTCTTGTTATCTGTATGGAGGAAAGGGTCAGCTTTTGGGAGGATGGTAGTTGTGTGCAGTATGGGTTCCTGGTACACTGCTTGCTTCCTTTGTAAAAGATGAATATAACATTTCTAGAATTTTATCCATACTTTGCAAGTGATGTTGTCACGTTAGTAACGTTCCTAAAAATGTCACAGCTTGATTTTTTCATCATTATATCCACTCTTCATTTCATCACAGTGCATAGCAGAATTTAACGCACTGTGGCATCTGCTTTACACCTGACCAGCTGTTTTAAAGATAGAGTTCTTACACTATTGCACTTGCAGATTTTCTTTTCTCAGGTGTTCCTTCTGAGGGCCCCATCCAAAGGCCATTGAAGGTCAATGGGACATTCTCAGCTGGTGTAAATGATACAGCTCCTTTTACTTCAACTAATGTTGACAGTTTGCATCAGATGATACCTCCTAATCTTTGCCTCAGAGAGAATTGTTTTTCCTATATATGACTAGTATTAGATTGCGTACTTTATATTCATAGAGTACTTCACTAAGTAGGTTAGACTCCTCTGTGCTGCCTACTTGTCTCAGGAATAATGTTGTTTCATTTCATAATGACATAATGGTGCCACCTACAGTCCAGAGCCGTATAGAAGTGGTTTCAGATAATGTGGCTCACAATAATAAAAGCATTGAACACAGTTAGGAAGGATAACAATAATCAGTCATTTGTAGAAGTCACTGCACTTCAAGAAAAGCTGCTTTATTTCTGTTACAATAATAAGAGCTTAAATTTCTCACTATTTTCCTTGAAAATGAAGTCAATGAAACCAAAATCTTTGCACTGGTGACTTGTCAGGGGCATCTGATAAGGCTCAGTAACATGATTCTCTGTAGCTCTTTATGATATCAGGTGTTAAATGCAAATGTTAGTCCCTGTGCACACCTTGCAAATAAGGAAAACTTGTGCCTTGTAAACTGTGTTTGAAACTAAGACCTTTTTTTTCTTATTATTAGCAAGGTAAAATCATAATGACTGACTGGCTAATGTTTTCCTTTTGTGTCTCACTCAGCTGTCCGGTGGGGTGTTCTCTTATATTTTTCTATAGGGAAACCTATCTTCTAGTGCCAAAGGATGCCCAACTACTGAGTATTCTGCTATGAATTCTTACTTTTAATATGTGGATTTTGATGTGTTTTTCAGTGCTTTATCTTCCATCTCCGTTTCACAGTTGTTAAAGATACAGTACATTTGTGCTTTACATAAATGTACAAAAATATATCTCTAAAAAGTGGCAACCTGTACAGAGCCAATGTGCAAACATACCACATGGTTTGGGAGACTGGGAGAAGGAATATGATGAGATAGAGAAGATATTCAAAAATCCTGTTAGTTCCAGTTGCAGTTGTTTAATAGGATAAACTTGGTATTTGTGACTTGGATTTTTTTTTCAATTACTTTTCTGTGCGGGTAGTCTTCAGAGAGTATCTGCTGACCAGTTAGAATAATCCCTTTATTCTGCCTGAATATTCTCTTCTGTGTAGGGTCTCTTTTTTACTGAAATGTGATCATTGTTTAATAGCTAGCCTATTGATAGAGGCACATGTTTTACTTAAGTGTCCTTACTTCCTTTAATCATAGTGAGATAAATCACCCACATTAGGAGAAATAGGGGTTATAATTACATTGAATTAAATGTTTGATTCTCCTTCTTCTTCCATTTGTAATTATTTTAATGATAGGTTCGGATTTCACCTAGCAGAGTAATGAAAGAATGTCCACACCTCCATCATTTTCCTGAATGCAAAGGAAATTGCACATTAATCTGACAAAATGTTGACATTAGGGAATGAATTATCTGCTCAGTTTTAACCAGGCCTCTTTTTATTCACCTCCAGTTATTTGTGGCATAATTTTGGTCATTTATGCAATCAAAGTACCTGATTGCATAGTCAGAGAAGGTACTTGGATATCTGAGCACCGTTACTTCCTACCATTTATTTAGAGAACCAACACAGAGCTTCACCTTTTCAAAGTCTGGGGTTTAGAGTACTAGCTACACTCTTTTACTGAAGTTCTCATTTTTCCAAAATGCTGCATTTCTTTGTGTTCTCAAATCACTGGAAACCCTCTGATAAACCCAGCAGTAACAGGCATTGCTGCTTTTTCCCAAAACTGTTTGCTAGTTTTATATGCTATAAAATACTCCAGCGTGAAAAGCATGCTATATTTCTCCCATTCTGCCTTGCAGTATTCCTCAGTCTGGGGTGCGTTAATTGGTAGGTTTAACCTGAGAGCAAGCCTACTGAAATGTATGGGGTTTATTTTTACAGAAAGTTCACAGGCAATCAGCCATTTTCTTTCATTTAATCTCATCGCTCCTGTATACCCTGGGTACTGATTTGAAGTGCAGAGAAGGAAATAGAAAATGGGCAGGTATGTTCAAATATTTTCATTTTATCCTTCTATGCCATGGAAGTGTAAGTATTTTAAGTTGATCTTCACAACTTAGTCATCATCAATAACAAAAAGGGGTTAGACCTAGATTTTCTTCAAGTGATGAGAGGTGATGGTGGAACAATAAGCAGTGAAGGTCTCAGCTCTTAGTTGCTTTAACACAGTCATTGCAAAGTCTTGCACGTGAGCAGGTCTTCATCCGCTGCTGTCAGGCAGCCATCTCTGGGGGTGAGCTGCCGCAGCTCCTCAAGAGGACGCAGAAACACTCTGCGACAGTTCAGGGCAGGAAGCAGCAAATAAGACTGTTCCAGTCGGAACTGCAGGGGTTGTTGAGATGGTAGGAATTTAATTGCTTGTGCTGGAATCAGGCCAGTAAACAGGGTCAGCTCTCTTGTCCTTTGAATAAGTATTTTGGCATATCTCAGATGCAGCAACAGCACTTGGAATTGCAGCAGAAATTTTTTGCAGCAAGCTTCGATCCCATCCTGAATGTGGAGGGTGGTCCCTGTACTGAAAAAATCCACACTATAACCCTGTTACCTAAGGGTTCATTCAAATTACATCAGTGCCAGCCACAGTTCAGCTCAGAGTATCTCCAAAGTCCAGCTCAGAGCATTTGTCTTCACTAGTATCTTTTGCCAAAATCTTGGCTCTTTGGGGTAGGGTGAAGGTGTACCTCTGCCACTTCATTCATATGCCACTGATCATAGCCATGTGTCGGTTTCTTCATTTGGCATTGATCTTTATTTGCTTATTTTGAAGGAGGAAAGGTGGCTGGATACAGGATTATTTTCAAAACTGCTAAGTATCTGTTAGAAATGTGATAGTTAAATGGAAACAGAGAAATCCCAAAGATAAACTTGATACTAAAAACCATTACCTTTAATTGTCACTGGAAAACATGCCAAGAAACAGAATTTGAATGGGTGTTTCCTTCCTGAAAATCTTAATGTTGGGCTTCTCATGGCTAATTCTGGGCACTTTGGGCTCTTAATTTTGCTGCGTTGTGAATATGTCAGAATTTTGTTGAGGCTGTTTAATACCAAACTTCGAACCTTCACTTAGTCACAACAAATTGCTCACAATTGAGAAACAGGATAGACACAGAAACTCTTCAAAATAAATATATCATCTCACAGAAATCATCAGCTGTTTGTAGATGATTCAGAACAGGGAGGGAGACAAAATTAGTCAAATAAGTTACTGTTTTCACATGCTTTGCTTTGCATATTTGGCAAAAAAATGTCACGATAGTGATTTAAGGCAACTACTTTCTAGAGCATTCTGTGTGCAGCAGAGAAATATTATTACACTCACAGAAAGCTGTCAGATTCCTTCTCTTAATTCCATTATATGTAGCTGAGTTACCTTATGAGTCAATGTTTACACAACATCATGTTTCCTTGCTCAAGAAGCAGGGAAGGATTCGTATAAATCAAGATTAATGTATTATTTTAATTGTTGATTTGGACTGTATATATATTCTTTAATATATGTGATACTCTATATATACTATATACACTGTATTTTAAAATTTTATTCTATATTCTTGGCATTAATATAGAATTATAATATGCTACATTGTCATATATATGTATATTCCACAGTGTCTCATCTTCTACATAGGGGAAGAATCTGGCCTCACTAGATGCTATAGCAAAGCACTCAATTACCTCATTAGGCTTAGGCTTTCATGTGATTTCTACATCATTTCACCCGTGTGGAAACCTCAGTGGATTTTTTTTTCCTCAGCATATTTTCTGCCACGGTTTTTGTCCCTTCCTTCCATGTCCCTGTCTTTACAAAATGTTCTTTCAGAAAAGGCTGCTGTGTTCAACCCATCCATATATACCCAGACCTTCAGGTCTGCCAGTCACCTAGGGCAACTGGTGGAGCTGGGCACCTTGGGTTTCCAGTCTGTTCCTTCCTGATTTGCAAGAGACGTTGGAAACAGGGCCTGATTGGCAAATGCAGGAGCTCCCTGTTCGTGTACCAGTTTTCCCAGTGAGCTGACCCTCAAGTTTCCACCCCACCATGCAGCGTGTTTGCTTACAGAAAGTGTCACATGTGTTGTTATGAAAAGAGATAAACCTGGAAAATATAGAGCAGTTACTGAGAACTCATAATAATGGAGAACTTTTATTAAGCACTTGAGTGGATACAAGGGGAAAAGAATTAGGAAAGGAAAACTGTATAGATTTAGGCAGGCAGTTAGTGTATTCTGTTAAAGTCTTATTTTCTACCCAGTACAAGAACAAAAACCAGAAACTAGGTTACCGTACATATACAAAAAAACACCAAAGATCTGAGCAGTTACTTAAAAAATATGGTATATGTCAACAGTGTTACTTTTTCACAGGTTTAGCTTGTTCATAAGCTTCCAAGAAACAGGAAAATATCTGCTATTTAGCTGGTAGGTAATCTTTTTTGAAAGATGCAGACACGATGTCATGATCTTAATTTAACTCTTACTGGGAATCTTTAACGATACATTGCTGTGGGAGCTTGTGGCTGAGCAAGGTTTTAGATTCTTCTAGGAGATGCTTTCAGCATCCGTGCAGGAGATGAATTCAACGCTAAATACAACACAGGAGATAAA
This sequence comes from Charadrius vociferus, assembly GCF_000708025.1. Taxonomy (NCBI): domain Eukaryota; kingdom Metazoa; phylum Chordata; class Aves; order Charadriiformes; family Charadriidae; genus Charadrius; species Charadrius vociferus. The sequence goes on along the minus strand of NW_009647220.1, from coordinate 1,041,785 downwards.
ATAAGACTCTGGCCAGAAAACTAACTTAAAAGCAGTGCTGAAAAAGGCTGGAGGTTTTATTTTTAAGTACGTAATCTGTGCACTAATATGGAGGGTTCACCTTGAAGCAACAGTGTCTCTGTGTGAAGGCACTAAATGAAGTTCAGAACTACAGAAAACCCAGAAATGAGACCATTTACACCCAGTGATAACTTTTATAACAAGTGCAAAATACTCAGTAGAAGTTTCACAGGATGGATTAAAAAAAAACTAATATATGAATATGAGATAAGGAACTGTGACCTTTATTCTCAGACGTTTACCCTTAAGTTAAGCTTAGGTTTAACCTTGACCTCTTATGTTACTCTAGGCGTATAGTGGCCTATGCACTATGTTTCTACTTAATCTAGAAATCTAAACATTTCATCTCTTCTTTTTATGTAGGAAACATGGTTTAGAATATTGTTTTAATAAACATTTGGAATTCCGTCATGTTTCTTAATTGATTTCTACTCCACTTTATACTATAAATTTTCCAGTTTGAAACCTCTGCTGGTCTTAGTTTTATAAATTATCCATAACTGGGAGGATCCACCTCCACTGATGTTTGTGCTGTGGTATCAGCTACTGAATAGAGTGACCGGTTCGGGGCCATTAAACCCAATGCTGTTTGCCAGGTCATTTGTTTGGAATGATATCCAAAAGACATGTAATTAACTCCCCCACTGATGGACAACAGAAAGAACAGTGTAATCAGTCACTTTGTTTAAACACTTATCATTATTACAAGTGGTGTTTGGGGACAGGTTCATGCTGCTCTGGTGGAGAAGAGCATTTTGTACTCTTTCTGCCAAGTCTCATCATCTTCCTTTTTTGCTCGAGCTATAAGGCAATGGTTGATTTTTATCTGCTGACTTTCAGAGTGCAAGATAAAGCTAACTTGAGCTTTTTTTTTTTAGGAACTGAGAGTAGACAGTGGGAACTGGATAGAGTCTTGTTCTGTCTGAGAGCTTTTTGATGCGCACCTATGAATGATGATAAATTTCACTGCTGTGCCTGCAGCTTCTCCAATCAGAGAGGCCTGTCAATGAGCAATGCCTTTTTTTTGGTGCACAGGGAATTGTTTGTTCATTAGATGAGCACAAATCTCAGATACATGTTGGTAACGAGAGGAGGCACTACTGGGTCAGTACATAAGTTTATGACCTCTCAGGAAAGTTTTGGAAGACAGATTCTTTTGCATAGGAACAGAACAGACTGTGAACTAAGAGGGAGGATACTCATGGAGAAAACTACCTGAGAAACATTAATAATCTCACTGATAAAGCACCAAAGAAGCTTTAGGGCAGTGTTTGCAGAAGTTTTTGCTGCTGTTCTGTTTTGCTATTGATTTTGTGTTTATCATATAATATATGAAAAAAACTGCAAATTATGTTATGGCCAAAGACACAGGCTCAAAAACTGGAATCTCATGGATTCAGATAGAAAGTGGCCATTTTATATGTGCTTTAAAAATGCTACTGCTTACTCATTTGTTGGACAACTAAGTCTTCAAGAACACAAGCAGGATACTGAAAAATTGTCTCATTTCTGTGTTGGTATATTAAGGTGCTTTGGATGAGGAAATACAAAAATGAAATGTTGTACTTAATATGGAGTTCTTTGTCCTTAACATAAAGAAAGTGTAGTTTCTAATAAATTTACAGGTGTGCATGGCAACTACACAGACCTCTACTTCAAGCCAGTGCACAAATGAAAGTGTGCATTCACATCTATGCTGAACCTGGTTAGTAACTGCAGTTTCCTATATATATACTGAGGATTTTATTGCATAAACCTAACTGTGACTGCAAAGGAGACACTTATTTATTTTGTCACCATCAAAACCTACAGGGTAATTGAAAATCCACTTATAAGTTGTCCCTCAAATGATGTAACTTATTGTAGCATATTTCTCTCTTTCAGGGGAGTGTCTCTGGGGTTCATTTGTCAGCACTGAAGAGGGTGAAATATCTATGTCTGAGGCTCCTAGGCACCCTTGTAATACAAATAAGGGTAATCAACTAGCTACGGTTTTAAGTAATTGGTTTTGAAATGACCCTGATGGTTCTTACGTGCTGTGAGCTGTCAAGAAGAGGCAACATCCAACTGTGAGGCTTCCTATCATTGCACAGCCACTGCTGATGTGCTCAAATCTCCAGTGGTGGTGTCGAGAGACTGGCTTGGTGATGATGATTCTGTAAACGGTCCTTGTTTTCATTTGGCAAGGAGCAAAATAGGCTCAGGCTGGTGTCATACCACAGCCGTCAATAAAATGTGACTCACTCACTCTGATCTTGAATCAGAAGACCTGCCACTTTTTGTAGAAAAATAAGAATTCTCCTTCCCTGCACTCTCCTCCTCTCCTAGGCAGATAATTTTAAAAACAAACTTCCTATGTGTTTTGAATCGTCATCATAGAATCATAGAATACCAGGTTGGGAGGGACCTCAAGGATCATCTGGTCGAAACTTTCTTGGCAAAAGCACGGTGTAGAAAAGGTGGCCCAGCACCCTGTCCAGATGAATCTTCAAAGTGTCCAATGTTGGGGGAAATGGGATCCACAGGAAGATTATTTTTCTTTGTTTTTTGACCATGTCTTGGGTGCTATACTTACTGCAGTGTGTTGAAGGGAATCACTTACCATTAAAAAAGAGAATGCTATCAATGAGTGTCTGTCTCAAGTCTCCTTCAAAGGCAAAGGATCTGAATTCAATACAACCCTGTCAACTTTTAATATATCAATCACCACCATCTATGTATAGGAGGCACACACGTATTGATGAAATTACGGAATCATGGAATTTTCAGAGTTGGAAGGGACCTCTAGAGATCATCTAATCCAACTGTCCAACTCCTGGCGGTTGTTGAAGTTAATATGAAAAGTCTCATTGCCTGCAGTGGAGCCAGTATTTCACCTAATGCTTATGGAGCAAACTCGGCTGCACTGGTGTGCTGATGAGCATCACTCCATTCAAATTTGGCAGAACAGAAGATGTAGTTTTCAAAAAGAATGAGGCTCTGTAGTCAAGAAGAAAACTTTGAAAGTTGTTTCTAGGTTGGCTTCACGGAGGCTGCACATAGCCTAATAATGATGGGTTGAGCTCATTTTCCACCAGGGTTTTTAAATAATTTAGTTTGAAGAATTGAGGTAATCTTTCTGAGAGGAAAAAGTTCAAATATTTTATCAACAGTGCTCTGAAGAAAGCTTTACTGCAGCCAATGAGAGGCTCTCAAGAAACATTGGTTCATTTCAGCTGGTTCACTCTATCCTCGCTGGAGCTGAACTTCTGAGGAAATCTGAAATGAGCCATAAAAAGTTTATTTTAAATTTTTGGAGAAGCACAGCTACTGAAAAGAGAAAACTGTGATGACCAGCTTGGATGAAAAAAAACCAACCCAGAGTGAACAACTTTGTATACAGCAGGAAAGACCAAATTCCTGTACAGTTATTCTGTACATGTAACCCAAGGTTGTGATGTATATAATGTAGAATTTGGTCTTGGAACATCATGACTACAGAAACAGGATAACTTGAAGTGTTTTAGCATGTGTGCTGAACATTTTGCATAGCTTTTCTCATACCCAAGTGGGGAGAATGGATAGGTAGTGGATAAAGGCCTTCCTATAAAAAGACCTTCTTTGGAGTATTCCAAGTCAGGTACATATACTTCAGGGAGGTGGAGTAGGAGGTTTACTTTGTTATCAAGTAATAATAACCCTGATGAGAGACAGACTGTTCCAGAAAAATCACTTTGATGATCAAGTAAATATTTTTCTGAGATTTTTTTTCACCTTCTTTGTCTGGCTTTTCCAAGTCTTTTTTTTTTTTTTTTATGTTGTCACTGATCCTAGAGAATGAACCAAAGAAGAGTTTCTGTTTGTAGCCTTTTGCCGCCTCATACCTCCTGTAGCTCAGAGTGGTTCTAGAAGTATAGTAGGTCACTGACATTTGCCTCACAACTTTGTTTCTTGGAGAGACCGTAAATTTCATATAAACTCTTACATTAAAATTACTGTGGTCTTATTTTCATAGAATCATAGAATCATAGAATGGTTTAGGTTGTAAAGGACCTTGAAGATCATCGAGTTCCAACCGCCCTGCCATGGGCAGGGACACCTCCCGCTAGACCAGGTTGCCCAAGGCCACGTCCAGCCTGGCCTTGAACACTTCGGGGCCTCAACAACCTCTCTGGGCAACCTGTTCCAGTGCCTCACCAGCCTTAAAGTGAAAAAGTTCTTCCTAATGTTTAATCTAAACCTGCCCTCTTCCAGTTTATAGCCATTCCCCCTCGTCCTATCACCACATGCCCTAGTAAAAAGTCCTTCCCCAGGTCTCCTGTAGGCCCCCTTTAGGTACTGGAAGGCCGCAATAAGGTATCCCCAGAGCCTTCTCTTCTCCAGCCTGAACAGCCCCAGCTCTCTCAGCCTTTCCTCGTAGGAGAGGTGCTCCAGCCCTCGGATCATCCTCGTGGCTTTCCTCTGGATACGCTCCAGCAGGTCCATGTCTTTCTTATGTTGGGGACTCCAGAGCTGGATGCAGTACTCCAGGTGGGGTCTCACCAGAGTGGAGTAGAGGGGCAGAATCACCTCCCTTGACCTGCTGGCCGTAGTTCTTTTGATGCAGCCCAGGAAACGGTTGGCCTTCTGGGCTGCGATTGCACATTGCTGGCTCATGCTGAGCTTCTGGTCAATCAGCACACCCAGGTCCTTCTCCTCAGGGCTGCTCTCCAGCCATTCCCCACCGAGCCTG
>NW_009647220.1:1014374-1036380 GCF_000708025.1 Charadrius vociferus | reverse complement strand
GGATGTATCTCATCAGGTCCCATGGACTTGTGCACTTTCAGGTTCCTCAGGTGGTCTTGCACTGGATCCTCACCTACAGTGGGTGGTTCTTCACTTTCCCTATCCTCGCCTTTACATTCTGTGTCATGAGCAGTGCAGCTGCAGCCCTTGCCAGTGAAGACTGAGGCAAAAAAGTTGTTGAGGACCTCAGCTCTTTCTCTGTCCTGGGTAACCAGTTTTTGCGTTTCCTTCCGGAGAGGGCCCGTATTTTCCCTAGTCTTTCTTTTCTCGCTGACATACTTAAAGAAGGATTTTTTGTTTGTCTTAATGTCCCTGGCCTGATTGAGTTCTCTCTGGGCTTTAGCTTGTCTAACCCGATCCCTGGCTGCTCGAACAATTCCTCCGTATTCCTCCCAGTGCCCCTGTTTCCACTCCCTATAGGCCCCTTTTTTTCTTTTGGTCATGTCCAGGAGCTCCTTGTTCATACATGCAGGCCTCCTGGCTTTTCTGCCTGCCTTCCTCTTTGTAGGGACGCATCGCTCCTGAGCTTGGAGGAGGCGGTTCTTGAATATTGACCAACTTTCTTGGGCCCCTCTTCCCTCCAACGCTCCATCCCACAGCACCATACCAAGCAGCTTCTTCAAGAGGCCAAAGTCAGCTCTCCCAAAGTCCAGGATGGTCAGCCTGCTGCGCACCTTCCTCGCTGCCTCGAGGATCTCAAACTCAACCATTTCACGGTCACTACAGCCCAGGCTGCCCTTGAGTTTGACACTGTCTATCAGTCCCTCCTTGTTGGTAAGGACAAGGTCCAGCATAGCTCCTTTCCTCATTGGTTCCTCCACCACTTGGAGAAGGAAGTTGTCCTCAATGCAATCGAAGAACCTCCTGGATTGCCTATGCCTGGCTGTGTTCCCCTTCCAACAGATGTCAGGGTGGTTGAAGTCACCCATGGGGACCCGGGGCTGTGAATGTGATGCCGCACCTATCTGTCTATAGAGGGCTTCATCCCCTCGTTCTTCTTGGTCAGGGGGCCTGTAGCAGACTCCTACTGTAATGTCCCCTGCTCCTGATTTCCCTTTAATCCTGACCCATAGGCTCTCAGTTGGCTCATTATCTATCCCTAGGCTGAGCTCCATGCATTCCGGCTGCTCATTAACATATAAAGCAACACCGCCTCCTTGTTTCCCCTGCCTGTCTCTCCTTCAGGAGATCCTGTAGCCTTTCATGACAACACTCCAGTCAAAGGAGTCATCCCACCAAGTTTCCACAATACCAATGAGATCGTAGCCTTGGAGGTATGTGCACATCTCTAGCTCCTCCTGTTTGTTCCCCATGCTCCATGCCTTTGCATAGAGGCACTTCAGCTGTGCCTTTGTTGAGGCTGACTTGGCTGGAGCAGCTGTAATTACTTTGTGCTGCTCTCCAGGCAGCATTCCTTTGCCGGGTATTAACTGTGCCTCCCCCTTGGCTCCTGTTTGTCCAGGAGCTCCTGAGCATGCTGCAGTATAGCCAGTACATGGCTTCAGGCCCTCACCAGCACTGCATTCCTCTTTCCTTGGCACAAGGAATATTTTAGTTTTAGAGTTGAATGGTAAGAACTTTATAACTGACTGGGCTGTAATTTTTTTGCACTAAGTCCAAAAATAACCACTCTCCTTCTTGCCTAACCAAGAGATACCTTGTTTCACAGAAAGGCAAGAAAAAGCCACCCAAAACAGTTTTTGTTCAGAATTTAAAACACTCTTGCTCATTACTGTTGCCCTAAAACCTAACTAGGGACTGCAGACATTTAATGGACAAAGATAATTCTCTTCCTTGAAAAGTATCCCTTCCACTCCTTATTGAGTTTCAGGGGATAGATATTGAAGTAACAACACACAGAGAAATCTCATTTTTAATGCGGCATGTGAACTAGTATCTCACCTGCATCAGAGCCAGGTCAGACTAGGGAGCCTCCTATTCAAGGGACTAGTCTGGCTGCTCGAGGCTGCTGCCTTTCTGACTGTTTTGCTCTTCTGCTAGCACAGAGCAGCTGGAGAATGGACCAAGGATTTGGTGTTCTCTCCCACCCAAGCCAGTATCTTTTGGTCACAAGTTAGTGAAGTGTTTTCAGTTAAGTAAGTTATTATTTTGTCAGGAGGTGTGTCCAACACCTCTCCAGCCAGCTGGCAAGGTAGTACCAGCATGAGCCATACTAACATTTCATAATTGGACTTTGAGCATACACAGAGCTGGAGAAACTCAAGGTCGCAAGACAGAGAATTTTCTAGTTTTTGCTGGCTTTGTGCATGCTATAATCTGCATGCAGTATCTGGCCAGATGAGGGAAACTTAAATGGATTATTTTCAAGAAGTACATTTCTATGGTCTGGCTGTCAGCTGCCTCCGAATAGGATTTGGTCATGAGACTCGCTGTCAGTCTTTTAAAAACTAACCTTCAGAGCATGTTTTGGGCTGGTTCATAAATTGCAAGGTTAAGTTACAAGTCTCTCCTTTACCGCTATCCAAAGGTGCTGTATATAATAGTTCTCTCATCATGACAACCTAATGGGGACAAACCACTTGAAGCATTTCCCCAGAGGTTTAGAGGGAAAATAATCTCAGTACCTACAGACGCGCATACACAAACAAGTACTTACAGTAGTCAGTCTTTTACTCAGTTCTCCTTGTGGTTAAAACTAGATAGGATAGTGAGCATGGGAAGAATTGTTTTATGAAAATTGTACAAGAATTTTACTTAGTTAAAACATAGTCTGACTCTCATATTGAGACTTGGAACAGCATTTTCTTAAGTCAGATCACAGAAATTAAACTAAAAAAAGAATGTTTGAGTTTGGATCATATGGTCTGGCTCTGAGGTAGGAATTCTTTTTTTGCTGTTGAATTATCAAACAGGAAAACTGCCTCACTCCATGGGAGACACTGGATAGAGAAATTGGTTTATTTCTTATCCAGGCATCATCACATCGCAGAACATCAGTATCGGCTGGAGATGGAGGATGGTCCAGATTATATTTTTGTGAAATATAACTAAAATCAGAAATTGTGCAAGTGAGGTTTTTTGCTCACACAGAGGTAGCAAAAATAATCTATCTGTCAGCTTCTGTGAAGAATTAGGCAATTCAGCCAGAGAAGCCTGTGCTGTTGTAGCTCCAGTGCCAATGCAATTTTTCTTGCATGCTGCTCAGAAGTTGCCTTTGAAGTGGGAGTATTGTCAAAATCTACGCTTGGTGAAAAAGCTGAACAGAAATAACCCCAGGGAGAATTTCCATCTGCATCCACCTGAGATATCTTCTTCTTTTTAAAATGGACCTTTCTCCCTTCTTTCTCCAGTGAAAAGTTCAATTTCAGCCTGAAAGGAAATCTTTCATTTTGTGGCATTTACAAGAAAAGCTGAAGGGATGAAAAGGTGGATTACCAGAAGTGATTTTCTGATGTCCTCTTAACTGAGTCTACAGGTTAGCTGTATCAGGCATAGCGCCTCTCCTTGAGTGGGCCTGAAGCAGTGTTCCCTCTCCCTGCAGTCAGCAGGTATTTTGGGGAGGGAGGAAGGACTGTGCAGGGGTAGAAGATGTTCTCCATCATTCCAGTCAGCTCTATTCCATCACCATGCAGCATTAGACAGATTCTTTTATTCCCTGCCAATATGTAGGACACTGAATTCTTTCACCAGTTACCTGAATGCTGATTTACCAGTGTTTAAAATTAAGCATATGGAAAGCCTCCTTAAATTAATGAGCCTTTTCATAGACTGTAGGTATACTGTTAATCATCTGCTTAAGCAACCTGTAAGAATACAGACCCAAAGAACACATTAAGTTGCCTAAAGATAAAGAATGTTTTATGGAGGATTTGATTTGAAAAGTATATAGAGCCTTCTTAAAAACAAACAAACAAAACCAAACCAACCAACCAACCAAAAAAAAAAATAAAACCAACCCAAAACCAACTTTAAAGTATTACATAGGGAAATAATCCCTTGATTATCACCTCTGGTATTTACCTGATTCTGGATTATATGCAAAGGTCCTTCCCTGCTTATTTTATCTGTCTGAGTGGGTTTTTATAAAAACTTCTAGAACTCAGTATTTATATGTTTCAGAAATGCTTTTCACATACAGCTGAAATGCAAGATCATTACTGTGTACAACGTGTTTTTCAGAGTAACAATTAATTTCTATGGCCAGATGTGAAACATGGGGGAAAAAAAAGAAGTTGTAATAGATGTACTTGCTGGAGCCTCCTTTCTCCCTTAGCTCTAATTGTACAAACGGCACTGAGATAATACTGTAATTGTTTGTCTTTTCCATGAAGCCAATATGAAGATTAAAGTACCATCTGGCTTTCTGAAAGCTAAAGTTAGCAAACCTCAAGCTTGAAAGAAACAAGCAGGTGGATCCCTGTTGGGTGGACATTTTAAATGTAATTTAACTTTGCTTGTCTCCAGTTAAAATTCTAACCACAAATCAGCACTCAGTGCTTTTCCGTCTTCCTAAAAGCTAGCATCCTAACAGAAATTTTTCAAAGTACCTTTTCCTGGAGGTGTCTGGTAACCTTGGGTCTTTTCTTGTATTTATGCTCTAAGAGAGTTTAAAGACAGAACCTGAAAAGTAAATCTGGTTGGAAAATTTCACGACAAGGGCTGGTTTTTTCCTTTGTGAAACAGCCATATTTTGAAAACCATTTTTTTAAAGGTTGCCAGCATTACTAAAATTATATTTTTTTGCACACATATCAATTTTGCTATGATATTTTGACAAATCTTTTTACTTAGTGTTACTCTTAGGATCTTAAATAATTTTCAGAGAATTACAGAAAAACCAAGAAATTTCACAGAAAAAGAAAATTAAGATGTTTCAAGCTCTATGAAACAAAAAGAGTTTTGGGGGGGTTGTAAATTAATTTTTTTTCTTGTTTTTTTGTGTTACCAGCTCATCTAAAAATTGCAGTTGATAATAAACATAGAGGGATTATTAGTAAAGATTTCATCATAAAGAATTCACCAGGGCTGTTAGTGATGAAAATACTGTGTCTGGTTTTGTTCCAGGCAACATTACCACTGTCAGAACCAGAAACCCACTCTCATTTGATTACTGTTGTATAAAATTTAGCCTATAAACAAACACACATAGAAACTCCCGCCCCCCCTTCCCTCTACCCTCCACAGTCCCACCCCCCAATGTCAAAGCTGCTAAAAAGGATCTCCAAGTCTTTGAGCAAAATATTTTCACATTTTGATCTGGAGATCTTCCTTTTGTCTGGGATCCCTGCATAAAAAAAAGTAAACAAAATTGCAGGTAATAGGATGGAAAAGTAACTGAGGGCTCAAGAACCAGGTCTTTGCCTGACCAGTGAACTGTTTCAACTGATTAACATCTGTAGCAATAAGAGATGCGCTTGTACTCTTTCCCTATGGGCAGTCCTTTGTAGCTCTATGCATATCCTCTATATGAATCAGAGAAATTCCTCTTGCATCCTCTTTGCAACCAAATCTCTTCCTGGGGCTAAGTGCAACAGTGCTGAAAGCTCAAAAGAAAGCTAGAGTCATTATCAAACAAAAAAGGAACCTAAATGATAACATGGGTGGTGGTATACTGCCTGGAGGAGTCCTGGGTATGAATTTGGTGAAATCACCACCTGTGTTGCTTCTACAGAGGCAAATAAGGTGCCTGGGCACTTACTAGCATAGTAAATTCAAGTAACTGGCTTAGATATACCGGTCGAATACCTTCCTTCCATGCTTCAAGTCAACGCATCTCACACGGACAAACATTTATGTGAAAGAGTCCATTTATTAACTTATGGCTGTGGTGGGAGGATGTTAGATGACAAAAATTGGTTATGGCAGACTTTGTGTGAGACCCCGCTTACAGCAAGTTAAGTTGTTGTTAGATAGTCTTTCTTGTGAAAGATTTTTTTGCCTTTTCCCACTTTTCTCACACAAAGAATTCAATCATTTTGCCCATATCTCAAGCTTTCTATAGAGTATTTCCCCCTACCCTCAAAGTGAATTTGCAAACCACCGGTTTGGTGGTCCAATGAAAAGGGATTGGCCATGGTGCGCACATACTAACTTCGACTGAATTATTCGGGCTGGTTAGAAAGTGTAGCCAGTGGACATGGATGTCTGTTTCAATAAAATGCTTTTTCTGAAAATATTTAACACTCAAGATCCAGTCGAGATCCAGTGATTTCAGTTCTGTTCTGGGTGAACTCAAAGTGCCCCTTTGAACCAAGCAAACTTCAAATGGCTTGAGGACTCTCTGAGGAGCAAACCTCAGTCTTCTTGTGTTGTCTGACTACTAGTGCTGTGTTAGAAGCACTGAGCCTAGTTCAGATGAACTGACCTGATAAAAGCCACTATTGTTAAACCTGGTACCCCAATATTCCTGCCCTACTGCCCCCAGTTATGTGTCATTCCTGCCTTTCACAGTAGGGGGCTCCTCCACTACTGCCACCAACTGGTGTCCATCACCCCACACCCATGCATAAACCAAGAAGACTCAGTTCAGAGTTACCCTCAAGCCATCTGATAGCCACATGCTCCTCATGTGACAGTGCAGGTGGCTTTGACGCATTTGTGCTTTAAAAACAATATGATATCCTGGTCACTAAATTGAAGAGACATGGATTCGACAAAAGGACCACTCGGTGGATAAGGAACTGGCTGGACGGTCGCACTCAAAGAGTTGCGGTCAACGGCTCAATGTCCAAGTGGAGAGCAGTGAGGAGTGGCATTCCTCAGGGGTCGGTACTGGGACCTGTACTGTTCAACATCTTTGTCGCGGACATGGACAGTGGGGTTGAGTGCACCCTCAGCAGGTTTGCCGATGATACCAAGCTGTTTGGCGAGGTAGACATGCTGGAGGGGAGGGATGCCATCCAGAGGGACATGGACAAGCTGGAGAGGTGGGCCCAAGCCAACGTCATGCAGTTCAACAAGGCCAAGTGCAGAGTTCTACATCTGGGTCGGGGCAATCCCAAGCACAAATACAGGCTCGGTGGGGAATGGCTGGAGAGCAGCCCTGAGGAGAAGGACCTGGGTGTGCTGATTGACCAGAAGCTCAGCATGAGCCAGCAATGTGCAATCGCAGCCCAGAAGGCCAACCGTTTCCTGGGCTGCATCAAAAGAACTACGGCCAGCAGGTCAAGGGAGGTGATTCTGCCCCTCTACTCCACTCTGGTGAGACCCCACCTGGAGTACTGCATCCAGCTCTGGAGTCCCCAACATAAGAAAGACATGGACCTGCTGGAGCGTATCCAGAGGAAAGCCACGAGGATGATCCGAGGGCTGGAGCACCTCTCCTACGAGGAAAGGCTGAGAGAGCTGGGGCTGTTCAGGCTGGAGAAGAGAAGGCTCTGGGGATACCTTATTGCGGCCTTCCAGTACCTAAAGGGGGCCTACAGGAGACCTGGGGAAGGACTTTTTACTAGGGCATGTGGTGATAGGACGAGGGGGAATGGCTATAAACTGGAAGAGGGCAGGTTTAGATTAAACATTAGGAAGAACTTTTTCACTTTAAGGCTGGTGAGGCACTGGAACAGGTTGCCCAGAGAGGTTGTTGAGGCCCCGAAGTGTTCAAGGCCAGGCTGGACGTGGCCTTGGGCAACCTGGTCTAGCGGGAGGTGTCCCTGCCCATGGCAGGGCGGTTGGAACTCGATGATCTTCAAGGTCCTTTACAACCTAAACCATTCTATGATTCTATGTTGGGTAGCAGGACATTTTCAGTAAAGGCCTCCTGTTTCTGTCAGTGTAAGAGAGCTTTAGCTAGGGAAACCACGAAGCTGAGTTTGGGATTTTGTTCTTTAAAGTTGTGAGCCCCTCTGTTGTCTTTGGCCGAGTTTTAAAATTAATATTTACCAAAGTGTTTAGTTATTGCTGTATGCTTCAGTTTTGGCTAGCTGAATGTTATTTAACTATATCTGTAAAATAAAATTCTTACAGTTCAAACTCATTGAAATACTCATGTATATGGATGAATTTAGGAATGACCACCAGTGGGGTTTGGTTTGAAGCATTGTTGAGCAACACCGGAAAACAGCCAAGATATGGGCACCAAACACTGATGTGTATAAATTCAAAGCCATTTCAGAAGATGGTCTCTGTAACTATCGTCTCACCCTCATTGACTGTAAAAATGAGAATGGCAATGTTTGCCCATGGCAGCTAGTGTTCTGAATATTCATTTATATTGGTAAAGGACTTCAATGAGGTAAGTTACTCGTAATACAGGACACCATTTGACCATGACCATGCAAATACACATAATCCTGTATTTTTACACCTATCAAAGAGATGGATTCAAGGAATCATTTCTTTCTAAAATACATGAGCTTGCTTTCATCAGCCAACAGCAAGCTGTGCTGAGATTCCACTTGTCATTTCATTTTGATCTGGACAAGAATATGTTTTTAATATGTTTTGCGATCTCCTTCTAGATAAAACACTCCAGCCAATGCATACCATAATTTCTCCTGTAGTATTTTCAATAAGACCTGTTTTCTATCTGAAGAAAAATAAGCTCTTTTGTTCTTTTCCCTTTGCCTCCACAGTGCATAGTTTGGGACTGGGATTCCAACGGAAAGCATGACTTCATTGGAGAATTTAGCTCGACTTTCAAGGAAATGCGGGGAGCTATGGAAGGAAGACAGGTAAGTGGGAAACACTCAAGCAATCTCAATATGTAAGCTTTGTAGAGCAGTGTTCCTCAGACAATCCTGTAATAAAGCAAGTGACATCACCTTGTCGTCTCTTGGGAGTTTAGTTGCTGTGTTGATCTCTCCCATAGGTTTTACTGTTATCTGGACACGATAGTCTGAAAACACAAAAAAGCAGCCTTTCCTGTACTTCATGCTGCATTCATTGCTGCCAGCTCTACATCGTGATGAAACTAATCAGTTTCCTAAATATCTCATGAATTACAGTCCAAAGGGAAAATGAAATTGTTAGCTTCTTAATAATTTCTCTTCTTTATGTCAGCCTGATCTTTTCAAATGGAAGTTGATGGTAATTATTGAATATGATAAATGATTTGGCATATCTAATTCCAGAAATTGTCATTTCCTATTATTACTTGCTCCTGAAGGTGTTAGTTTTGATAAATTCTCTGAGGGGAAGTTAAAAATGTTGGTTTTCTAATTTGCTGATAATTTGTATTCACTGCTTCGTGGTCACCTCAAAACCAAACACAAATGCCTAATATGCTTTAGTTAGGCTTTACATTAAGGTTCTGCTTATAATGTGTTAAAGAAAGCTAACAGAGTCAAAAGGTGTTTAATAAATGGTAAGCAGTTAAGCTGTTCCATGGGTCAAGAAGTTTTTATGATTCTTCTAGATCTTCTATTGATGTTCTTAGAACAACCTAGAGTTTAGCAAATGTTGCCCATGTATGCAAAATACTGTTGATGTATATCACTCATGTATTAACGCATTATAAATAACTTCTAAACAAAACCTGAGTGTAAACAAACCCCCATTTTATTCTCTCAGAGTCAAATTAAGACAGAGGATCAGGACCCACTTACAACATAATGGGCTGATGTTTTGCAGCTTTTACAGCATGAACTGGTACCTGCCAAAACTTAAACCAAACTGAATTTGAGTGGAAAGAAAACCTACCTAAAGAGGTAATTAGATTCCAGAGTGAATAACATTAACAAGGCCAGCGATGTGACAACACTCCAATTTTGTATACAAATGCCTGTGGCTGGGAAAGGGTCTGTGTGAGAGTGGTAAAGGGTGTAAAAGTCCAAAGTAAACATCTTCAAAATAGCATCACAGTCCTTCCCAAACAGACAGTCTTGTTGGCCAAGACAAAAGACTTGCAGTCCAGAGTACCAGGAATGGCTGTGAAGGATAAACTATATATTCTTTATTCTGACGGAGAAACAGTGTGCTCTTTTCATCCCCAGCTAGTGAAAAGGATGGTTACTCTTTCAGAGGCATAAGAACTTAGTACAGCCATTTGTCAGTTCTTGTTCTAGATCAACACTGCAATATCAGAGTACTGTCCAGAAATGTTTTAATGTTGCACGATGCTTTAAGTGCCTGAACCTTTGTCTTGCTAAGGGCTTGTCATTTGCGATTCGACAGGCTGCCTTTCACCTGTAACACTGCAATCTGCTTTTCACTGCGTAAGTGCAGCTTTTTTCCTCCACGCACCTGAGGCATTGTGGCATTATTTCTTCCCTGTTGCTCTCATTCTGTTGTAACTGTGCAGTTATTCTGTGGGCTTGCACCTGCAAAACCCAATGCTGTTGTTATAGCCAGTTCTCATGGGATGCAACTGACACCAGTGTGAAAATCAATCCTTCTCCCCCCTCTACTTTTTTAATCCTTGCGTTGTAGTCTATTCTAGAGGAAAACAGGAATTAGTGGATAAGATAGTAGGTAATAATCATTTAAGTAGCTAATAAGTGTTAATAAGATCCCTAAAAATATACATGCACATGCTAGACGACTCTTGCACCTGATGAGAGCAGGCTTCAGTCAGCACTAATAGCATGATAGGCAAGAACAAGCAGTCTGGAGTTTGAGCAGATCCTGGTGAAAATGATATAGTTATTATGGAAAAAGTATTGTGGGAGATCACATGCTATACAGGAGAGGTCACTTGTCACATGGGACACCACGGCACTTGTCACTTGGCTGGAGCCAGAGAGCATTTTCCTTTTTCTCTCCTTCTCTCTCTGTCTCTCCCTCCCCCATCCTCTCTCCTTTTTTCTCTATTTTTTTCTCTTTCTCTCTCTCTCTCTGTATCTCCCACCCTCATCCTATCTCCTTTTCCTCTATTCTCCAGATATAACTATTGCTGCTAAAGGCAATATATGCCTTTACCTGTAGACCCCATAAATACCTCACAGTTTATCTTGACATCCTTTGTGCAACATAAGGTAATGTGATTAGCATTTGTCAGTTTTTTCTTTAGTTTTATTCATCCTAAAGAAAAAGCACGTGCAATGGAGTATTTACTTTGAATAAAGATGGTTTAGTAAACCTTGAGGGAATGGCAGAGGAGGAGGAAGGTGGTTTGCCTTCAAGTGGATGTGTTGCTAGGTATTTCTAATAAGGAAGACCACATAAGAGAAATAGAGTTATATGTGGGTGAGGAGATGAGGTTAGACATAGTCCTTCCTTCCTAGAAGCCTCTGATCAGAAAATGTTCTGTTTTCCATGCAGTACTCCTTTCAGTCAGAGGAATAAAACTGCCAGCTCCATCCTTCAGCCCATGGCGTTAAGCATTCTTTCACATAGCATCACAACAGTGAGTTGTGATGAGGTCCAAACCTGGAATTTCATCTCAGATGCTGTCAAAGCCAGTGGAAAGAGCAGAACTCAGATAAAACATCCCTGTTTGAGTTGCTAAGGAGACACAGTAAAACTTTTTAATCTGGTTGTATTTTCTTTTGTGCAGTAGACTTTATAGCCAGCTACAGTACATTGCTATAGTTCTGTCAAAGGATAATCAAAAGATAAATCAAAACATCCTAGTGATTGTCAACCAGGGTTTTTCACTCTCCCAGGCAACCAGACAGAATAGGAGGGAAGATTTATCACTGACAGGGCACCTAGAAACTCCCCTTAAGTACCAGCTGCAAATCTGTGTGGTGTTAAAGGAAGTTACACCAATGGCACAGCTTTCCCTCTCTGCCCATCAGCAACATCTGTATGGTATCAGCTCCAGAAATTATAAAAGCATTAAGCAATAAGGGTAGGAGTAACATCGTAGTTTGTGCTGGTGAGCTGCAAGAACTGTGTGTCATCTGTGAACTGCTAGTACTTCTCACCATTTCATCAGCTCGGCTCATCTCTGGAGGAGTTGACAAGGATCTTGAAGTTGCCTTTTAGTTGTACATAGTTCGTCCTCCAGAAAGCACAGAGTATTCTGACTCATTCTTCAACTTCCCCCTCAGTCAAGCTAAAAGTATTTTGTAGCCAATCTATAAACTGCTATAGAATGACTTGAGATGGCCAGAATGGAGATGTGTCGCCTACTTACTTACAGGAGGTGATGGTGCATCTAAGACTGTTTCAGTTTCATCCCTGGTCTGGGTATTTATTATCCCAAGATTTGAGTGTCCGCCTCTGATCACATGAGCTTATTATAGTTGCCTTGCTGGCTTGCTTCCACTGTGAGATTTCTTGGGAATTTGTGTTTGAGATCAGGCATCATTTAGATAAATGTTGTGAATCTAGCATTGGCAGCCTACTAGCTGTTGAACCAGTAGTGTGTGAAGGAAGGAGAGAAGATTCCTTCTCTGAATAACTGATCACCTGTTTTGATCAGGACTGGTGTGAGTAGTTTATGAATTTCTTTCCTAAATGTGGTGGGTCCTGGGTAAGATTCACATCTTGAATTATGACTCCTTCAGAGTGACAGTTGCTTCTCAGTGACTGAAAAGACCGAATTCTGGGAAAGCTGGTTGGTCTTTTGTTGGTGGTACAGGTGAAATTAATTCATGCTGTTTAAGAAGACTTCCTGATCATGAATGACCCTTTCAGTGAAGTAGGATAATAGCTTGGTTTCTGTTCCATAATAACGACCTTGTTGTCATAGACTGTTCCATTCTGACACCTAGCCTGTTTTCATACTGACCACCACTAAAAAATGGCAAAAAGACATCCTGTTGTTCAAATGCGCATCTGAAGCAGGCATTTCTAAACCTTCTATTTAACATTTTCCACCATTCCAAAATTCATCAATTACTCCTTCACCATAGTCTTGTCACAAGAAAACACAGTAAGACAAGTCCATCCCTATTTGTGACAGTTATTTTTAGTAAAATACTAGTAAATACTTAGTTTATTGTATGCTTAGGATTTGTTCCAAATAGATGTATAATATATATATTTAATACTTGTGTATAGTGGTAGTTTTGTATGGTGTTCTAGTGTTAATCTGTCAAACATTTTAAAACAAGATTAGAAAAGCTTGATAAAAATTTCAGGACTATTAAAGGTTTTAATAGTTAAAAGGAGAAATCCTCCACTAATGAGAAAAAAAGTGACCTTTTTTTAAATGGAGGCAACAAAACCAGAGGGATTTTGGGGAAAAAAAGTCATAGAAACATAACCCACCTGGATCCCCATGCAGCACAGGAGTTACGTAAGGGAAAAATCTGTTCCTGTATTACATAAAAATGGACACGTGTGTATACACACACACACAAAAGGGAAGGGGAGGAAGAAACCCTGCTGTACTTACCACCTCCACTGACTTTCCTGCAAGTTCAGGGTGTTATTAGGGGGTCAGGGAGGGCTGCTGAGGTGCACAAGATTGCTGGGGTCCTTATATAGTGTAAACTTCTTCCAGAAACCAATTACATGAACATAATGTTTATCAGGCTTAAATAATGCAAGTTGAGTTTCCCCATTTGTCCAGATATCTGGACTCTGGATCCTCAGATAACTGAGCATGGATGAGAGCTTTAAGCCTTTGGTAGTCATAGAATCGTTTTGTTCAGAAGAGACCTTTAAGATCATCAGGTCCAACCGTTCAATGGGCCAAGGAGTTTATTGACACCAACGGACAATTCCCTGTCTGGTTTTATAGGAGACAGGCAAGTTCATCCAGGACTGTCTGCAACTTCAGCAGCTGCTGTTGGCTTCTGAGAGGGCAACAGAGGCCTCAGAGGAGGGTGCAGCCATGTCAGGCACCTGCCACATCCCTGTGATTAGGCAACCAGTTGTGCAGCCTCAGGAGTGTGGGTGAGGTGGGGACCTTGGCTGAGGAGACAACAAATGCTTTGATTTTCACTTCATTCCCCAGGTGCAAGTTTCCAGAGGAAACCTCTGATAGTGATTAAAAGCAGCTCTTCTCCCATGGTGGGTGTCTTTCTGGGACAGAAGGAGAAAAAAAACAGCCATCCTGTCCACTTGCCTGCAGGGACAGCAGGTAAAAACTCACCTTTCAGGAGTTACAGTTCGCTTAAAAGTGACTTGCTTTTCTCGAGGCATCAGGAAGAGATAATGCAGGATATAATGCTGCCTGCTATCGATTGGGTTTTTTCGCCCTGTCCATTAGACTGTGATGCCTCCTTTGTCATTTACAAACGATGCAATTTGTTGCAACAGCTGTACATGAAGGAACAAGAGAAACAAAAGAATTGCAAGGGAAGCAAGAGACCATGCTAATGAAAACCCAAGCTTTGCCATAGCTCTCTAGCCTTTCCCTCACAGGACTACCCGATGTGTGCAAGCACAGTGTCCCAGAGCAAGCAACTGCTCTGTATCATGATTTCTCTGCCTTAGGGTACATGAAACTCTCCCGACACATTCATTTCTTTCTCTGAATAATTTGTGCTATTGGTAGCCACATACTGTCCAAATTTTGGTTCTACAATAGTTGCCTGCATTCAGTCACCTCCACTTGCCTTTGCTGGTGTGTGGCATGGGTGGTTGCACCGTTTGCTCTTCTCTCCTGAAGGTTTGGTAAGAGAAGGGGTAAGGATATTTGGGAAGGCAGCATCCTTCACTGCAGAGAGTAACACCTCCCACTGAGGGATCTGTGTCTGCTCATTACAGCAACGAGAGGATTAGGACCTTACAAGTGTCAGAATTAGTTTGCTAGCTTTCATTGAATAATAACTGGATGGGGTTTAGTTTACATTCAGAAATTCTCCACACAGTGGTTTAAATTTTGGGGTAAGTCAGAAACACCAAAGCAGTATAGTCTGGGGGTTCATTACCAACATTTGCAGCAGTTAAGAGAAGATAAAACCAAGTTGCTTTCTGTTTCAGGTTCACTGTGTTGTTTGACAGGGAAAGAGATTGCATAGCCCAGAGCTGCCAGACATTCCGAGGAAATGCTAAGTGACTTTCCGAATGAAAAATCCAAACTTCATAATGTTTACCGTTAGTGTCAAATTGCAGACTCTTGCATTAGTTTCCTCTCAACTGAAAAGTTAATTTAAGAGACAAAAATAAATCGATAAAAACCAATGTCAGATACCAAATCAATATTGGGATTGTAGGAACAGGCTGAAAATTGAGCTTGCCCTCACAATGCAAGTGAAATATTTGAAAATTGTTTCTTGTTATTTCTTACCTGCTTAGAGCTGTATTCTGAACTCTGTTCTCTTCAGAAGAGCTGGAAATATGACAAGGCCTGTAGAAGGAATTTCCTTCAAACAATGCCTGTCACATCTTCAGCTCAAGCTGTGGGAATTGCTGAGGTCAGAACTGGATCTTAGTGGGTAAGTGAAGATAGAGTTTCATGTAAAACAGTCTTATTGTTTTATTAAGCCTACCTCCTCTCCTCTCCTCTCCCCTCCCCTCCCCCCCCTTCCCAGAAGTGTAAACTTCTTCCAGAAACCAGTTACATGAACATAACAGCCTTAAATAATCTTTTTCCCGAGGACAGGAATTATGTGCGTAGTGTAAGGGTTTCTACAGGTCAAGCGTTGTTTCAGTGTGCACATTGAAAAGTGTTCATGTTGGAGGATGATAAAATTAAGGGAGTGCACCTTGGACTTTCAGGGAAAAGCAATGAGGTCTCTTCACTGTAGTTCAGTGTCAAAGGGAAGAACACAAATCTTGACTCCTATTTTTTCTCTCTTTTTGATATATTACAGTTTCTTTATAATACATAGACAGCACAATTTCTCTGTAGGAAGGCTTCCAATAAGTTTGGAGCCAATTGTATGGTAAACCATTTTGCCAGACAGCAATGTATAAAGATGCGAGTGGGCAGTGCTATTGCCTCACTGCCAGACTGCTTTCCCAAATATCAGCTTATTGCACTCTGGCGTTGTGTCATAGAGCACTCTCTTTACTTGGAGAGAAGGACTTTTATTTCTTAAGCCTGACTGCTTCTCTTGAGCAGAGAAAAAATGTTTATGGAGGATTTTCCCTGAACATGTGGGCCTGTGTCTGCCTGTCTTCTCAGTTGGAAAATTCATTTCACAAGACAAATAATTGAGCTGTAGGCTAACTGGGAGAGCAAGCAGATGTGCTTCCTGCAGTTGGAACATTTTTTTGTCTTTTCCCTTTCTTCAATCTGTCACCTGTCTCCAGTAACACAGTGATGAAAATACTCCTCCTCCTCCCCTGTGCAGAAAAGGTCTCATATTGCTCCAAAGCCATATGTTTTGCCTTCCCTTTTTTGACATTTGACAAAAGCTCTGTTTGAAATACTTCAGAGACATCCAAATAATTGCTGTTAGGCAGTGATTTGAAGTTTGATGAAATCGCTGGGTCTGTTCATAAGGTAAAAACAGTTTTACATGCTCAGACACTTTGCTCAGACAGATCCTGTATGAACATCTTCACTATAGACAAAATATTGTAACACTTATGAAGGTCTTCACTATAGGCAAAATATTGTAGCACTTAAGACAGATACATTTCATTTCAAAATGTCGTAATAGGGATTTTTAGATAATAGGTCATCCTGGTTCCCTTTGGAGATCTTTATGTTACCCAACATCAAGTGTTTTCTCCCAGCACTTGAAAACACCTCCCTGAAAGAAAATAGTAATGTTCTTACCCATATTTAATAACACATTACAGACACAAATCTAATCTGGACTTACAAATGCCAATAGATACTTGCACGTACAAACGTACATTTTAGTCCTGCAGTAAGAGGCATGAATAGTATTGCAGACATTAAAGGTCAGGGTCTGAGAGCTTGGCCTTATCAGTCTGCCTGCAACCAGAGGAGGGCAGAACATTTGAAGTGGAAGTCAGTAAGACTCTGTGAGGCGTTATGATGGGAATAAGAAAACATATTTCAGTAACAAGGTAGGACTACTTTGCTGTAAAATTGTCTATTTGTAAATAAAATTAATCAGAGTATTTTCATAACAGGGTTTTAATAGATTCTAAGTGATAATTTTCAAATATATCAGTAATTAGCTAACTGCATCTTTTTATTGATTTTCTTAACTTTTTATTTTACTATTGGACTTAAAGGAGAAACTATTGCTCTTTTTCAAGAGAGAGTGAGATGATCTCTGATCAGAATTTCTCCAATGAGTTTAATACAAAACACCATTGTTACTGAGTAGGCAGTTTTGGATTTAATACAATGCATCAGGTTGCCCCCTCCAGTATTTTCATTTGTATTAAGTTCCCTCTTTTCTTCTCCTCTTAAATAATCTCAAAAGATCCTCAATCTTGCTGATGTGACACCTGAACCTACAAGACTGGAAGACAGCAACACACGTTTCTGGATATCTCTCTTAGTGCTGTGTCCACACGTATATGTTCAAAGACAGATGTTTGCCTGGGGCTGTTTTCTATTAAGATCATTCTCTGCATAGTTAATGGTTTTCATTTTCTCTTCTGTGAGCACCATTATTTGATAGGATTTAGTCAACTGCGGAAATCGGACAGTGCCATTTTTGTTAATTATTCAATTTGTATATAAATTTTCCTTCAAACGGTGACTGCTATTTTTCACAGGTACAATGGGAATGCATTAATCCCAAGTACAAAGCAAAGAAGAAGAATTACAAGAACTCAGGCATCGTCATCCTTAACCAGTGCAAGGTAAATACATGTTTTGCTTTTTGGCTGTTTCTTTACTAAGCTGTCTGTATTTTAATGGTGTTTGGAGACGTAAACGACAAAGTGTAACTGCCTGTAGAGTAGCAATGGAAACTGATCCACTATGAAAAGTGAAGACACGGACTCGAATCCCAAAAGTACTGTCCCCATTTATTGTCTTTCATTTCTCTTGCCCTCTCCCTGCTGTTGTGCAGTGGAGTAGGCAGTACTAAACTCTTACACCTACAGGCTTGCTAGTTGGCCTTTTGTGTGTTTCTCTTCTAATACTTCCATCATTTCTACAAAATTGCTCTTGTTCCTCCTAAACCAATAGCAAAATTTCCACTGACTTCCCACTGAGAAGGTTCTACTTTTGGTGTGAAATTTCCTTTCTGTAGTTTTATAATCTTGGTATTTTCTGTTTACATTTTTGTTTCCATCTCAAACTACATTTAATGCTTTGTTCCTTTACTTTATTTTTAGTTGGTCTTTTCCCTCCTTCCAATTTACGTTTTTCATGCAGTTCTCTGGTGTTTTAGCAGTACACAGCTAATTTGAATGTCTTGCTTCCTTGTCTGCAGATCCACAAGATGCATTCTTTCTTAGATTATATCATGGGAGGCTGCCAAATACAGTTTACAGTAAGTGTCTTACTCCACTGACTTGTTTTAATGGAAGGGAATCCCCTTAGATAATGTTTCCTTACTTTCACAGAGAAATGATTCTAAGTGCCATTCCTTGGTAAATTATTAAGGTCTTCTTGCAAAATGTATTAAGCCCAGAAAATCACACTATGCTAATGCAGTAAGACTTTTCTTGCACATGCTGATTTACTTTTATGTTTTGCAGCAATGACAATCACGTTGTCAACTTCATACAGGGGTGAGAAGCTAAGCTCGTGTAGTCCCACCAATTCCATCTGAGCTACACCCAGTCCCAAAAGCTGGAGAACTTAATTAGCCCCTGTGACAGTAATGACTGGCCTTTGGCTTTTGAGCCTCAGTTTGTTCACAACAATTTAAATAAATTCTCTTGCTGGGACTGTATCACGGGGGGGATTTCATCTCACCTGCCTTAAGCTACTTAAATGTTAGATGTCCTGTTCATCAATCCTGTGAGCCAGTCTTCCTTTCCAGAATGAGTCATACATTAAAGCAAGTTGTTTCCCCTCTAATGGTGCCATGCAGAAAATCACAGGCAGAGGGATAGTCCAGCCAGGGACCTCTCTCTGTTGGTCTGGGGTAAACACTAGGGTCAGTGCTGATGTTCCATACCTCAGCCATAGCTGTAAGATGGCACTACAGTTGTAATTTAGATTGAATTCAGAAGCCATTCAGTTCAAGGAACAGAGGATAAAATGTCTTACAGAGCTCTCCATAAATAGATATACAATATTTTGCATTTCCAAATAATCATTTTTGGAAACATTTAATGCTGTGCAGGTTTGATCTTTTCTTTTTCTTTTTTCTTTTTTTATTTTGAATCTGGGAAATAAAATAAAAATAAAATAAAATAAATCAGTATTTCCCATAGCATAGGAATACAGATTGTGGCTCTGTTCCAGTCTTATTTATATGACTTCTAATTTCATGCCAGTTACAGGGGTAAAATCTATTGCTCCAAGGTAATATTCTTCTTCTGGAGATCTTTTCTTTTCCTGTAGCACCTTGCCCTGTTTCTGCTCCTGGGTATCAAGTATCAGACATTGGATGCTACTGAAATGTTCCATTTCACTTTTTCCAGACAAGCCTTCACTTTCCAAAAGGATTTACCAAAAAATAAAGATTTTTTTTTTGTCCAAACAGAAAATTCCAGCAATGGCAGCAGCTATAGACTGTACTGGGTTGTCTTCTTGTGTACAAATAGCTTTTTGAGGTGTTAAACATGCACTTTGCCAGTATGCCTCGCAAACTCATTGAATAACACCCAGAACTGAGGACCCCGTTTCTGCTTTTGAAGGAAATACCTACTGTAGTGGACAAAGATCTTTATAGTTGTCTTCTCTCAAGCAAAGCATCCTGTGGAATTACCGCTCTGCCTTACTCAGCTTCTTCTTCTGTTATCCCCACATACCTCCAATGCCCATCTCTCCTCCAAATCTGAAACTCGCCAATCCCTGGAAAACCTTTTAATTTATCTTTCCTGACATTTCCTCCCTAAAAATATGACTGGAAGAACTCAACTATCAAATGAGATCAAGGTCATTAGCAGTAGTGTCTTTAAGTAATATTTAAAAGCCTTTGCTAATCAGGGCAAGTGCTTAAGCACATGCAAAGACTGGTTAATATGCATTTCCCACAACTCTAGCTCAAGCACAAGAGTACTGTAACCATTAGAATGTGTCTAGGGATATACATATTGTTATGTTACGGCTGTGCTTTCCAAACTCTTTTTTGATTCCTCCTAAATGTTTTCCAATGGAAGAGCAAGTCCTTACACTGCACAGTGAAGGGTTGTGGCAAGTTCTTTGCCTTTCATTTACTTGTCACAGATTTCCTATTAGTAGGCTGTGAACCACAAGTTGAAAACTGCTGTGTTAAAATGGATAGTATTGCTTCTACTACATTTTACTATTTTAATATTTCATTTTGCTGAAATGAAACAAAACTGTTGATAATAGGAAACTTAGGTAGGTTCACCTGCAAGGATGGGCAGTGAGGACATAAAGGAAATGAAAGATCCATTATACTGTGAATTGCAGAGATCCCTGAATTACTGCTGACCTCAGTGGTAAATCCACCAGCTACAGTATTGTGTAAACTCATCACTAGCAGATTTCAACCTACATGGACTCAGGGGAAGTCATCGTGGATATCTTTGTGCCTACAGTGGTTCTACTCACAAGAGTCACAAGCTGACTCTCCGCACATTTGAATTCCTCCCGCCTCAGTTGCACCGCTCCCTGGTGCTGATAGCACAGACTGGTTGTGAGATGCGTTGCCGCTCTCAGAAACATATCAGAGATTCTCCAGTAGGCACTGAAGCAAAAGAGTGCAGCCTGCAAGGGAGATATTCAATGCTCCTTTGCTTTCTGCATACATCATATAATCTCCTTTTCATGTAGTCCTAATCTGGTTAATTCAGACCACCGAAATAGAGGAGGCCTATTCCTTCCACCTTCCCAGCTTTCCGTTTCTTTTAAGTGGAATGGATCTGGAATTGTTTGAAACTCTCCCAGTACATGTATTGTTGTTGTTGTTGTCTTAATAATAATGACATTTCTATTGGGTTCCTGCTGTTTACAGGTGGTACGATACAACTGTGATTTGAAAGGGTGCTTGTTGAGGGAGGAAAGCTGGGATGCCAAGCATACATTTGAATACAAAGATCTGTAGTATGATGTCCCTGCTAATTTAAGGCACTAATGAAGGCTTTGGTAACGTCATGCTGTGTGTTCTTGGGATACTTTTTACATCTATTGTGGGAACATAGTTTGTAGTTAATGTCTCTAAAAAATGAAAGTAAACTTTTCCTTCACTTCAAAACCATTTATTAAGAAGCTTTAATCTATGGAGATCAATAGTGCTGATTCCAGTCTGCTATTTTTATGCACTGCTTATTGCAAAATGCTGTCTCTCTTATCAGACAGTGTTCCCCGCTGCAGAAGAAATGTTCAGAAGTTGGCAGTGCAAATGGGTCTGTAGTCAGAAGACATTTTCATCAGTTTAGGAAATACAGCAGAAAGGATGTGTAAGATGCATAAAAGGAATTGTAATAGAAAGATATATTGGACAGATTGTCTCTCAGGCAGGTCATGGTACTGGACAGGCCGATTCATCGCTGACAGATATAGCAGGAGGTCCAAGCTATGTAGGAAGGTTTCAGTGCAATGAAAATCACCCTTTTACAAGGCTGAGGAAAAAAGTACTAAGAGTGTAGTTATTGCTATGTTATGTTCTTATTTAGCTGTGAGAAGATGACTGGTACATTGGAACCGATACATTTAAAGATACGCTGATAAAAATCAAATGTACGCACTGTAGGAAAGATTCCTACTTTGCTGCCCACAAGATTAGTTCAGGTGTGATATTAGCTTAACTTCTGTGATATGTTAGCTTAGTTTTACAAATCTTTATCCTATGTATTTGCAGAAGACCTTGGCACTGCTGGGGAAATGGTAAAAGAGCAGAGCTCTGCATTGTTTTGGAATCGTGGCAAGTTACAGCCAGTGATCTCTCTTAAAAGTCCTCCAAAAGTCCTCCCCTTGGGAGTCAAACGAAGATTTGGATCAGTCAGTCACACTGCATCCACGTACAAATATTCATAAAGGCTTCATGATAGGAAATTAGGATATTTTTTGCTTATCAGCAGATCTCTACTACAAGGACCCTTTCCAAAAAGGAAGATCATTCGGGGTGGGGTTTTTTCTTTCCCAAACACTAGCTTTTTTCCAAGCTTGTGAAACCCGCTGCTTATTGCTACACTGTGCTCTTGTTTTCAGTTAAAAAGCATTTAGCCATGGCTAACAGCCATGAAGGAAGACTTGTCCAGTTCTGTCTCGTGTCACTCAAGTCTTGTTTTGAGATTAGCAGTAAAA
>NW_009647220.1:1003406-1014352 GCF_000708025.1 Charadrius vociferus | reverse complement strand
TTGTTTCTCTATCATACAGTGACATTTTTGTACTTTCTATAATCAGAACAAAAAATGAAGGTTAAATTAATATCAGAGAAAATATACATCTTTTAAAGAACATATGCACACTTTGGTTAAGATTTTTTAAAAATACGTTTCCCAAAACTATGCTAATCCATACAAGTATCTATGGATTTAACTTAGGTTTCACAAACCACTACTGTTTCTTTCTTCCTCAGTTACGTATGTGCATGCAAGTGAGAACACAAGAGGTATCCCATGGATTTATTCAAGTTAAATCAAGCTGTCATTTTCAGAAAAAGATCTCTGTGGAAAACAGACTCACTGCTTCAGTGCATGAACAGTGAGTAGGGAAGCAGAGGTGAAAGATTATTTGCAAACCGAATCAAGCTCATATCTCCTGACTGACATGTGGTGAGGTGTGGGGGATTCATTGTTGATCAAGGCGACAAAGGCATTTCCAAGCTAAGTAGAGCCCATGGAAAAATATTTTTCTTCAGCCAAGAGTTAGAGGTGGAAAATCAGAAACGGTGGGGTGAAGCCATGTTGGGTTGACCCACTATGGTTTTTCCCTTTTGGTTTGTAGCTGGGGGAAGAAAAAAAGTTTCAGGAGGACTGTGTCATTTTTTTGAGGGAGAATGAAAATGTCATCTATCATTTTCATTTTGTAGCTGTGTAAAATAGTCTTGCCTGTGCCAAGCAAAGGCTCCAGCTGGGGAAACTGCACATTCACAGAGGCAAGCTGGGACTTCAAAGGTCTTTTTGCAGCCTTCAGGAAGGTCCTTTCCTATCAACTGCACTGTAAAACTGAAATCTGAACACTGTGCATTTGTCTATTGAATATCCAGGTATAATGGGTTATTTGGAGGAAGAAGTCATTGGACAAAATTGTAAGGAAGTTTGTAAATGGCTTTGTTCCTTCTAGGAGACCCTTTGGGTTTCTTGTTGCTCCTTTTAGGAATTCCTAGAAAGCAGCATCACAAATTCAGGAAAGGGCTTTCTGGTCTGTGACAGTCATATCACAGGAAGATGCATGCCAGAGTATATCTTCAGTGAGAAACAGATCATTTTAAAAGGGAGAAATTAATTTTAAGATGATTGATTAATATTTGCTTTTGCATTGAATGCTTCCCACAATCTTCTCTAAGCCTTTTCAACACAAAAATCTGTGCAGGATTTTTACCCTGCAGCTCACCTTTAAGCTTGCCATCATCTATGAAATTTGGAGGGTTAATTATTTGATGCTTAGATATTTTGAAGATAAAAAATATCAGACAGGTAGTATATAATATAGTCTATTTTATATAGTATATTTTATAGTATATAATATAGTATATAATAGTATATCCTACTATTACTACAGCCACAGTAAGTTTAAAAATAGCTAAGAAATGTCCGTAACTGGAGTTTTAATTTATAGTTTTAGTAGGACTTTTAACTCTCTTGGGATGTTTTTGCTGCACAGCTTTTATGTCCTGAACATCACCTGAGCTGGAATAATTTAATTAAGTATGAGAACCTATAGATAGTTAATTTGATTCATCTGTATTAGAACATAATTTTCCACATAGAATAATAATGCAGTTCATTTTTTTCCCAATTATGCCATTTTAGTTTTATTATCTCTTATTTTATAAACTGTCATTTACTTTTAGACATATTTATCAATATTACCCTAATTCAAATATGATGAAGTACACTGTAAAATGACCTTTGCTTTAAGTCTGCAATCTCTACAGAAAACTCTTTCTGGTAAAGATACGCGGTTGGTGTGGGTATACTTATGCCCAGAAGAGCTCCACAACAGATTGACTTTTGTTCTTTTCCAGGTAGCTATAGATTTCACTGCATCAAATGGTGATCCTCGGAACAGCTGCTCACTGCACTACATCCACCCCTATCAACCCAATGAGTACTTGAAAGCATTGGTAGCTGTTGGGGAGATTTGCCAAGACTATGACAGGTAAATAACCACATTTGATAACAGAGTTGTCTTTAGAAAGTGTTTTCACAGTGTGAAATCAATGACTGCCTGCTGCTGGCTGCAGTAGCTCCATGTTTAGTCACTTAAGAGAAATGACTGCACATCAGAAAGATTAGTCTACCTTAACACGCTTTTGAGAGTGACAGTGAGTTTAGATCAGCTTCACGGTAATGAAAGGTGCGGTTCTTGGCTGTTTGGCTGGCATGTGTTAAGTTTCAGGTTTGTATTCACATGCCAAAATCACGTTTGAGGGGATTTTTCATGTGTGCTAAAACTTGAAGCCTGTTTTGCAGATGCCAGTAGCATCCTTTGGGATGCTTGGGAGTCTGGTATTGTCACACCCTACAGAAAAGTGTTCCCAAAATGTTGTGTTGGAAACTGAATTTGTAGTTACTGAAACTGCTTAATGACCATGTCTATTCTTAGAAGTAAATGTGCAGTCTTTTTCAGTATTCTGCTGGCGTGTTGAGTATTCTCTCTAAAATAAATATTAAAAATAGTGATAATGTGTGCATGTAACATGCTTTTAAATAAATAAACAAATGCAAGTAATTGGGCCAAATATGCTTTGATTACATTATGTACTTCTGTTGCTTTCAAAAGGCTGCCCGCTTCTATCAAATTAATTGCCCATTATTAATCTAATTACCAAGTGCATTTCCTTTAAATGTTCTTTCTTTGTTGGTGAGGCATAGCATCTTACACCATTATTCTTTCTAATCTTTGCACATGTAATAGACATCCACCCACCACTTTGCCATATGTAAATACCAGATCTCAAAAAAACAATGGTATTTCCAGTCAAATTTGAATTATACTTTCTGTATAAATTGTGAAGTGATTTAATACTGTGGTTTGCATGTTACATGTCGCATATACCAATTAGCCTGCTCAGAGGCACTTCCATTTGCATGGTAATGAAATGTCTTCTCAAAGAACAATGAGGAAAATACTGCCCTGATACAATTTCTGTAAGAATTTGATGGTCAAACTTAGTCAATGAGTCTGAGAAAATTAATATTTTATTGTAAGTGAGCTGGTAATTCCTCAGTGATTGTCCAGTAATTTAATAATTACTAGCAATAATTCAGAGGATTAATATACTTCAAAATAGGGAAAGGGATAAAAAGGGCTGGTTTATGCACACAGATTTTTTTATTTTATCACGTAAGGGGTATTTTTTAAGAAAATGAATTAGTTAAGTAGCACAGTCCTTCCTGTGTGGAGATATTAATCTCAAAACAGGATTATTCTGTCAATATAGCATGTTCCAATCAGTACAAAAAATAATCGCCAGTCATTTTTTAAATGAAATCATCAGCATCATTCAGTTCTGTTGTGCTGCAGAAAATGCCTTTTGATGCTAATCAGTGCAACTAAAGTAGTATGAGCTACGGAGGAGGGCTGAACAAAAGCCCTAGTCTTTTCCCAGGGAAATGTCACCTTCCTGGCATGTGTTTGACCTACACATGCTCTCAAGTTGTGACACTATAAATACGTTCCCATGGGCTGCTTGCTTCAACATGGTCAGTGCTTTCCGATCAAAATGTCAAGTGAGGACCTTTTCTTTATATTTGCATGTTTTGAATCCAGCAAACTGGAAATGAAAATTTATGATTTCTCTAAAGAAGAAAAG
This sequence comes from Charadrius vociferus, assembly GCF_000708025.1. NCBI lineage: Eukaryota > Metazoa > Chordata > Aves > Charadriiformes > Charadriidae > Charadrius > Charadrius vociferus. Next base: position 1,010,729 of record NW_009647220.1, on the reverse strand, counting down.
AAATTACCAAGAGCAAATCTTCACACAAAATAATCTACAGGTTCTATATAGGAGTTCTTTTTGTTTAATTGTAGCCTTGAGCCGCATGAGCATATAAGACCTATAAAGCAGATCTTCTGTACATGCGATTTAAAAAAAAAAGTGTTTCCAATTCAGTAAAAATCCAAAATGTGGCACAGATCCATAACTGCTCCAGTGAGTCCAGCTGTGCTTCAAATGCTGGAGTAGGATTTCTGTTTCCAGGTTAAGATCAGCCAGAAGTGAAAAGAGAGGGACCTGTTGAACCAAAGGGCTGTTTAGAGCCAGAGTGTCACCATTTGCATAGGGGCATGTCTTTAGTAAGATTAAAAAAGGAGACCACAAAGATATCAGTGCTCTTACCTGAAGTTTTATAGTTTGTACCCATGAATTATCTCAAATAGGAAGAACTGGCTAAATTTCATTCCAAACCAAGGAAAGGGAGTGGTTTTCTTTAGGTCTCAGGATTAATGTATTTACATCAAATGAAAGAATAGTTGGAATAAAGTAAAACCTGTTGTTTGCAATGTTTTTTGCAGTCCAACAGCACAGCTGTTGAATGTTAAGTACTTTTGCTACACTTACATACCAAAAAACTGCTTTTTTATATTTGTGGAAAAAAACCCCAAACCCTATGGCTATTACTTAAAATACTTCTGTAATTAGAAACAGATAGAAATAGAAATAGAAAATTGGGAGGAATTGGATTGACAAGTGATATACAGACAGACTACACTCAAAATCCAAAATTTTCTTTTATATGCTCTAGTTAGTTCTGTCGATCAAGCCAAATCTTCTCACAATTTAGGTTTCTGTACATATCAGCCTAACATAATGCATCCCTAAGTAATTAATGCTCCAAATTAATTGCTGCCTCACATCCCTTGAGACAGTGGAATAACCCCTGCTCATCCAAAAGCCCATTTGTCTGTATGGTTCAGAGATTCCTGGAACAGTTAAATGAATAGCACCGTTCTGCGTAGTTAAGCGTGAAAGAATAAGATTCATCCTTTCATCAGCAATATTCAGAGAATGAGAAATAGACTTTGGTTGTTATCCTGATTGTGGAAATGCTGCAGTCCTGTGGGAATAGGCCAATCTGATAATGGTACGGGAAATGGAAGAGCTGTTCACCTGCACAAAAGACTTAATACTTTATCTATATGGTGGAATTGTTTCAGGCTATGAGAACATTTGTCATAAGACAGAAGATAAAGTTTGTATGGGATATAATCAGTGGCTAAGCAACAGCAGCAATGGATCATGAAGAAAGGAGAAACATTCATTAGTTTTAAGGGATTAAGCTTTAAAATGTAGTTAGAAATACTGGAAAGAGGAAAACACATTAAAAACTTATTGTTGAAAATATTTGGTAAAATAAGTGGACAGCTTCATGGAGAAGAATTTATACTAAGATAAATGACTCATGAATGTTTAAAGATGACATCATGAAGCATTAAGTGAGAAATATATAATAATGGAATAATTTTACTTCAACATTGAGCAAGTCTATGCAACTTTTCTATAGCATACAGAAATGAACTAAAATGATGAAAAATCATTGGACACTGAAGTGTTTAATACTAAAAGGACCTGCTTCTGTATCATTCCGTATTTATTCTTTACCTCAGTAATTTCAGTATTGAGTTCTCTGGATCAGAAGTCAAATCAAGCAGTTTCTGATGACCAGCAATATCAGCCTAGCCAGGATCCTGAAAAATCAGTTGATCACTACCATATCACTACACTTCCCCTTAGGTGTTTGGAACAATGAGTTAGCAAGTGTACTTAAGGCAGATGAGGTTATATGTAGCTCTCTGTGCACTGTGGCTGGCTTAGGACTTCTAACCTTCCCAACTCTGAACAAGGGTTTCGCCACTCTTTTGTTTTGGAGCCTGGTGGAGACCCCTTCGAGAGAATGATATTTTCAAAGGATAGATGGCAGGTGTCTATAAGGTTAACACTTACCCATGCAGTAAAAAAATTGATTTCTCTTTTATGCTGTTTTATAGCTTCCCTCTTTGCAGAGAAAAGCTATAAGTCACAATAACAACAGTGCACACAGTTTATTAAAATGGCTGGTCCTTTGATCTTAATGATCACTTGTTTTACCAGTGTTGGAACACAACCAACTAGCCATGAGTGTAGCTCATCTTTCATTCTGCAGTGATTGCTGTCTCTAGCAAAGGAAAAAGGCCTGGAATGGGACTGTAAATACCTTGTTTGTAAGGACAAATGCTGTTACATGCACATAATGCTAAATGCTGAAATACTTCCTCAATGATCTTACATTAGTACAGGTTTTGATGATGTTGTGAGTGAAACCCATGGCAGGACTTCCAAATCTGCTCCTCAGTTTGAAATCTGATTTCTTCAGTTAGTAGCTTTCCTTTCTTTTCTGCTTATTAAGAATCTCTTTATATTACATTAAATATTTACCTTTGCATTAAAACCTCTGTTCTGATTCAGCAAGACACTAGAGCTTATTATCTAATCCCATTGAATTCAATTTGACTCAAACAAACACTGAAGTGTTATGCAAAAATATAGATGGCACTAAGATGGGGTTAAGAGTTTTACTGGATTTGAACTTCATTGTTGATTGTTTGCCCCACACCCAAATGTTCAGTGCTTCCCATATACCTGGATGATCTTTTAGTTTCATATTTGTACATACATTCAGATTTCTTCAGTGGATTAATAAAAAGTGCTCACAAACATGTGAGACTCATCTTTTGTCTGGTCAAATCATTACTCATACCTTAAAAAAGACACAGGTTAGATGTATTTTATCAAATACTTTTAAGCATTCGTTGCCTTGGATATTTGTGGAACTTCCCATTCTTGATGGACCATCCCCTTTCTGATCTAGGCACTCAACTCATGACTCCATGTGTTTGACCACATAGTTTTGTAAAATGATGTCATAAAATTGGTCTTCATTTTATTTTTATTCAAAATCTATTTCAAAAATTAGTTCTTAATTGTTTTAAATCTTGATCTCTGTTTATTCACTCTTAAAGATATTGCAGATTTTTTTTTGTTTCCAAGAGCCCTTGAAGATAAATTCTATTTGTTTCCTGACACTCATATCCTTTTTCGTTTAGGCAAATAGCCTCCTTAACTCTAAATACTCGAGTAGCTCCCTAAAACTGACATTCACACTGTGATCATCTGTTAACGAATAAACTGTGTAAAACACACTTGTCTAGCAACCTCCCCAAAGGCAAAGAGTACATTTCCCCTGCAAGGTGCAGAAATTATTTATGTGTAGAGCTCTGTAAAATACTTAAGAGTGAAAATTTAAAAACTGGGCCACATTCCACAAAAGACAAGAAAGTCCTGAAGTCAGTCTGAGTTTCAGCATTAGGTTCTGCAATGAATGAATTGCAGCAGTAGCTGACTAGATGTAAAAATTCCTCTTTATGATTTCTTCTTCAGTATTTTAGTGTGCGTTCACTCAGATTGAAAACTGTGTATAAAACCTTCCTTCCCTCATGCAATAAAGTGCACTTGAAAATTAAGAAGGGAAAAAATGAAAGTAGAAAATAAAGACCAGGGTTCCCAGTCCAGCACATCCCTTTCTGTGTAGATCTAAGAAAGGAAAAAACTTAAGAACAAACGAGGTCAAATGAAAGGTCTGTCTGTCCCAGAAATACATTTCCTGAGGTACCCAGCAGAGGGCAGTTAGGGAGGAGAAAGAGGACAAGGTATATATAATGCACTACATGTTATGGAAGTCATTTATAAATCAGTGCAATTAGTCCCAAATACAAAGATCAGTAGGTACTTAAATGATGTGGTTTGGATTGAGACTTTAAGCAGAAAAGGGATCCCAGAGTTTACACCTCACAGTCTGCTTTATTAATCTGGAGCCTCATCCCCAAGAATTACTTAACAGGTCATTCGTCCTGAAGCTGTGTCTGTGTTTGTGGATGAAGACTCAGAGAATTACCTTGGCTGAAGGGATCTGAGCTAAATACCTTGAGGTAATTTTGCCAGACACAAGGAGGAAAAGCAGTAACTTGCTTTGGTTGAAATAGTAGTATAATAATAGTTCATTAAAACCAGGGTGAAAGAATGATGCTGAGAGTATCTGGCACTATATGCGACATATTTCACGAAATCCTTACATAGAGCTATAGATGTTAAAATTTAAGCTACCCATGCAGATCAATAAATAAAAATATGCTTAATTATTAAGCATCTCTCTTTATCACTTTAATTACTGAAACAACCTTCCTGGAGGCTGTTAAGCAAAAAGGCTGATTTGCATATCTAAACAAGTTTAAAAAACATGGGGGAAAAGACATGAATCTTTTTATTTAGTGCTTTAGTAGGCAAAAATTTGCACAGACATACAACCAAAGAAAAAAAAACAAAACAGAAACCTACACAGAAAACTTGTAGCTTATGTTTATCAATAAGCTCAAGTGTGGGTAAACATACTCCGAGGTGTTTGGATAACCCAGGACTAGAACCGCACCAGGGAAAAGGAATTGCTAATACTTTTAACCACCAAACCGGATTGAAAATCCTTGGATTTAATTGTTGAGGAACTACGCTGGCACAACTACATAATATATACAAACACATATTTAGTATTTGCCTTTGCAGAACCTGTATTTGCACACTGCTGCCACACAGGCGTTTCTACAATCACCACTTTTTGTCCAAAGAATCAGTGCAGCAGAATTAGTATAGTACAAGAACTGTGTTGGGAAGGTGACTTCATAACAGCTTCTTTTGCATGTGTACATACATACATACATATATATGTGTGTGCATATGTGTATATATCTGCAGGCCCTTTATCTGGGCAAGTACTGTCAATTCTTACAGCTCTGCCTTTTCCCTTACTAAGTTTTCATCTTTGTGTCCTCGTTACGCTGCCTCCTTCTTCATAGGAACCGAGTTTCTATGTCAGTAGAGCAGTCATGAGCAGTCCCTTCCAAGTTTCTTAGCAGAACAACTGCTTCCTCCATGTTCTTTTCATAGACTACAGCATTCTGTCAGCTGGTAGTTACATCAAAATATGAACTTTCTGCTGGGCTTTTCTATGCAGTCTTTACTGTTTTTCAGTTCAGCTTGAAATCTCCTCTGAGGAAGAGCTTTGTTCTGTGCAGCAGTTGACACTTCTCTGGGATGATGCAGGCTGGTACCACTGGGATTTCTCTGACAGCGTTTCCTTCTGAAGAGAATGACTTGAAGTATAAAACCCTACAAACTCTATTTGAAATTACATATCACTTACCACTGTAGAGACTAGACCGCTGTGTAAATAAATAAGTATTAATTAGTAAATAAGCATAAATAAAGGAGATAGCAATTTATCTTGCCATTTTCACTGCTGCCATCTGATACTGATCTGGTACATCTTTAGTAAATGCAACCATTTCCACAATTTCAGAAGCGTGAATTTCCTCCTTGCATTGTTAAGGAAATAACTATTCTAGTCATCCACTCTATTATATTAGCATATAGCTGAGAAGCAAATTATTCCCATTTGGAAATCTATCCGTCCATAAATGAACACCGTGTTCTAAATCTTCTCATGCAAGTTTCCTCCTTTACAGAAAGTGGACAACTTTTGCCTGAGTCAGCCTTACCAAGATGTTTGTTGGTCAAATTGCTCTCAGTGAAAGCTAGGCAATTCTTGTGGATTAGATTCCACTTACTATCTTACTATGCCCCCCAAATTACTGTGAAATTAACCTTGATCAGAGATTTCAAATAAGCAGATGAACAGAGGGTAGTAGCCCATTTCCTCCTGCATATTCAGTGATGCCTAACTGAATGTTTAGTCATCAGTGTATTTCACTTACAATTTCCCTTTAACTTGTTTTGATAGTGTTCTTCATTTTGACTTAATGTCATTTTGATTTTGATAAAATTTCATCAACAGCTTATTTGGTCACATTAAATCACAATATAATCTCTATAACGGTTTTATCCCGCTCATCCTAGAAAGCTTCTTTGTATCTTGAGAATATTTGATGAGAAATTCCTCTCCCAGCACCTCCCTGCATACATATGCCAACACAGTCCTGTATTCCCCTCTTCACAGAACACCCCTTATAGACAGATATGTTCTGATAGAAAATCGTTGCAGAGGAGGGTCACTGACAAACCCTTTCTACTGTAATTTGTAAAAAAGGACAAAATTATGTGCATGCGTAGCAAAGCTTTTGTTCTTGTGGTTGCTTAGTGCAGTACACCCCAAAACTTGAAAGCCCTGCTTGTTTTTCAAGAGGGCTGGGCCCCACCGCTGTTTGGTTTGGAGTTCTTCATGATCTGCATTTTACATGATAGAATTCAGCCTGCCGCCTGCAGTGTCGTTTTCAAATCATGTCAGGTTTTTAACATCTGAGATTACAGTCTGTGTGAGAATGAGCTTTTCCGTGATGGTAGTTTTCCATATATGATCCCACAGATATGCCAGTTCACCACAGAATTAAGGTTTTGGAAGGTACCGGGACATACGTGCAACCCCTTAAAATATATAGGGCTGTCTGGAAACTGCCTGGATTTTAGAAGTTAAATATAACTCTCTATAGCCTCTTGCAGCATACCCTTCCCAGTTTATTCCCAGTTATAAAGTGCGATTTCTTTTTCAAGGTACATTTTACTGAATTGGGTCATTCATGTAGGTATAAATCAGGTCACTGCAATTTATTTGTCATCTTGCATGGAAGCTTGACGTTTTGTCTCACCTTCCTGAGTATGCCATTTTATAGGAAGGCTATCCTTCTAGCAAGTGATATATCTCACTGCCATTTCATTTTGCTTAACCTACTCCTCCCCCAAGCTCTGATGAGTTGTTTTTTCTGTGGGTATTGACCTTTCGCCAGTCCAGGGATTTCTGAGTTCACTTGATATTTTTACCCTGCAGAGCATCTTTTGCAACTCTTTTAATGTTAACAAGCAGAAGTTTAAATCCATTGTACCCGGATTCAGCTTTGTTAGTTATTTCATGAGTTGATGCCTTTCAGTGGTTAGCTTCAGGGAATTTGTATTCCCATGCTTCATTAATTATTTCCCTCGCAGGTGAGACAGGCATTCCCTCATATTCTTGAAACCCAATTACACAACAGTATCTATTTCTCAGTATTCAGCAGATTCCAGCTCCCCTAAGATGACTAAGAGCTGTAATTAAGGATAGCGAATGAATTTTAATGTCAGAATCTTTCACATGATTGTGTAGCATCTCTGTCTGCGACAGACCAAACAATGTAGCTGTTGCAGTGATTTACCATTGATTTGCGTGCTCCAGGCTCTCTTTTGTAACCAAGATCAGTTCATTCC
>NW_009647220.1:966426-1003275 GCF_000708025.1 Charadrius vociferus | reverse complement strand
CTGCTGCTCCATTAAAAATCACTGTGCATTATGGACTAGATGCCAAGCCTTGTTAGGTACAGTGCAGGTTTGATTAAACACGCAGTAACCTGGCCAAAACCAGAGATGTGGTTGTATCGAACCAGGCACAACCGCACAGTGAATATGTGGTGACAGCATAGTGGTCCCCCAGAGAAGAATGCAGATTAGGGGAGGGGGGAACACTGCTGCTGCTGAACTCTTGCAGTCTTTCTGACTCTTACTGGGGCAGGCTGAGAACTGGACCACAGCCCGGCTTTATCCCCAGCCTGTCCTGGAGGAGCACAGGTGGCTGTGCAAGACTGCAAGGGGTGAGGTGGATGGGCTCTGGTCTTTCCACTTAAACAGCTTTATTTAGCCCTATTCGATCATACAGATCGTGTCCTTTATTTACCTAGTTCTGCTTGCAAAGCAGGAATTGAAAACGTTTAAATATTTCAAATGATTTCTATATTTTCTTTGGAACTGCTGCTAATTCCTGTAAGCTGTTATGATTCAGAATTTACTGGCATCAAGCCTTTCTCAGATAAGTACTAAATAATACACTCAGGAACATGATTCATTCATATGCTTTAGAAAAGAAACACTTAATTCAGCTCATATTCTTCCAGTTCACTCCCTGAACAAGAAAGATTACAATTTTAATTGAGTTTAGAGTTAACTCTTTTTTTGTTTGTGGCATTTGCTGTTTTTTCCTTTTTCTTTTCCCTTCCCCTCTCTCCTTTCCCTCTTCCTTTCCCCTTGCCCCCTCCTTTTCCTTCTCCCCCTCCTCACATTCACACTTTTTTCAATTACATGTGTAACATACACTCCCGTTTTATTTTTGCAATTCAAAACTTCCTTCTAACAGGAAATTTATTTGATTTTATCATGGGAAAAGTATGTAGAGTGGATTCATAGTTTATTCTTTTAAGACTGGAATTGAAAATTACAGGCACAGTAATTGTTTTTGCTGTATCCAGCATAGTACTTTAAAAATAACTTCCTGGTAATTCTGATCCCAAATGAAAATTACAAGTGACAGCTTAATATCCAGGAATTCTAGTCAGGTATATTCCTTGCAAGAGTTTCAAAGAGCTGTAAATTTAAGGTTCTTGGTCATTTGAAACCAAAAATGGGTTCTTAGGGTTTCTCTCCCCTCTGACCCCCCGCCCCATGTTTCTTTCTTTTCTCCCCATTCACTGCATCATTTGTACCACTCCTGCTATGATGTTGCTCCAGCATAAAGTGAGCAGGTTTTCATGATGAAGCTCTCCAAGGTCAGTTCAGCAGCATCCACACAAATTGCTGCATTGACTTCAGGAGCTTAAAAGTAAGCACATCAATAGCTACATACCAAAGGGCTTTCCTGAACACCAGTAAAATGAATACCAAACAACCTGTGTAAGTGGCTAGCTAGAAGTTCATCTTTCAGAACGAATAAATGGCACATAGAATGACTTAGGCCTTTTCTCCCCCTACATTTACTCCATACAATATGAACTTAGATTCCCAATTTAGATTTTAAAAAGCAACTACTTTTCAGAGAACGTAGTCCTGGCAGCTCTTGTTTTCCTGTCCAAATACAGGTATTGCCATGCTGGTGAATATCTAGCTCTATCTCCAGCATTGTCTATGCCAGCAGCTTCACAGGAAGTTGCAAAAGACTTTCTAATGCCTGAGTAATTAATTTCACCCAGTGGAAGAGTTTTATCTGAAATCTTGTCCTAGGAATTGCAAATCCGTCTCAGAATAAAGCTGAACTCCAGGTTTCAATGATGCTACATGTCAGAGGGCACCAGTGGTTAATGAGACAAGATTTTAAAATGTTCTTTATTTTGTCTCCTTATCTTTATTTTAGACATATTTCTTACCTTCCAGTAACACTAGGCTTTCTAGTGAAACAGAAAAAGGTATCATTATCTGTATCACTTACTCATTTACTAAACCTTACTATTTCCTCTATTCATCTCTTCTCCTGTCTGTGCAGTACAGCTCACTGAAAGCTCTCTCCTCTCTGTCCCTGTTAACGTATTGATTTGTCATTGAGCTTTCTCTGTTTCCACTAGATAGCGTAAAGGATGGGTGACTAAAACTAAGCAATGTTCCAAAAGGATAATATGGGATATTTTGAGAATTTATTTTCTTCTGTGTGTTATGTTATAGCTGAGGGACTTTTCTCTAACTGGTTGTATTTCTGTTTAGAAGACTGCAGTCTTGGAGTCCTGACAATTCCTTTCTGTGGGCATTAATTTACATCCACCAATATGAACACTGAACCTGAACCCTGATTTTACCTTTAGGGTATAACCTAGATCTGCTCAGTCTTTGGTATCTTTCAGTAATATATGCCTGTTTGACTAGAAAAAGTACCAGAAGCGGCATATATACATCTATGTTTGCATGACTACTCATGGCCCTTATATAACCAGGTGTAAAAGTCAAAGTCCAATACTTTTGCTTTTTTGATCTTCATTTCAAGTACTTCAGCTTTTTGAAAACTATGCCAAGTTTCAGTTTTCAAGGGAACTGAAGAACAATATGGAACGTGAAGTAAGATGTGACAGAGTAATTTTGTGAAGATTTTACCAAGCCATGATCCTCTCTTTCTTGCTTGATTTTGTAAAATTCAGGTTTTATAGAACCAGCTTGTTTTTCCACTTCTGTGTTTCTCTCCTGTCCCTTCAGCAATCTGTCTCCAACAGGACAGCGCAGGCGGTTTCCTTGCCTGTGCCAAGGACTCTCTGGCTAGGTTTAAACAAAACAAGTCAAAGATCCTGATGTGGCCTGAGGCCAAGGACATAACACTGCCCACGTCCTTGTATCTCAGCTTTCTTCCTCCCAGCACAAACTGATGTTACCCAAACTGTCATTTGGGAGCAGTCTGAAGCACAGCTGTCCCCAGCACTGTCCCTGAGAAGTCTCTGGGGGCTCCTGGTTGCCAGGGGCCAGCGTTACGCCAGGTAGCATGCAAAACAGACGATGTCTATAGTCACATCCCAGTGCTTCAGCCAGGATCCCAGGCCTATTTTCTGGTATAAATGAAGCCCAAATGCTGGAGCAAGCAACACAAAGGAAAAGAAAACTGGTTCTCACTTTTCTTCTTTTGGGTGAGTTTAAATTACAAAGGGAGAAAAGTCATTAGAGCAGATCCCTTTCCTACTGAAATGCCAGGTTAGGAAACAGGGCAGAGTCTCAGATGCGTGCAATTCACCCTTGAGGCAGGAGGAAACCTTCTTTTCATTTTCCGACTGTAGTTTAAGTCCTTGGATGGCCTAACCCTTGCCATAGCTTCCAGAAGCTGAGAAGCTGCTCTGCTTTCTGCTGCAAGCTGCCATCATAGCCCTGGGTCTGGCAGAGCAGCTCTGTCACACCTCTATACCATAACTGCTTGTCCTGGAAGCGAGAGAATCCTTGGCTGCCCTTCTGGGTCACTTTTTCCCTGCTGTGTCTCAGCAGTGTGTGGTAAGCAGAATGAGAGCAGCAGGCTCAGCTGCTGTTTTTTTTCTCATATGACAAAGTGACGGGTGGACAGGAAGACCAGAGAGGGTTACTGTGTAAAATATCACTAAGCCATTAAACTGTATACTTACTAAAGAGCAAGACCTTTATACTAGCTGAACACCTTATTTTGTGTGATAGAAGGAAAAGTATTGCTTACATAAAAATTTTCTGTTTTTCTGAAAGCTGTCAGCCAAAATTTTGAAGTGTGGTCAGGGAATAAAATTACTATTTTTTTTATGCAAGGGATGTCATGAGTGATAATCAAAAGGTTCCCTTCTTACCTTAAACATCAAGCTCCAGGAGCACATGAAAGTTAATTCCTTGGTGCCAGCAGCTTGAATCAGAATATCAGAGGTATGTACCTGGATTCTGGAAAATTAGGAGCTTCCGAAGGGGAATGTGGAGTGGAGTGTGGAGCTATTCTGAATGAGGCAAGAGAAAGTATTAAGCACAGGAGTAGACCCCAAGATACCGTTCCTCTCTAGAGTTCATGCACTTATCTCTAAAAAGCAGCCACATGGAATCCCATCTTGAGGATGTACGTGATCAAACTTTACTCTTTCACTAGGCAATGGTAGCAGTAACTAGCACTTGCTCAAAAAGGGGATATGGGAGATTCAGACATAAAGGCAGGTGTCCTGACTGTTGGTGAGAAGGTATTCTGAGTGCAGAATAACAGTGGGGGCTGTGTCACTGTGTGTCTGGGAATGTGGGAGTCTCGCCACCAGAAGGAGAATCCAGGCTGCTGGAGGGATCACTTAGCACTGTCTCTGAATTGCCGCAGAGCAGAAGATGGAGCTACAGACACAAGAGTGCCTATACTTGTTTACACTTGAGAACCGTTGTAGTACAAATGCAGGCACTGTATGGGTTTAGGCATCTCCCAGAATGGGTAATTGCTGCCAACATCAGATTTTTTGATTGCTTTATTGAACTTGGACACTTACACTCTACTTAAGTAAAATTCTTTTTTAGTCTGTGTTTGCTCTTGCCCAAAATCAATTAACTTGCAGCTCCACAGGGTTTGATTTTCTAATCCAACCATGCTTAATCATTGATGTAAACCAAGATTTTTTTTCTCCCCTCAGATTCTTTTCTAATGGTTTCTTATTTCTTGCCCTCTAAGCATGCACCTGAATTCTCCGCATCTATTTATAAGGGCTTCCCCACTTCCAGGAGTGTTTAATCAAAGATAAGGCTATCAGCAGGTGGTTAGAATCAAATGTCAGCAGCTACTTCATTTCTGACATCTGTTGGAAAAAAGGTTTCATTACCATGCAAATGATGTTAGTCTTCCTTTCCAAGATCCATTGTCACACAGTGTAACATATGGTACACCGAACTGTGCTCCCAAGATTTATGCAGCAACTACATTTTGTAGCAGAACAATTGTGAGAGCTAAGCCATCAGATGACAGTCATCACTGTTTCCCAATGAGCTGGTGAATATTTCTTTATCTCGTGGTGGCAACTCTAACTTCAAGGGGGGACTTATTTCTGCTTTCTTTTAAACCCCTCCATTTTTCTTTAGCTTGTATCAGAAATACCATGGTGCCTTTCACAGCCTATGCCAGACACAATAGCCCAGCAGCTTAAATGGGTGCCGTCATCTTTCTTGAGTATGTCTGGGAAGGAAATTATTCACTTGATACTTGGAGTGGCAATGTCTTGAACTACACAAAGAAAATGGAGGCTGCTGGCCTCTCTTGGGAATTTTTGAAAGTGCCAATAATGGTAGTAAGAACTCAACTTTTCCAAGGGCCCTGAAACCCTGTAAGCAGAATGGGACAAACCTATGAGGGGTTTGATTCATCAGAACACTGGAATACAGTTCAGCGACTTCAGCAGGGCTTCAGGATGTGTTCAGAGTTAAGCATATGCTTGGGTGAACTGTTAACCTCAAGTGTGTGATCAAGTGCTTTGCTGACTCAGGGACGAGACATTCCTTACATCTTGTTGTTTTCCACTTTGCCATCTGGGAAGAGGCAGCTTGACAGCACGTGGGCTGTGTGAGACATTGCATTTCTGAAAGGGTATTAACAGCCTTGAAGTTTCGAGGACCTCTGAATCAGGAATTTTTCTCTGTACAGATCTACCTGGGGGACAACAACCTCACTGTAGTGTTTGAAAGCAAACTGACCATGCCACAGCATTTGCTAGGTTATCAGTCAACCTAGGCCTAAGTCAAATAATCTTATGTTTTAGTGGAACTACTAAAGATGCAGATGGAAAGCTTTACAGAACCTGCAGGTTTGGGGGCGTGAAATTGCCCCTTTTAGATTTTTTAGGAATTCTCTTTTGCACCTGGACAATTGTAAGAATCCAAATTTGTAAATACTTTTAGTTACAGAGTCATCTCTTCATTACACCCATATTCTGAGCTGGGGGAGCATATCCGTATTTATATGAAATATATGTTGTTACAGGCTGTTAAGACAACTCACCCTCATGCTGCAGCCAGGTAGTGCAGAAAAGTGGGTAATATAAACCTGTAATTGTATTTGTGGGATAAGTGCAAAATATCTTGATCCCTCGGTATTCCCAAAATGATTTTAACTGCCAAAAAATACTAGGGTTTCACCTGAAAAATCTCTCATATCACTCCCCCATCTGGTCAGCACACACCCCTCCCTCTCTAATCTGATACCCTTCCAGTCTGCCATGTAACACTCTTGACCTAAAAGCCATATCTGGACTGTTGTGCTGTTTTGCATTTTTGATGAATGCTTACAGAAGAATAAATGTTTATTGTAACAAAATGCATTTCTCTGTGGGAACTTGTCCTTTTTTTTTTTATTATTTTCCAGTGACAAAATGTTCCCAGCCTTTGGATTTGGAGCAAGGATACCCCCAGAGTACAAAGTAGGTGTATAAATGACATTTTCTAGTTTCCTTGGTTTATGAGGCACAAAATAAAGGAGAAACGGTTCAGTGCAGGGCAGGGACTAGGGGTAGCAGCTCCTACTGCTTGTTTTCTTTCATCTGGCATTCTCACCCTGTGATACCTCGCTGAAACCAAAAATCAAGGTTAGACTTAAAATAGTTGTGTTACACCCCAAATATTTTATGGTATTGGCAAAGCTTTGTTAATGTATGCTAGTCTAGTAGGAGAACTGATTTTTTGAACAACACTTGCCAAGCATATTTTGAAGTTTGCAAGTCCTGGTTTGACAGAACCCATGTTTGAAAGATGTGGTTCAGCAAGCAGCCTAGTGTCTATGCTTTTATCTTCCTGAAAATAAAGACCTTTGAAGAGTTTTGCTCTGTGGCAAATTTCTGTGTCACGGTGGATGTCTTCAGCACCAAGAAGACAAATATAGCAGCACATATCCATGCTAGAGAGAAGTGGTATTTATAAACAAAACAAAGTAAGAGTGATCCACAGTGGTGGTGCAATTGTGAGCATGCATATGGTGGCTGGTAGGGCTGGAGTGAAGATAGTGGAGTAAAAGAAGGAGCATCCAACAGAGAAAAGCCTAAAAAAGAAATAGGCAGAAGTTCAAATCCTGCATTGCACATGCAGAGGTAGTCTGGTCAGAAGAGTAGTTCTGCACAAGTAAGTAACCAAAAACTAGTTGAGGATTCTGCAACTCAGATGCTATCTGGGAAAGAACATCATAGGACTTCTGATCATGCAGGCTTCATCCATGGCTGTCCCTATGTCCCCGGCTCTGGGTTGTGTCTGTCAGCTGTGGCTGCGGTAGGGAGGTGAACACTGGCCAGGTGAGAATAGTCCTGTGCAGAGAGGGACTGTGTTTCCACTCAGCATTGTAAAGCATGAACCAGTAGATGAAAAAAAAAGGTACCGGTGCGTTCCTTGTGACTTGTAGGTTTGATGCGTGTGTAAGAATAATAGTAGTGTTGTACGGCAAATGTGATAACATGTCTTGCAAACAGGTGTCTAAGGCAAGCCAATGTATGTCGTAACAATATTGCCTTCTAAACTAAAAAGCACAGTTACAAAAAAGCAGACTGTGCCTGACAACGTGTTTTGCAGCGCTCTGTTCCTGAAAAGTAACACCAGTATTAACGCTTTCCAAAATCAGAAACAGCTTCCAGAACTTTGATACAGATTTTAATGTGGTAAATGCACACAGAACATCTGTGTCTGTTGTGCATCTGTTCCAACAGCAGCAGCTGACAACCATCTCTGCTATATACGGGGGGTGTGGGGTGTGTGTTTTGGAGAATAAACATACTGAGCAGCCTCAACCACCAGACACATTAGTGAAACACAGTAGCTACTCCTCAAATGTCCATCCCTTTGCCACCAATGCATGCGTCTCTACCCATGGCTGTATAGCAGTGTTGGCTGGCTGAGTTGGACTATACATCACAACCAGATTGCTCTTTCAAGCCCAGTGCTGGCCATCCTGACAATGACATGTACTATTGTGATTGTCCTTAAAAAAGGTGCCAGCCTGGTGGTGTGCCAGGGGCTGGTTGTTCCATCATCTGTAAGGTGACCATCATTGCATGGGGGAAAACTTGCAGTTCCTTCAGAAAGCTGCACTTATGTAAGGACTGCTTGAAGGAAAATCTTGCTGTGCCCACTGAAGTCTTTTCACTGGTTTGCTGGTGATGGCAGTAGAGCAAAATTCACGGCACAAAACTGCTTCTTTCTCATCCAAAATAATCAGCTGGTGGCATTCATGCCTCAGGTCACATGAGCATATTGGCAACGTACCAATTTTGTTAGTCCGAAGCAACAAACAGCCTCTTCACCTGATTGTGAGAGCATACCTCAGGTGTCAGCTGAAAAACATTTCTTGCCAGAAAGTGATTTCATGAGGACTTTGTACCCAGATATTCCTACAATCACCAACACCAATTGATCTTCTGCTTTGGCAGAACTGGTGTTTGGATAATTTCCTGACAAGTACTTTTAAGAAAGTCAGAGACTTGTATTGAACTTAGTAGACCATGCACAGATAAAGGGTCTTGCCCAATAGCATGAGCTGCCCTGAAGAGTCCATATGGTATTAACCTCAAAGCAAGAAAATGGATGAATCAGACGTTCAGATTTTGAGAAGTTCAGGAAAAGTAAGGGTAAACTGAAGAAGATGGGGGTACTTGCTTTTGGATTACATATATGTGAGTAAACAAAACAAGTCCCAAAGTATATGGAGACACAAGTGAGGGCCAGAAAAACATCTTTAATCTCCACTCTGGAAAATTGTGACAGAAAATGACAAAGACAAAATTATGTATCAGCTTACCAATGTAATAAAACTTTGAAGAACAGAAGAACCACGTTGCAGGAGGACTAGTCCTTCTGTGGAACAGATGGGGACAAATAATTAGCTTGGTGTCTATCATGGGCACATCCAACTGGAACTGGATTAGGAATTAACTGTCATCTGTGCTATTGTTCAGTCCCTCCCTGTGATACTTTATAGAGTCCATACAAGTATCTGTCTTCTTAAAATAAGCTGTATCAACACTTTCAAGTCCCTGCTTGGCTTTGGCTGCACTTCTAAATTGAAATTTTTCCTCATCACCCTGCTCCTTGATCTAAGTAAACCTCTGAGAGCAATGTTCCGCACTTGAGTTGCTAACACGTGAAACTTGCAGAACATGCTGGTTATTCCATAGCAGTGTTTCCAACCCATCACCTTTTTTTTTTTGGCAATGAGAAGAAGTATCTGAAAAAACTGATGTAAAGTGAAGAGGTGGCAGATAATATGGACTCAGACACTGCTGCAGAAGGTCAGAGTGAAGAGGAGGAAAGAAAGTTGA
Source organism: Charadrius vociferus (assembly GCF_000708025.1). Lineage (NCBI taxonomy): Eukaryota > Metazoa > Chordata > Aves > Charadriiformes > Charadriidae > Charadrius > Charadrius vociferus. The sequence goes on along the minus strand of NW_009647220.1, from coordinate 994,036 downwards.
ATGACACGCACTAATTTCTTAGCAGGCAGAACTCAAAGGAGCTGAAAAATCACACAGCAGCACAAAACTTACTGTTAAAATGATAAGAAAGTTAGAATTGTGTCAGCCCCATGACAGGTGTATTGTCAATAATGAAGTGTTCTTTCCTAAAGAAGAATTGCAGGCTGACACCTGAACAGGTATGAAACAACTTGCAGTTTGTTTTAAGACAGTCCTGGTTAATTCTGCATTTTTAATGAAAGCTTCATTCACTGCTTATGCTGGGAAGAGTTGCTGGAGAGAACCTCACTGCAGTTACAGAAACAGTAAAGCATCTTTAGGACCCTAACCTGCACTGTCTGGTTTGCTGGGCAGGTAAGGGACTTGAAAAGTGCTGTGGCCTTTGTGATTCCCGCACTTTGCAGGAGCCTGAGGACAAAAATATATGCAAACCTGACAAAAAAGAACCAACACAAGGATGTGTAAGAGACCAAGGGGAAAACCAGAGTTTGTCACCTTGTCCACACAACCTGGATTTAGACATGGAAAACTGGGCAGCGTGCTCAAAAATCAGGTACAAAGGAAAATAAATGGCCAAGCCTTGCCAAGCAGAAATGTCTACAATGTGGTCTTAGCCAAAGACGCAAGCTGTCCAGCTCCCAAACTATTTGATTAATGAGCATTCTGAAAATAATAGCTTTTGAGCAAAGTTTTTTTCACTTTGTTAGTCTTAAGCTTTTGCAAAATATGCAGGCATTACATATTTAATTTTCAGACTGGCAGTGGCTTAATAGCGTTCAATTTTTTCACAGATAAGTGCTAAACATTGTGCATCGCAGCATTTACGCTTGTATGCATCTATTGTTCATGGATTTTTGACAATCTCTATTTAAATTAGTCAGAAAGTGTTCTTAAACGTGGCTGAATTTGTCAGATTGTTTGCCAAGTAGTTCCAGGACCATCACCATAGAGGTTTCTGGAAAGCTGGAGTTATCTGGGACAGGGAAGTTAATTTAAATGAGTTCAACAATCTAGAGAGGGAAAAAAAGATTACTAATTTTTGGAATTGAGGCATCCATATTCAGCATTTGCAAAATGAATGAAAAAAACCCATGGTTTCTGAGTCAAAGCCACTTTTTATTTAAAAAATTGAACTTCAGTTAGAGTAAAAGGGGTTTAAAAAAATGTGGAGGCCAAAATAGAATAACATGTTTCAATGCAACTTAAATAAAATGCCTTTATGTAGTCCAAAAGCTTTCCAGCAATTTGCTGTATGATTTTTGGGGTTTTATTATTTGTCACATTTCAAGGTAGGCATTTTGTTTGTGTTTTGAGGTTTCTGTCTGAGTCCAGAAGACTTTTTTTTTTTTAAGAAATCTCAAAAATTCTTATGAATTAGTAAGTTATCCTGTCTTTTCAGCCTTAATCAAAAAACTATTTAGCAAGGGACATGCTATGAGCATGAATTTCATTACATCCCAACATAAGGGAAATATGTTACCTGCTATCAAGGTGACTTTTCTACTAAGCTGGTCATAAGCATGTGGAGGTATGGTTATGATTCCTGCAAGAGTCTCGTGGGCACCATCACATTGAAGGATGCCTTTTTGTATGCAGGTGCTTGTCACTGTGTATGTACAGGCAATGGAGGCACTGTACAGTGGTAGAAAATATTTTACTATACTCTGCCTCAGCAAAAATATTTTAGACCATTTATTTAGTTATGTATCCTCAGAAATGCTGCTTTTGTAATCTACATCACCATATATGGTAGAGCTACTTATTTTGCTTGTTAAAAACCTTGAAGAAATTACCTGAGAAATAATACATTCCTGGTGCAGGAAGTTCCTGGACAGCTGTGTTTTAATAATCCCACATCCATGATGGTATCTGCTGCATAATTTATCTGGAGTCCTGCAGATGGAAAAGATTAATACATAGCCAAATGCAAGTGAATGTCCTTAGTTAGAGGCTTTGAGTGGTGTTTTGTGCAGCAACCCAGGTAATGCCACGCTTATTATATGTAATCACCTCTGCACTCCAGAATTTCTCTCTCCTTTCTCTTTATGGATTGATTTTATGGATTGATGTTAAGAGAGAGGAGGAGGGATGAGCATAGGGCCAGCTACATATTCAAAACTTAACCCAGGGTCTGTGGCACAATTACAGTTCTTCAAGGATGTTCCTTATTGTGAAGCTGACTTCCACCACAGACCATGGTCTGAAGTGCTGTGCAAAGTTCTCTGTGGCAGGTACCAGTGTAAAGCAGTCATCCTGTGTTTGTGTGGGCTGACATATTCCAGGATTTCCTGACTGTTAGATTGATCCGTCATACAAATTACACTAGTAGGTTGTATAAACAAACTTGTTTCTGAACAGCCAAGTGTCTTGTTATGTTTCCCCTGAGGATTCACAGTCTTCAGCATCTTAGATGTTCACACTTTTGCCTCTTTTTCCCCATTAGCTTATTAGTTCTGGGAGCGCATGAGGGCTGTGTCATTCAATATCAGAAAGATGCCATTTAATATACCAGCTTTTGGTCCTCTGTCATCAGCACGGTTTGCTTTTCAGTCACAAAAGCCCTTGCATGTTTAATTTAAAAAAAAAAAAAAAAAAAAAAAGAGAAGGAGGGAGGGTCATTAACTTGCACTGTTTTGAAAACTAAAGCATTGCATAATTGATCCAAACCACCTTTTGACATGGTTGGGCTTTACATGGAGTCCTATCAGGTAGATGCTCAGGTTTGGTAAGGCCTTCAATACATCTCATGTGCCTGAAGTCTCTGGCTGGTTTGGACCCTCTTGAATTCTGGCCATGACAGGGGAGGCAGCATAGAGGCAGGCTGAAGCACAGCTGGGTTTACTCACCTAAGTAGGGAATGAGTTCTTAGCATTTGGAGAAACTCTGCTTTAAAAATACCTGCTGTTGGCTTGCCTCAGGTGATGATTTCCTGTTTGTGAACCATCACTGAGCTGCTCAAAGAACTTCTCTCCTTCACATTCTATTTAATCTTGCTCAAATTGCGATACATTTTTCAGAGAACATAGGAAACAACCCAATACTTCTACATTCATTGTGTTTCCTTTCCTACCTTCAGGATAAATTTTAACACTGGTGGACCAGGATGACAGTGTATGAGGGTCACTTGCTTTGAGAGAACAGCAGCCATTGCTCAGACAATATTTTTTTTCCTGTCATTGTGCACACTTACTAGGCTTGTGCTTTCCTTATAGGCCTGAACTGTTGTCTACATTTTTCTTAAATAAAAGCCTGGGAGCCATAGCTCTGAACCAGATAAGTTGTTTGTATCGTGTGATCCTGAAAGAGGTATAGCAACAAAAGCATCCCACCCATGCTTGCATGTGAGATTAAAATACTGTATTTATAGCTCTGGAAAATAATCATGATACACCTTTTTGCTATAATTTCAAATGCATTTGGAATAAAGAAATAAAATGACTGAAGAAGCACAGTGCTGGAATAATTAGCCTGTAATACATAAAAATGCATCATCATCCTTGTTGCTCTTGAGATGCAGTTAACATAAAATACAGAAAGCCTAAAGGAAGAAGAAAGGCTATTGAACAACAAAAAAAATCATCAGTGAGTGAAAACTCACATAACCCTTCTTGACAGATGCAATTACCTTTGGCCTGCAGCTGGTCATGAGACTGGCAGATACCAGCTGGGCAAAGTGTGCCAAGAGACCTACAGAGCAGCCAGACAGAAGGGCTCTGGAGCACCTCTGAAGCATATCTGACAGCCCTGCTCTTCTGTGCCTGCTCAGTGAGGAACACACGTCGTGACATTCCGCTTTATCTTCCATGACGGAGTAGGGTAGCCTGAGTGGCCCACGTAAAACCCTTAGTAAGAGGCAATCGATGCTTGGTGTAGGCATAGCAAACTCCTGTCTGGGCTGAGCTGGCTGCAGAGTCTTCAGTAATTTTTTTGCTTCAGTCCTTTCCCATCATGGTGGAAGTCCTTCTTTATTTAACCTCTTAATAAGTAATGGCAGGCATCACTGTGGTAAGCAAGGCCTGCATGTGATGGGGAAATTTGATTTCTCTGAGAAACCTTCTTTGTCAGTAATTAGCCAACTTATGCCACTTTGCCTCCACAGATGCTTCTCTGTAATCACATATTTGATCTATGGGTCTATTAGTCATAGACCAATTTATGTGCTGTGCTGTGAAGTCATCTAAACTAGCAAATATAACAGTGACATCCAACAAATAAATTTCTTTCTGCAAATAATCCAAGTTCCATTGTACAGGGAGTAAACATGTTGCTTTCCGTATGACTGGGACTGTTGGCACTTCTGAAGGTTCTACAGAGATCTATAAAGTCTCAAAGGTGTGTAACTAAAGTTTGCTATATAAATGCCTTCATTAATCTGGGATTATATACCTAAATTCAGCTTTAAATTATTCAAATCACCTGCTTAACTCTCAGCCATATCCACTTTTTGCAAACCAAAATATATATCTTTACGTTGTGCATTGCAAAACAAAAGTTGGGCTTCATTCAAGACAATTAAAGACAAACAGGAGAATTAAGAGCCTGAGTTTCAAAGCTGAAGAAATTAACAGGAATCAAGCCTTCTCAGTGATCAAAGCAAGGAGTAAAAAAGAATCTGAATTAAATGCAGGCCAAAACAAACCTTAAAACCAGAAAGGAGCATCTGAAGAAAGTTTTAGTCCCTGCAGATTTGTGTTGTGGATGCAGATCTGTAAGTGACAGACAGATAGAGGAAGCCTGGAACCCAAGTCTTGCATTATTTGTGCATACAGAAGTCTTGTATTATTTTCCCAAGCCACTAAAGATACAATACATTGTTTTTTTAGAAAATCAGCAACGTTTTTTGTATTCATAGTCATTTCTTTTAGCAAATACCTCTGTGGTATTTTATTACAGGCAGATTTAGAGACAGAGAGAATGGGATAGTCACTAAATTTGAGGAAAAACAAAAGTCTTCAGGATTTTTCTTATTACTTTGCCCCCAGCCTAATCTAATTTCTTAACCATCTTAGACTCCTTACATTTCATACATTATCATACACAGTGGGTTTGGGTGACTGCCTTGATCTCATTGGAGAATAAATTATTTACCCAGTAATCCCATGGCCTTTGAATAAGGAACCGTTCACCCATGGAAATGCCAGATTCAGAAGGGGGCTGAGCTTGTGCTGTCAATACTGTATGACAACCTGCTTCCTCTCTCCTGCAACCTTAGATGCTGAGCTAGGAAGAGCTGGCATTTAAATCTCCTCAGCAATAGATCCCTCCTCTATGCCTGGTATTGATAGCCCAAACCTGACACCATATTTATGTGATTTCTCTTGTACTTCGGTATTTTTTCTTTGTGCTGTTTTTTCTTGGGTTTGTTGTTGTTATTGACAAGTTTGATTCCGGTTTTGTTAGCTTGTTTCTGCAGGGAGTTCCAGCTGGGACTGTATTTCACACTTAATGCCTAAAAGCTTGAAAGATCTCTGGTTTAACACAGAAAGAACGTAAAGCGTATTTAACCACAAGTCCTCTTGGAATAATTTTTCTGACTACAGTCTTCTTTTCTTCTTTCCATTTATCTGCAGGTCTCTCATGATTTTGCAATCAATTTCAATGAAGACAACCCAGAATGTGCAGGTAACACTCACATGAGGACAGACTGCCGTGTTTCTACTGTGTGCAAAATGTGCTGGTATTTTATATTTTATCCCCTGGGTATTGTTTAAAGTGGTTTTTAAAAAAAAGCCGCTGGGGGTTTCGAAACCTGACAGACTTCAAGCCATCAGGCTTAGTTTTAGAAACCTTAGGAAGAGACACAAATTAATTTCCTGAAAAACAGGTCCCTTTGAAAGTACACCATGTTGAACATTGAGCACTTGAACTTCTCCATGTCACTAGCATTTCTGAAAACAAAAGCCATGTTTTCTAGATTCATTCCAGATCTTCAGCTGCAGCAATATCAGAGGTTGTCCAGCTAAGAAGGGCAGGACATGCAAAAGCAGGCTGTGCACCTCTGTGATCAAAGACTGCCTCTCTGTAGAGCCAGTTCTTTGGCCAGATCTATAGCAACAGAAGCCTGCTGCAAGTCAGCCCAGCGATGTCCTACACCAAAGGCTCAGGGCAGCAGCTGAGGACTACCGTGGTAGAAGGGAACATACTTTCATGACAGTGAATGCAGCAGGAGGCTGCTTTAACACAGCAGATATTGGTGTGTTCCAGCAACAGTCACTAATCCTTGGTAGTCAGAGGCCAGATTCAAGCAGCAGATCTTGCTCTATGTCTTGTATTTGTAAGTGAGGTCTGCGGTGACTGATGCTGTCTTTCTAGAATCTCCTGCCACAATTCACACGTTTTGTAAAAGGTGAAAATTATGGGACAACAATCTCTAAACAGTCAATAAGTAATCCCTAACACTTATTTGAGAGTCTTGGGACTAACACTTATTTGAGAGTCTTGGTCAGATGATAATTTCTGTCTAAAATCCACAGGTTGTTATTCTTCGTTATCCTTCTGCTACCTTCCGAACACTGAAATTGGTGTTTCGGAATGCTTTTCCTGTTCAATTTTCTAGCTGCTCCGTTCAGCCCTTCTCAGGCTTATTCGTGGCTTGATCTCAGGCATAGTCAGTGGAATACGTTCAGGGTGAGAATTAAGATGCCAAGAAATGAAGTGAGGAAGAGAAGAGAGGACAAGCAATGCAAAGGAAAGAAACATTAAAAGAATTTAGACTTCATGCATCTTAAATGCAAGACCTCTGGTTTCAGTTCAGTGGGCTTTCCTGCTTTGTTGTTGCACTTGGTTTGTTGGACTGCCCCAGCCTCTGCAGGTCATATGCTTGAAATGTAATTGGGCATAAGTCCTACAGCTGCTTGATATGTTTACACAGCTTTTTACATTGCTTTTATGGAGTTAAAAGAAGCTGAAATTATATGTATGCATCTAGATGTGCCTGTGAGCCACCTCAAAGTTGAGATTTTAGTCACACTGAAAGTGGGGGGTTGACATGGGGAAGCAAAACAGACCTCAGAATTTTGTCTGGACCATCATATTTTAAAATGTAGTTGACTTGTCTGCTTCTGAACACAGACACATTGACATCTACACAGGGCCTGATCTGTTTAAAACATCATAGTTAACAATGGTCAGTATTAGGTGATAACCTATTATGCATGTAGTGTTCAAATGTAGCTTTTTTCCCAGTCTAAATGCAGGACATCTCTGACCTTCTGTGTACCTCAGAAGAAAAAAGCCCTAGTACTTTGTGCAAAGAACACACTTTTCAATCCCCCTCTGCTGCCTCTTTTGAGTCCAAGCCTAATTCTTTATCATGCTGACATTGTTACATAATGATTTGTATTGATTGGTACTTGAAAAGGCTGTCTCATATATATAGTGCCAGCAGGAGGTCAGAGGGTGGACAGACAAACCCTCTGCAAGAACTTACTTACTATCCATACCATGCAAAATAAAATGTAACAATGGTAATGTGAGGAAGTTAAAAAAAGATGGAAGGAGCTGCTCTATGAGCTTTGTGTTGGCTTATGTCACTTAATATTTGTTATGTATTTAAGCTTTAATTGGTTCTTTGCATAAGAATGAGTTATCTGATAAGCTAACCCATCGCCTAAAAGGAGTTTTAGAGCTAAGAAGACATAAAAAGACAGTTGCAGCACAGAAGGCAGCTAGGGAAGAAGTTTTGCAGCACTCGCACATGCACCTACAAGATATTAAAAGCACTTCTTTGTCCTAAATGATACCATTTAAAATAATATCCATCTGGATGAAAGCAAGAAAAGGAGACAGATCAGAAAACGTGTTGTTTAATCATCTGCTGCGGCTTGCTCATCACCTGCCTGTCATAGATGCTTGATTAGTTCCTACCACCAATTGTTCTGTGATGTTTTCTAGATGCTCTTGCTGTATTAGGTGACACGGAGAGCAGCAACACCAGCATATCATGTGGAGAGAGGATGCAAGAGTGAGAGGGAGATAAAGTGCTTCGTGGCCACACTAATTTTCCTTGTAATATTTAGCATACTTGCCAGAAAACAAAGGAAAATTGCAGAAGAGTATCTTGCTTTAGACCAAGAAACAGAGGCTGGATCCAATATAAAAAGTATGTGTCTAATTTGCTTTTGAGGAATGAAATCCCTTTCTCTGTGGAAGTAGTGAGCTTTCACTGGCAGAAGGTAGTGTGAAGTATCATGCTACATTGAATAAGAACAATGTATTGATATGAAGATCACCGGAATTCATAAAATACAGATATCTTCACCTTTTCTCCCCTATTACCATTTCCATTCTTGAAAATTTTAATATTTATAGCCTTATATTTAGTATATTTATACTATATTACATTTATAGTCTTATACTTGGTATTTAGTCTTTATTGTCTGAGGAAGAAAGTGACAACCTCTAATCTGAATTAATGCTTCTACACGTACATGCATTTTACATGCATGTAAAACGCATATATGTATGCATACACTGTATTTCATCAGAGCTATTGAAAGGGGATTCCAATCAAAAATATAAAGAGTTGAGTTTTAAAGAAAAATGCCCATCTCCCTAAATCTCCCTAAAATAAAGGAGTCGAAGAAAGGTAAGCTACAGAGTAAGACACTCATATCCTGTTGGGTTTGTATATACAAGGACAGTAGATATTTCTAACAGATATTAATGTGAGATAGCAAACAAGAAACTATGTTTCTAGAACATGTTTCTGTCTAAGATGAAAGCAACTTTCTGACATGAATCATGCTAAATCTGTGTGGAATGCAGGGAGTAAGGTTTATCTTATACTATTTTAATGCACAAGAAAAAAACTACAGTGTATCTTGCCATCATCTTAGGGAAGATTTATGAGGCCTTCATGCAAGATCAGTAAGTATATGTAATGAAATCCTTAGCAGGTTTAAAACTGGGATTCAACAAAAGGTCAGTTTTGCAATATGTAATTTAGTCACTGAAATTACCAAGGGAAATTTTGTAACATTAGTCTACATTTTAGCCAATCAGAGTTATAACTGGAGCTTGTTCTTTTGTCTGTGAGCACCGCAATGGAAAATTATGTTTGCAACTATCCATAAAGAGAGAAGACTGCATTCTCCACAGTTTTTTCACAGGAGGTTCAGGTGTACTGTTGTAAAGCAATTACAACTCCCTGTGATTTGCTAGTAACGGGTCTGCTCCCATATATCCTGTAAACATGGTTGAGTAAAACCTCATGAGTGAGCTAGTCTCAGTGCAAACTGAAACTGGCTTAGGATCTTATTGAAGTCATTTTGGTTTTCAGCATCCGTTACAAAGCTCTTCAATCTATCACTTTAGACCTCTAATCCTTTAGGTCTGGTAAGCTGGGAGCTTTGAATGCAGAGGCTAACGTGCATCACTTCAAGAAATCCTTCTTCTCAGTGACTGAAGGCCCACCACTCCTCAAGGGCAAAAACTACACACTCATTGGCTTTTCTGAAATGCCTGTACACCAATGCGTGTAGCATGGGGAATAAACAAGAGGAGTTAGAGATCTGTGTGCAGTCGCAGAACCGTGATCTCATTGCAATTACTGAGACGTGGTGGGATGGCTCACATAATTGGAACGCTGTCATGGAGGGCTATGTTCTTTTTAGGAAGGATAGGCCGGCGAGGCGAGGCGGTGGAGTTGCTCTTTATGTGAGAGAGCAACTGGAATGTATCGAGCTCTCCCTGGGAACAGATGATGAGCAAGTTGAGAGCTTGTGGGTAAGGATCAAGGGGCAGGGTAATATGAGAGACACAGTTGTGGGTGTCTATTACAGGCCACCTGATCAGGATGGGGAAGTTGATGAGGCCTTCTACAGGCAGGGGAGAATCGCCTCACAATCACAGGCCTTGATTCTCATGGGGGACTTCAACTACCCTGATATCTGCTGGGAAGGCCACACAGCCGGGCATGTACAGTCCAGGAGGTTCCTCCAGGGCATTGATGACAACTTTTTGCCTCAGGTGGTGAAGAAGCCGACAAGGAGAGGTGCTTTACTGGACCTGATACTCACAAACAAAGAGGGACTGGTGGAGGATGTAAAGGGTGGGGGCAGACTGGGCTGCAGCGATCATGAGAAGACAGAGTTCAGGATTAAGTGTAGAATAGACAAAATGACAAGTAGAGTTGAAACCCTAAACTTCAGGAGGGCTAAATTTGATCGTTTCAAATAATTGCTTGGGCAAATCCCATGGGAGAGGGCTCTAGAGGGTAAGGGGGCTCTAGAGAGCTGGCTGCTATTTAAGCGTCACCTCCTCCAAGCTCAGGATCAGTGCATCCCAAAGAGAAAGAAATCAGGCAAGGGGAGAAGGAGACCTGCATGGCTGAGCAGGGACCTTCTGAAAAGGCTCAGGTGGAAGAAGGGAGTTTACAATAGGTGGAAGAAGGGGCTGACTGCTTGGGAGGAATACAAGAATGCTGTCAGGGTATGCAGGGAGGAAACAAGGAAAGCCAAGGCAGCCTTGGAATTGAACCTGGCGAGGGATGTCAAGGCCAACAGGAAGGGTTTCTTTAAGTATATAGGAGACAAAAGGAAAACTAGGGAAAATGTGGGCCCGTTGTTGCATGAGACAGGTGCTGTGGTGACGGATGATGCAGAGAAGGCGGAGTTGCTAAATGCCTTCTTTGCTTCTGTCTTCATTGTTCGGGCCAGTCCTCGGGAGACCCAGACTTTGCAGGTAACAGAGAAAGTCTGGGCAAAGAAAGACTATCCCTTGGTTGACGAGGAGCACGTTAAAGATCAGTTAGATAAACTGGATATACACAAATCCATGGGGCCCGTTGGGATGCCCCCTCGGGTGCTGAGGGAGTTGGGGGAAGTCATTGCTGGGCCTCTCTCCATTATCTTTGAAAGGTCCTGGAGGACAGGTGAGGTGCCTGAGGACTGGAGGATAGCCAATGTCACTCCAGTCTTCAAAAAGGGCAGGAAGGATGACCCGGGAAACTACAGGCCGGTCAGCCTCACCTCCATCCCTGGGAAGATGATGGAGCAGCTTGTTCTGGGAGTCATCTCAAAGCACCTGGATGAAAAGAAGATTATCAGAAGTAGTCAACACGGATTCCCCAAGGGGAAGTCATGTCTGCCTAATCTGATAGCCTTCTATGATGAAGTAACTAGATGGGTGGATGAGGGGAGGGCAGTGGATGTTGTCCACCTTGACTTTGGCAAGGCTTTCGACACTGTCTCCCACATCATCCTCACAGGAAAGCTTAGGAAGTGTGGCTTAGATGAATGGACGGTGAGGTGGATTGAGAACTGGCTCACAGATAGAGCTCAGAGGGTTGTGGTTAGTAGGGCAGAGTCTAGTTGGAGGTTAGTAACAAGTGGTGTCCCTCAGGGGTCAGTACTGGGCCCAGTCTTGTTCAACATATTCATTGATGATCTGGATGAAGGGATAGAGTGTACCATCAGCAAGTTTGCTGATGACACAAAACTGGGAGGAGTGGCTGACACGCCAGAAGGCTGTGCTGCCTTACAGCGTGACCTCGCCAGGCTGGAGAGTTGGGCAGAAAGAAACCTTATGAGTTCAATAAGGGTAAGTGTAGGGTGCTGCATCTGGGGAGGAATAACCCCATGCACCAGTACAGGTTGGGGGCTGACCTCCTGGAGAGCAGCTCTGTGGAGAGGGCCCCGGGAGTCCTGGTGGACAACAGGATGACCATGAGCCAGCAATGTGCCCTGGCGGCCAAGAAGACGAATGGCATCCTGGGGTGCATCAAGAAGAGTGTGGCCAGCAGGTCGAGGGAGGGCATCCTCCCCCTCTACTCTGCCCTGGTGAGCCCGCATCTGGAGTACTGTGTCCAGTTCTGGGCTCCCCAGTTCAAGAAGGACAGGGAACTGCTGGAGAGGGGCCAGCAAAGGGCAACGAAGATGATTAGGGGATTGGAACATCTCTCATATGGAGAAAGGCTGAGGGACTTGGGTCTCTTTAGTCTAGAGAAAAGAAGATTGAGGGGGGATCTTATTAATACATACAAATACTTAATGGGAGGATGCCAGGGGGATGGGAGCAGTCTTTTTTCAGTGGCGCCCAGTGATAGGACGAGGGGTAATGGGCATAAACTTGAACATAGAAGTTCCATCTTAACATGAGAAGGAACTTCTTTACTTTGAGGGTGGTGGAGCACTGGAACAGGCTGCCCAGAGAGGTGGTGGAGTCTCCCACTCTGGAGACATTCAAACCCCGCCTGGACGCTGTCCTGTGCAACCCGTTGTAGGTGACCCTGCTCTGGCAGGGGGGTGGGACTAGATGATCTCCAGAGGTCCCTTCCAACCCTAACCATTCTGTGATTCTGTGAAAATACCAATTTCCATCGTGTGATCTGTCAAGTGTGACAGCAGAAGTCTGTTCTCCCTGGTCTGGCTATATATCCTGAAATGAAAATCCAAAAATAGCTAGTTCTCCATCAAAGCTTCTTGACTAAAGCTCATTTTTCTATAGACTGCAAAGCATTCTGCTGTTTCTTCCAAGATTTCATAGCTTTTGGTCATAGTCTAATTCAATCTGTGAGCAATTATGCAAATTCACCCTGAAAAATTATTTTCTTAGCATAGGGGAGTCAGGTATTTTCAACGATGTTTGAATTCCTTGACAGCTCTAGGTTGTAAGTACAAAGGGCAAATTTGTTGGTAACTACCATGATAAACAGAAATAAATACTTATCTGAAGAGAAGTGTTGAAGTGTTTTTCATTTGGGTCTGCCCTTTTAGTGTGAATCTTAGCTGTTGATCAGGAAGTGATCAATTACACCTTGAAGTGAGAAGGATGGAAGCTATTGCATTGCAAGCTGATACCTGGAAAACAGGCATTAAAAACTGCTAGGAAGGAGAAGCATGGTATACTGAATTATATATTACAAACTAGATTCAAGGCAGCTGGAGACAGCTTCTTGGAAATGATCTGAAGTTGTTAGTCCTTGCTAATCATATAATATTTTGTATTTATTCATTAAGAACCTCCCTTTTATTTACATTTTAAACAAGCGTGATAGTGGTGATATGCTCCACATTTATTTGCCTTTTGTGTGCCTTTTCATGCCAGGAATACAAGGTGTTGTGGAGGCTTATCAGAGCTGCCTTCCCAAGCTGCAGCTGTATGGGCCAACAAACATTGCTCCCATCATCCAGAAGGTGGCAAAATCAGCATCCGAGGAAACCAATACCAAGGAGGCCTCGGTAAGGGCATAATGTTGTGTTTGGCTTTTTTCTTGTCTTATGATGGATCCCCTGTAGGCCATCAAAACAAGGTCTTTTCATGTATGTGAATCATGCCTTCACAGTTTTCACTAACTGCCTTCACAGAAGGCAGCTTGAGCCTGTGTCAGCTGGAGCAGGGTATCTAGCCTCTATAGCTTCGATAGTCACAACTTTCAACTCTCCCCCCACTGTTCTGTTTCCTGCTTTTGGAGCTGTTTTACTGTAACACACCCAGTTCTTCACTGTGGAAACATAAATGGCACCGCTAAGGTTACAAAAATTTAGGGGCCAAGCTCTAAAGTGTTGATCATACAAGAAGATGAGTTCAAATGTTTTCTTTCACAGACTACCAAATTTCAAGTCTCTAGCAGAGGCTTTTTTGTTCAACTAGAGGATTTTTTCAACCATTCATTTGCAAAATGTAGTGATACAGTTTTCAATTTGCTATTACTGACATGGAGTATCATGTGCCTTTTAGACATCAGGAGACAAGTCTGTTAGTCTGCACCTGATACAGGACTCATGACAAATTTCGTGGGCTAAAAGACTTAAGCATAGATCATGTTTTAAATGTATGCCTTTGAAATGCATTAGGCTTATTTTTCTCCTGCCTCCCAGACAGAATGGGAGAAAGGGAGGATGAGAGAATTGAAGAGAATATGTGAGCAAGTAGGTCTGAAACATTTACAAGAGCAGTGCTGTGGGAGTAAACAATGTAAGAGAGAACTTGTATAGTGCAGCAAGAAAAATGCCTTTGTATTGGAACAGAACAGAGTTGTACGTTGGCATGCATCTCATCACCAGGCTTAGAGCTTTCTCTAAGCTTTCTTCACGTGCTGAGCCTTTTTTTAAGTCCTATTAAGGCAGCAGTTCCCAAACACTTCTGTTCGTGAATCTGGGCATTTGATTGTCACTCCACTGCTGTTTCCAGGATCTTGATAGTATTTAGGGTCCCAGTCCTAAAATGGAGAATTGCTATGTTTGAATTTCAATACCCACCTAATCCTGAGGTGGCTTACTCTGTTCCCAGTGCTGCCTCTGAACTGGTATGTCATATTGAATAACTTGCTTCATTCTTCTAAACCTAAGCTTCCCCTCTTTCTGTTTGAAAACCAAATTAATTTAAAGCATGAGTCTTCAAGATAAAGTTTTCTCCCTGCATGTTTTGTTTTATTCATGGCAGGAGGTGTAGAACAGAACACTTTGAGTTTATGTAGCTGCGTATACATAAACTTTAATGATGTCCAGTGTGTTGGTGTTGCTCAAGCAGAGTGACCAAATTCTATGACCTGTTCATTTTTCCTATTAATACATGTTTATTAAATGACTCCAGTTGCCTAACAGTTCATAAAGGATCCTTGTAAGAGTCACTCTTCCCCATTACCAAGGGAAGATATGTCGTAGTCCATGATACCAGTTCAGTGGGCTTTGGAGTTTTGGGAAAGAAATGACAAGCACACGAAATTGCTTGCTCTCCTTTAGAGAATGAGAAAACCTCTCTTCAGGGCTCTGTATGAAGTGTTTGAAGATGGATATATTCCTCCCTGTACATGCCCTTGCTTGCCTCAGGGACCCCATTACTCTGCAGAATGCAGCAGACCTGCCATGGTGTGGTGCTTCTCCCACAGGCAGCAGTGGGTCACTCTCCAGTTTGCAGATGGCTGCACCCATCCCACTTGCCTGTTAGCAAAGCTCCTCTGAAAAGTGCTGTCATAACCTCCATGACAGCTCTGCTACAGGCTTGTAACGCTTCAATACCCCATTCCGCCTTGCCTCCCAGTGGTTCCCAAACGGAAAAAAAATGTAATCGGAAACTGTCAGCAGAAGTGATTGTGCAGCAGATGGAAAACAGGGCTAGTGAGGATCTCAGGACTCTTCCAGACTTCCCAGCCAAAGTCCTGGCTCTCCCAGCCCTAGCAGCTAGAAACCCCCTTTTCTACACTGTGCATCCCTTGGCTCCCTCCAGCTCCTGGAAATTACCTGAACTACAGCTAAACTCCAGAAGAGGAGAAATTAGTAGCTGTAAGGAGGTTTGGATGGGAAATGCACTTAACCTTTGAGTCCCTATAAAGGCTCTCTTCTATTTAAAAAAGTCCATGAAGGAGTTACCAGAAACACTTTTATACTGGAAAAGGACAAGCAGCTTTGGAAGATTAACTAATGATACAATTTTTCACTTCTTTTCCAACAAATTCAGCAATATTTCATCTTGCTGATTCTGACGGATGGCGTCATCACAGACATGGCTGACACCAGAGAGGCCATTGTCCATGCCTCTCACCTTCCCATGTCAGTCATCATCGTTGGGGTGGGGAACGCCGATTTTAGTGACATGCAGATGCTGGATGGCGATGATGGGATCCTGAGGTCTCCCAAGGGCGAGCCTGTGCTTCGAGACATTGTCCAGTTCGTGCCATTTAGGAACTTCAAACATGTAAGCTGACTTTTCCATCCATTCCATAGAAGGGTGAATGTACATAATATATGGTGAATGCTCCCCGGGGCTGGCCTAACTTTGGATGAGCATGAAGTGTTTAGTAAACCTATGGCATTATTGTGTCAAAAATGGGAAAAAAAATGAATACAGAATGAAATGTGCTCCATTAATGAGATCATGACGGTGGGGAGAGAAGAGATGGGGCAGAATCCATGTGCTTCTTGTGGTGCCAGTCCTTACCTCCATTTTCTCCCTGATTTCAGTTCGGTTGTCCTCCCTGACAGATTTTTCCTGGCGTCTCTTTTCCATTCTGTTCTATTCGGACTACTGTATTCTGCTTTCCCTCCCTTTATTTCCACAGGCAGCTGAAATGGCTGTGGATTTGTACTCACAGTGTTCCCCAGGGGCCTGTTTCCTTACTGTAATTTAGGTCCCTAAACTCTCAAAGGCAGGACTATCCACCCACAGCATCCTGGTTGCCTCCAAACCCTTTACCCAAATTCTGTACGAGAACAAATCCAACAAAGTGCTGTTACTAAGAGCCTCCCCATGCCCTCAGCACAGTTCCTGTGTGAGCCCAGCATGGTGTAGGAGACACTGTGTAGGAGACGAAGGGATAGACCCAGCATTAAATTGCCAAACCTGAAATAATCCCTTGGCCATGTACTTTACTCCTCGGTCACCTGCCCTACATTGCAGCATCTGTCCCAGGGACTTTTTCAGCAGCTGGGTAGAGACAGTGTTCACCCACAGAAGGAGCTTTCCCACACACAGCTGGGTTTTTCAGCGCCCTTCTTCTCCATATGGAGGCATGAAATGTGTTCCTCTGCGATACTGATCACATCCCTTTCCCTCTGGTTTTCCATCTTTCTCTCCCTTCCTTCCCCTCAGCCCTTCTGTTATATTTAAGTAGTTCTCCGGACTGTTTTTTGCTCACCTGTGTCTAGGAAGGATATCTTTAATATTTTATTTGAAATTTCTTTACTGCACAGCCTAACTGACTCATTCTCCTCATGACATTGTCCTTTCCAATCTGCTCTTGTATGCTAGTGATCCTTAGATCTAGATTTTTCACATAGAAGTTTTGAATTCTGTGTTGGTTTTGGTCTGGGTATGGGTTTGCTGTGCTTACATTTCTTTAGTTTTTTTAGGCTTTTCATTACCAGAGGAGATTTTTTTTCTTTTTGCTGCTTCCAAAATACCTTCATTTTATTTTCCTCTTCTCAAGAGTTGTTCTTTTTTCTTTCTTCAAAATATAATCTGGCCATGTTTGTCTTAGATAGACACATTCTTACTTTCACAAACCCTACTGAGGAGTAAAAGAAACAGACTTGTTCCTTATTTTCCTTTACCTTTATGTAAAGAATGGATCCTCATAGGAGGTAAAACTCACCTTGTGTTATAGGTTTTGTGACACCATGCCAAATGACTGCAGATTTGCCACTGAATTGTAGATACATGCATTTCTATGTTGACAGTGCCACTCAGTCACCTGTCTGCGGGAGCTAAGTATGAGCACAACCTGCTCATAGCCCGTGATTCTCCATCAGATAATCACAAGTGCATAGTGCTGCACTGTAGTCTATTGTAAAACTGTTGAGAGGCAAGTTATTTATGGGCTCATGCTAGACCTACTTTCAATTAGTTGAAAATATGTTTCTGCAAGGAACTGGCAAAGCCAGCTGCATTTGGTATTTTTAGTTGCATTTTGTGATTTTATAACAAAGTTGAAATCATCCTTGATTGAATAGATTAACGCTGACAGTTGCAGTTCTGGGCACTGAATATATTGTGCCTCTGGTGTTAACTCATGAGCGAGTCTATGTGTGATTTTAATTGCTAGCATTGGTCAAATGGCAAGCATGTATTATTTTTAGCTGGTTTAGATTAACATCCCCAGTACTGGGAGAGGATAGCAATCTTAAAAATTTATTGCTCCTGTTAAATAGTGATATTTTTCTCCCCCTTTTCACTCAGTAGCAGAGATAATATAGATGTAGACATAGATCATGTATTGGCTATATCAAAAAAAGTCAATATATCTTATGCAACTTGATATTTAGTCTGTTTATTGTGATATTTCAGCATTTCAACAAATGTCAGCGTAATGGATGAGTGCCCTTAACAATAGCCACTTCTGGTTGAATTTCTTTATTGTCATATCTCAAATAATATCTGTCTCTGAACAAAGTGACATTCACAGCTATCTTGCTTACTTATCCAGAGCACAAACAAGAGACCATGCCTTTTGCATCAACTAGTGAAATAATTTTTCGTGGTAGAAATGAGTGTGATGTTTTGATTCAAACTTATTTTCCCCACAGAAAAATGCAGATTTAACCCATTTGGGAGATTTTTGTCATATCAGTTCTGATCACACACAAGAATTACCATAAATCAGCATATTACATTTAACAGCTTTAAGTAAAAGATGTATTTAGTTAAAAATTATATCCCTTTTGTCAATGTACCTTGTGTTTAGTTTTGATATTTAGGATGTTCAACTACTAAGTAGAAAAAAAAAAGCTGAAGGATCTTTTTAGAAAGACTACAAATCAGGTTGTATAAATCGAGTATTTATTTATGCCTAAATCTGTATTACCTCCACTACTGAAGGAAAGAAGGAAGAAAATGTTATTTGTGAGCAATTTTTTTTTTTTTTTTTGCTGGAACAGTAAACCAAAACTCATTTAGAGTCAACCCAAACAATATTTTTTTTTCATTACTTCAATTTTCAGGTCAGCCTGGTAGTCAAAATCTTGTATCTATTCAAAGAGATCAAAAATAATATACCCAAAAACTGCCCCTGTGAGAAAATTGAAAGGAGGGAGAAGGAAGGCATATAAATAACCTACAGAGTGAATCCCTTTTATTTTATAAATCTGACTTCAGGGAAGGTTCTGATCCTGCACGGCAGTTATACAGGCATTTAACACATTTCAATTACTTATAATTATTCACATACCTAAAACCTCATACCCACTTCAATGTTTTACTGTCTCAAGACCCAATGTAGACAGAAATACTCATTGTAAGGGTTTAATCTCCTACATGATGTAGTGTATCAGGAGTACTTCAGTAACACATCTTACCTTTTTGATTCTCTCTTCAAGGAATATCTTTGAAGGTATCAAAATAATAATAACAATTGTAGTGATTCTTGGCAAATCCTGTAGTTTCAGAGGCCTGATAAAATCAAGGTAACCATTACTGTTTTAAAAAATGTCCCATTGTATAGTGGGTGACATATGCAATTGATTACAAGGGAACATAACAAAGGGAAAATATTTTCCCAGAACCCAAGTGAATTTCTTCTCTCTATAATTATCACCACTCCAGCAATGTGAGTGTCCTTCACCTGAAACTGTAGAACAGTGATGCTCACAATCACTGAAATGCAGTTGAAGAAAATCACCTGTCCCAGTCCATTCACAGTCATATTTTAAGAGCTGGAATTCTCTGCCTTTAGGATGCATGATATATTTACTGTGCACAAATCTGATGCCGCAGGTAGATTGTATTGCACTCTGCATTGTATTTAATCATAAAGGCTAATGACTGTGTCTTAATAACACATATATCACAAATAAGTGTGGAAAGCACAGCTCTTAACCACTGCAAGGAGCAATGTTTTGTACTATGCATTGCAATTAAAGATTAAGTATGGTGAAGCTATAGAAGTGAATCAACAGCCATTTGTAATATACACCAATTATCATCACAGGGGATTATTTTCCTGCTGCAGGCTGATCTAATTGTTGTGTGTTAGCCATCAGTTGAGAACTATTCATCTTGAGGTGTTTATTGCTAGGATGCTCTTCAAGCATAGCAGTTAAACAACAGAGAAAACATTACGTTACAAAACAAAACATTAATGTACCATATATGTTAAAAACCCAGCAAAGGTAAGTCTTACATAGCACTGATGAACTGGGACTGGGTTTTAGCTCAGAAGTTACTGTGTCTGATTCATACTTATACAAATGCTGTTTTGCACCATCTGGTCTAGAAGTGAGGGTGCTTTACCACCACAAAGGTACATAAGGTGCAGGTGACCTGAACCATCAGACAGGAGGACACCCCTAGCCCCAGTTTTGGGATGCTCCCTACTAGAAAGAGCCCCGAGACCAACATGCATCACCGTGCATGATGAAACTCTGTAACGCAACGGTGGTCCATGTTCAGACTGAAGCGCAGAGTCAAGCCCCCTGGCCCAGAGCAATCCTGTGTTGGGCCACATGTAGCCTGTGAGCACCGTAAATGTGTTTGCTTAAGCCTCACTGAAAGGCTTTTTACTTCACATGCACGCTGGGCGAGGATTGCGTAAGCGCAGTTGACTCCTCAAGTGGGGGTGATTCAGCTGTGCATCTGAGCCCTGACAGAGCCTGTTCTAGAAAGGCTGACCCTTTGCTCAGGAAGAATGGATGTGGCATCAGAAGATAAAGGAGCGGTGACGGGAGGATGATGCAGAGAGATGAGTGTTGGCCCAACTCTCGGACGTGTGGACTCCATGTGATTCAGTGAAGCTGGGGGCAAGGTCTCCTGCCCAGCATTTTTAAAAATAGAGCAGAGTGAAGTTTCCTGATTGCTAGGGCTTGTGTGTGCAGCGATGGCCCCAGGAATCTTCCCCCACTCTCTGTTTTTACCCTTTATGCAGAGTTGTATTTTTGGTGAGGTGGCACAGAGGCAGGCTAAGGTACATACAGCTCTGGCATGCTGGGAAGGAGATTAAAAAATTCTCAGTAGCAACATAGAAATCAGCCATTTGCCTGACTCCGAGGCGTATTTTCTGCTGATTTCAGTGAAAACAGGTTTAGGCAAGAACAGGGCAACTGTGGAAAACCATGCATTTCACTTTGAAGGATTGAAATAAATGTGTAACTTAATGTCTTACTGTGTAACACCTGAGAACAGTTGCTGCGCTGTCAGGCAAAGTATGGACTCTGCTTTGCCAGTTTGTTCATGCAGAAATGTTCCAGGCTTTTTTGCCTGCACAAATATTTTGGTATAAATGTCACAGTAGGAAACAGTGGTTCATTCTATTCCTTACTAATCACATATGTGACTCAAAATACCAAAATACAAAGAGTAGTTTGGTTTCTAGTTTTTCTAGCATTATCTTTGTATTTGTAGTATTGTTACATTTGCTACTGGAATTTATAATAGCCCAGGGGCTTTTTGCACCCCTGGATTAGCTTACCTATGAATAGTTTACCATTTACATCCTATGCAAGCCTAATTTTAAGACTCTGGAAGGATAAGGATCCCACCCTATTAACAGAGTAGGACAATAAACAGTCAATACAACTACTTTGTGACATGGTAGTTTTGAAACTGGCTGACAATATTGCAGACAGTGAGGAGGGAAGCATTTGTTAGTGTGAGAAAAAGTACTTGGTGTGCAGAAGAAATGTGACCCAGCCACCGGTCGAGGAATTCTCATGCATCATCTGAGCTGCAATGTGTGATCCACATGTGCTCCATCTGGAGAAAAACACATTAGTTTAATCTTCTCAAACCGATATTTAAGCATTTGCATTTTTACTGCATTTTTGTGGTGGACTCCGAGGGAACACGGTCAGGCAGGCTGGCGCTGGGGGGGTTGGAATCAGCTCTACCCAAATACTTAGAAACGAGCAAAGCTAAAACACAAGGCAGCAAGGTGCTATTGAGCTGCACGGGAGCACAGGAGCCCAGTTCTGTCACTGCAGAATACGAGAGCTGAGGGAAATCCCTGTGCCACGTGCAGGTAATGGTTGCCCACAAAACATCCACAGGCCCCCTGTTAAAAATGAAGTGTTGTCATGTGTGAGGCAGCAGCTGTGTGCCGTCAGTGGAGGGCATGGTTTCTCATTGCACTGAAGGGGTAGCACATCTCTCTGCCTATGTCAAAAGCCAGTGGCCATGTCTATATCCATCTCTGCATTTCAGGGTCATCAGTTCTTAAGTCTGGTTGACATCCACCATTTATACATTGCAGGAAGAGCTTTAAAGCCTCCACAAGGCCTAGGATTGAAGCTTTCTCATGGCCATGGTTTCATTGCAGTGAAAACAAAAATATTTTTTTATTGAATTAAAAACTTTCCCAGCCATTAAAACACCATGTCAGATACTGAAGAGCAGAAAGGTGATGAAGGCCTCCCTTTTACAGTGATGTCCATTCACATTCACCTTGAAGCTCTGCAGGGTTCCTCACTGAGTACAGATGAATGAAGTCTTTGCAGCCCTTTTCATTGTGATATGGTGCTCTCCCAGAGTGCAGGGAAGTTCAGTTACCCTCAACTTAAAATAGGCCAAATGGACCTGAATAACACGCAGAGCACTTTTGTCTTTAGCGTACTTTCAGGCAGCTACACCTACAAGACCAAACTGACTCACAATATGAGCTTCCGGCAATAGTGCCACTCACTTGGAGTCTTTTTTGCCTTCTATTTCTGTACCATACTTCCTACCTTGATCTCATGGCACCAATGCCTGTAAAAACCATGGCACTGCTAGCACAGAGACAGGTTAACACTTGTGTTTTCTACCGTTTTCTGCAGGCATCCCCAGCTGCTCTAGCAAAAAGTGTTTTGGCTGAAGTTCCAAACCAAGTCGTGGACTATTACAATGGCAAAGGGATAAAACCAAAATGTATGTCAGAGTACGAGTCTTCCAGGACACTTGCTCCATGAACCTGCCTGCACTCTTTTACAAAATTAAAAATGAAAAATGCTACTGTCTACAACTACTGTACTTAAAAATGAAACAAACAAAAAAATAGCACGTTTTGGTGATTTTTAACAAAAATAATCTTTTTTTTTTGCATGTGTAGCCTAAAGGCTTAATCTGTTAAGCAGCTGTATTGTTGAAAACTTTTTATGAGAAAAAAAATCCAGAAAAAAAAAGTGAACTCTTTACATTACAGCATGTGACCTTGAAATAAAGTTATCTGTATCTGGTTTTTATACAGGTTTGTTGAAATTTTGCTAAATTTCTTATCTTTACACTGTAAAGCATTTTGAAATATTTATTGAGAGTCGATAGCCAAAATGTCTTTGTTTTAATCTGCTATGAACTGAGAGATTTTTCAAAATGGCAGATGCATGAACTGTATTTTGCATGTTTAAAATAAAAACAATACAGTTTTGCAGCTGTTGTCTTTATTTGTCTCTCTGCCACAAGGCTGCCTGCTTTCAACTTCTGTATTCCAAGAAAGGGGTAATAAAGTGTTTCAAGAGACACCCGGCCTCAAGCACGGGCATTTCTAATGTTAGCAGCTTATAACACAGGCCCCCGAACATGCCCACTCAGTCTGTGGCCTGAGTAGCCATTTTCCAAAAGCCTGATACATCCAGCTGTCACGAAGGGTTCAGACCATAGCTGTAAACAGATCTGGCTTGGAGGGCATGATCCATCGGGATTGCATGTCTTAAAATATGCCTACTTAATCCAAATCATCTGGCTGGCTGGCTTTCAAATGGGTCTTATTTTGGCTACCCAAATTTATAACCTCTTATGTTCAGGAATTTTTATTTTGTTTCATTTGTATTTTTTAATCTCACACCTGATAGCCAACTTTGCGTGACACGTTTTGCAAAAGAAATTTTGCACGGCCTGATTTTGTGAGTACCAGTGATTTTTAACTTCGTGCACACACAGATCACTTGATCATGTGTGACAGAAAATCTGGTTTTATACCAAAAGAATATTCAAGCCACCCATTTTTTTAAAAGAGGACACACAAGAACAGATTGGCAGTGGATTGATCTTTCCATTGAAACATTTATGCTTATAAATGAAGAAATTAGATCATTGTTATTCTTGGTGTTTGAATTTTGGCTTCTTCATTTGCTAAAAGATAATAGTGAAAGATGTGGCTTGTTAGAAGTTAAGGATAAAATCTGACCAAAAATAATTTGTGTGGGATTGTGGGCATGGCTTTGGATGAGTTGTGCTCCCACTGAATTGAAAACAGTCTTGTTGCTTGTTCCAGAATAAGCTGGTTTGGACCAGTGCTGAATATTTTGGAAAATCTCACCTGGGAGCAAGGGGTTTTGGTTTTAGAAATACGTATTTTTAAATGAGTTTTCAGGTAATGTAGAACTCTAGCTCCCAGATTCTCTTTTCGAAGTAACTTCCATGGAATCAGCTTTGATTGATGATTTTGTACCACAAAATGAAGGCAATGGGAGAGCCAGGATGCATGGGGCTGTCTTCCCAGCACATTCAGTTCTGCTCCATCTACATCCTGCAGCTCAATCGTTCAGGCTTGCTGGTCCTTCAGCTGATCAGATATTGAACAGCAGCCAGTATTACTTGGTCATAGGTATAAATTGTCAGAAGACATCCTGACTGAAAGATCTCAAATGCACATTTTGGTTTACTGGTTGACTGTTCATTTCAGAGCTTACCCCAGCAAGCTGCACATGCCTCCCTCTGTGGATGCATTTCAGCTGGAAGCTACTGTGATTTTCCCTTATATCTCATACACCACTCTGCCAACATATCTTATCTAAAACATCTCTAGTTTCTTATTCCCATTTCTCCCCTTTATTTCTTTCCTTCTCTATTCTCAGATGGAGCATTTTCTAGCTGTTAAAGCACATGACTGAAAAATCTATGACTCCATGTTCTTTGCTCCTCCAGTATCTTACTCCATATTCTTGGGCAAGTTGTTTAACTTTTCTGTACCTCAAATTCCTCATCTGTAAAATGGGGGTCACTGATGTGCATTCATAAATATCTCACAATGTTACTGGGAGACTTTAATATTTGAAAAGTGATTTGAGATCCTCAGAGGCTCTCACCATATAAAGAGTATTACTTCACCCTGGGAATAGATTTAGGGATGTAATGTACAGCTGAGGAGGCATTAAGCCTTTTTATTATTTGCCAGACTGAGGGGAAGTAGAAGAAAGCTTTCAGAAAAAAAAAAAAAATCAGGAATCAGGTAAATTGTTCTTCAGGTTCTTTGGCTAAACTGTTTTTTTAAGTGTTTATGGTTACATGGAATTGGGCAGTTACAGCTTTTCAGTAGCAGAGGTGTTACAAGGTGCTTCTATAATGTAGCAGCACATAAAATGCAGAGATCAACATGTGGTTGTTCAATGGTTATTGTATGCTGAGCTATATAAATTATCAGTCATTTTCATGTATGTGGATGGTCGATATAAGTGTCTCAAGAGATGCACAGTTGCTGCAGATCTTTCTGTTTACTTCACACAATTCAGATTATAAATGTTGTCTATTTAAAAACAAATCATTATCAGTTGTAATACAGATCAGCAATTCTGTAGCAGCCCTAAAGGTACTTGAAAAGACACCTCCATAATATTGAAAAATCAATTGGAAATCTCCTTCAAATTATACAATTTCCAGCATGTAAAACAAACATATAATAGTGTGGTGAGCTGGTGTAGGAGAATTCACAAAAGACAAAACTAGCCATATGGTAAAGGCTTTATAATGAGGCTTTGAATGTTATTTTCATAGCTCCAAGTTACTCAGTGCAATAAGATAGTATGGGCTTTCTGCAGGGTAATATCATTAAGTATATGAATATATCTCTGAAATGCCTTTTTTTTTTCCTTTCCTCTTGTTTTATCTACTAAGGGTTTTAGCATGGCCATTCTGCCTTTAGGCTGAACCACCATCAATTTCTCTCATGGATTTCTTTATGCAAATTTAAACTTCTACTGCCTTTTGATGGATCATTTTAAATTCTGAAAAATCCTTTAAAATAAATTATATCTTGTCCTTTTGAGGTAATTGATGATCTGAAATATCTTCTCTGCCTACTGCAGTCCTGCCTTCCTTTTCACTGCTTCTCAAATCCGATTCAAAACCCAAAAGCCCATGAATACTCCAAGATACTAATATCCCTATTAGCCCAAAATACATTAACATCCATAATTCTTGAGCCATATACTCAGCTGAGTTGTATTTTTAGTTGTGTAGGGGAAACTAAGTGTACAATAAATTAAAAACAAAAAAAAGTGCTAATACACTGCTAATTGCTTATTACTCTAAGGTAAAACCTACCTGTGTAAAGTTCTTACCATGATAAGCAATATAGTGTTCTATAGCATTTGATGAAAGAGTCTACAGGTATGCAATAAAAAGAAAATTATAATAGTAGTATTGCTTTAAAACATGTGTTTTCTTTTAGTCTCCAAATATCAAAGGTAAAACAGACAAAAGTTTACAGTTTGATCCATTAGGCCTGCTGAGTGCAATGGAGAACAGTGGTCCAAGCCAAAGCTTGCTGCAGGTTGCAGAGGTGATATTCCAAAATGCACAGGTGGAAGGGCCTGGCTCTGAGCAGGTTTGCATGGCAGAGCCCCACAGGTCTGCAACACTCAACTCCATCTCTTGGGTTTACTCACGCACCAAATACTGTGATGGAAGGGCATGTGGCTTATTGAGCCTTGTTATTGTATTGCAGTAAGATCTTTCCTGATGAGTTAAACAGAGCTGCCTCCTTCAGCCTAGCTCTCCGGCTGCACAAACAGGATACGGCTTACTCCCAGGAAGAACCTAACTGGTTATTCAGATTGACCTTTCTCACTTGAGATTACAGGTCCTGCAGTCATGCCTGCTATGTAAATCTAAACTTATCTCCAACCTTTCCAGAGCGAAAGAGCTACTAGACAAACTACCTTTACTCCTAAGCAGCAAGGACATTTCAGGCACAAACATTAGTACATTTACAATTGCATTTTTTGGAATGGGAAGGATGAGCTGGACAACTCCTAGGATAAGGTTACATTTCGCAGATTGGTTTTTTTTCCCTTTATTTACAGGAAGTGCTGTTTGCCACAGAGAATACACAGGAGTGTGTGTGTGTGATCCTCTCTTGCATCTGGGTAGCTGGCCACAAGCCTCGAATGAAAGACACACACACACGCACACACATCGCACAGTGCGAAAGAAAACAGAGAGGCAGGGTAAAGAGGAGAAGGAATGACAGACTTCGGCTGGCCACACTGAATGGTCGTGTGACTTTAAAAAAGGTATTTCTGTTGAAACCAAAAGGGAGTCTTGGGTTCACATTTACTATCCTACCTAGTCCTGGTGCCCTATTTAGAAAAAAAGCTGAATTAATTCTGAACACAGACGAAAGCCAGATCTCACTGAAGCCAGAGAGGCAGAGGTACCAGCCCTGTGCCAGGCTGCCCAGAAATCCTCTGCCTGGCCCACCTGCATTAACTTTTACCAGTAACATCGCTGGCTACAATGTTAAATATAATACCTGCCACAAACATTGCCCTCCCACCCTAACACGACCTACCCACTCGCAAGGCACGCCTGACGCCCCACACTCCGCAGCCATTTGCTAAAGCCAGGAGGCTTCTGCGCAAACCCCCCAGGGGTCCGCTCAACACCCGCATGGTGGGGGAAGGCTTTGAGTCCATGGGAGGGTCCTTCAACCCTGTGTGCCCAAGTGGTGCACTTCACCCACCACTGACGCTTTCCCTCACTGACCCTTATTTGTTGGATTCCGCTGGCTCGTGGCTGGAAGGGAAGCATGGGAGCGATGGCAGCGCTGGCGGGTCGAAGGGCAACGGGTGCCCATGGCGATTTCTGTATATCCTCTCCCATTGCCTTCCTTGGGTGAGGTCTTCCTCCCCTCCTCGGCTAAGAGAAGCCCCATCGGCCACAGGTGCTTCAGCCCTGACCCGGGGGACCTTCGTGCGAGCAGCACTCCCTACCCGGGCACAGAGGCGCCGAACCGGCCGCCAGCCAGGGCCCAGGTTAAACCCCAGGCAGTGCCGCCGGGCAGATCCCCTCCACACGGGGGAGCAACCTGTATCCCTGGGGCCAGCGCGGGGGGAGGGGAAGGCTGACGCACGACCACGTCCTTGAGTTGGTTCGGGACTTTTTATGTTAACTTTTGAGTAAACCGCCTACCGCCGCCGGGGGCGCGCGCCGGAACCTTCTTTCCGAGGCGGCACGGAAGGTTTCCAGCGTCGGACCAGGCGGCACCGGA
>NW_009647220.1:960417-966293 GCF_000708025.1 Charadrius vociferus | reverse complement strand
GGCCGGGGAGAGTGGGGGCAGAGGGGGCCCGGCCCCTGTCGCAGCGCCGGAGTGATGGGCGCCTCGGCGGCCCCTTCCCCTCGGGGCGCCTCTGGTCTCCGCCGTTTGGAGAGGCCTCTGGGTGCAGCTTGTTGGCAGCGCCCCGGGAAGTTTGCATGTGCGAAGGTGGTAGGTAGGGTCGCGGTTTACTTCCGGGCCACTCAAGCCTTAGTGATAGCCCCAACCTGCCTGGGAGCTGTGGCGGGAGGTGCACATTTGCAACCAAAGCACCTTTGCTTCATAGTGAAGCGACTTGACCTACTGTGTTTTGAGTCACCTTGGCCAGCTGTTATAATTAGCCACATGCATTCGTTAATTGTATGGTTAAATACTCCATTTCGTTGTACTTGCAGAGGATTGAGGTGCATTCAAGCTTTTCTTAGCCCTCACAAAAATTATGGCAGTACAGTAAGCTGCTTAGCAGTGAATGTAAAATCGAAGAGTTGTTGGGGCTGGAAGGGAGCTCAGGAGGTTTCCAGTCTAACCCTCGCACAGTGCGGCCAGCTCTGAGGTCAGACCAGGTTGTTCAATGCTTTGTCTGGTTGCACCTTGAAAGTCCCCAAGGACAGAGGCTGCACAGTGTCTCTGGGGCCCTGTTGCAGTATGTGACTGTCCACAGGCTGAACATTTTTTCCTTATGTCAAATCAGAACCTCCTCTTTCAGTTTATACCAATTCTCATTCTCCTGGCATGCATCTTGGTAAACATGGCCTGGCTCTGTCTGGTCAGTAACTTTTTCATAGGTATTGGAAAGCTGCTGTGAGGTCCCCCCTAAGCCTCCTCTTCTCCAGACTATACAAGCCCAGTTACCTCAATCCTCCTCAAAGGTCAAGTGCTCCAGCTCCTGTATTTTTATGTACCACTGCTGTACTCGCGCATCTATGAACATCCCTATTGTTCTAAGGACTCAAAACTGAATTTAGTATTGCAGATATGGTGTACTTTGAGTGCTGGAGAAAGGATGATAACTGTTTCCCTTGATCTCCTGACCATGCTTCTGTTGATACAGCCCAGGCTGCTGTCAGCCTTCATTGCTGCCTTCATTGCTTGCTGGCTTCTTTTTTGCCTTTTTGCTCCCCGCAGGACTCACAGGTCTTTTGCCTGGCTGGGGAGCAGGTCTGCTGAAGTCATGGCATCTACCCTTGCAAGAGGTTATTCCATCCCAGGTGTGGGACTTTGCATCTCTCCTTTATGAATTTTATCAGGTTCCTTGTTGACCTATCCCTCTGACTAGCAGAGGGACAACTTTGAGCATTATCAATTGCTCTGTTCAGTTCAGTTCTATTGGCAAACTTAAGGGTGCACTCATCCCCCCCCTTACAGGTAATAAAGATATTAAGCAGGGCAAGTCCCTTAATAGACTCTTGAGGATCTCTGCTTGTAACTGGCCTTCTGGTAGAGTGAGAACCGTTAACCATGACTGTTTCAGCCTGATGATCCAGCCAGCTTTTTGCCCATCTGAGCGCCCTGCCATCTGTGCCATAACGTCCCAACTTGACTAGAAGGATGCCACAGGAGATAGTGGTGAAAGCCTTGCTAAAGTTAAAGTGAACAACACCCACTGCTATCTCTTTGTTCATGGATCTAGCTTTTTTTATCATAGAAGGAATGGTTATTTTATTTGTTGTTGCTTGCCCCACCTTGATGTATTTTAGAATACTTTAGAAGTTAGATGAGAGCATGACAAATGATTAGGTGCTGTTGGTCAGGGGTAGCCAGTTTGAGTGATGGTGGTTGAATAGCTTGCTAGTATAATTTTGATCTTTATGACTGTATAATGTAATGATACAAATATGTAGTATCTATTACATTATGAACATATGTGTTATGAGACATTATTTGAACTGATAAGATACTTAAAACTTTTTCCCACTACTGGAAAGGGGGCAGCTGGGCTTTGTAGTCAGGCATGTTAACAGTACAACATGGTGGGATGAGCATCTTTCTGAAGAGAATGTCCAGTTCCTCAAGAAGATAACTGCGGAGGAGTACAAAGCTCAGACAGCCAGCAAACTGTGCCCTCTGAAAGATGAGCCATGGCCACTGAATGAGTGGAAACCAGGTGAGAAATATCCCTTCTGAAGTACCACACTCACGCTGGAATTACTGTTGTGTTGCTGCATTCAGTAACATCAGAATTGTGTCTTGTAAAGTACTTTCCTTTTTGCTTTTACTTCAATCATCCAACACATCTCCTAGTAAATAAGTAAATGTAATATATCAGTTCTCTAAAAAGCATTTAAAATATTACAAGGTGTTAGAAATGTTTTAAGAAGTTAGGTTTTACTCCAAATCAGCTCTTCACCAGTCCCAGCTCGGCTGCACAATAAAAAGATAATAAACAATTAATCAAAAAAGACTCCCTAGAATATAAAGTATATGAACTTGAAAATATTCTTGTAAATACTGCTAGACTCTGAAGAAAATCTGTATTATATAATACATCCCACTTCCATTCAGTGATTCATAGAATATCTCAAGTTGGAAGAGACCCATAAAGATCGGTGAGTCCAGCTCCCTGCTCTTCACAGTACTACCTAAAACTAAGCTATATGACTAAGAGCGTTGTGTAGACATTCCTTGAACTCTGACAGGCTTGGTGCCGTGACCGCTTCCCTTGGGAGCCTGTTCAGTGACCATCCACCCTCTCACTGAAGAACCTTTTCCTATTGTCCTAATGTCTTACAGAATAGAATACAACATAAAGTTTTTGAGACTTCAGAAAGGTCACATAATTTGACAGCAAACAACAGAATCTGCAAATCCATGACAAGATTCTTAGGTATGATAGTGGAAACTGGAACAAAGAGCATTTTTCAAACTTTAAAGCATTTATTCTTCGTCTGTTTTTCATGCCATGGACTGTCAGAAGCCAGACTTGACAGGTTGCCTTGGCAGTAAAGTTACAGGGACAAAAATACACAGAGGTCAGGGTGGGAGGAACCTACTACAGTAAACTTTTCCATAGTTAGTTTGGCTCTAGTGAATTAGTATTACTAATCTTTTAATTAGTATTAGGCTCTAGTATTTTCTAAAAAAAGAAGTCTGAAGCATTTGTTGTTCTGAACTTAATGGGGAACTGTTTTGCATGTTCTAGCAAACACAACTGGAACAAATAGAACCTTACTGCTAATGGAATTAAAAACAGTGAATAGGTTATTCCCAGCTTACCTACAGGGAGTCAGTGATGTTTCCTCTTCTTCCTCAACTCCTTAGAAAGGTCTGAGTTAATGGGACTTTGCAAGTTATGAGATGGTCTCTTTCCAGTACTCAAGTGTGGAGTTGCATCCATGTTCTGTTTTGATCTACAGATTCCATCAGAGTTGGTGTTGTTGCAGTAAAACTGGGAATGATGCCAATATGGACCAAGTCAGGAAAAAAACATGCTGTCACACTACTAAAGGTGAAATAAATCATAATTAATTTCATCTCCTATACTGTATTCAGATTGTTAACCAGAAGTTTCAGGCAAAAGTGAAACTAGCACTTGTACAGAGTAGGAAATCCCTAAAGAAAGGAAAGATTTATTTCAGCCCTGCATAGTACACTGTGCCTGTTCTCTGTTTATATCCTAAACTTTCTAGGAGCGGTCTGCCTTCTGCCCCAGTTATTCAAGTGCTGCAGAACTGTGTGTAGCATTGCATAGGTGAGGGGAAATGGGAGGCAACATAAAGCTGGAGTTAACTACCCCACTTCACTTTTTTTTTTTTCTTCTTTATTTTTTTGCCACCTGCAGGCACTTTGGGATTAGTTTCACCTTGGTTGCTGAACCTTTGTAGCCCTACAAAGGGCTACTTGTATTACTTGTAGGCTGTATGATCTGTTATGTAGATACAAACGAAAATGGAGACTGACTTTGTTTCACTGGTTTTGATAATGTTTTACTATGGTCTCAAAGCGAACACATCTGCTTATACTCAAATAAATGCTGTTTTTCTCAAGGTGCAAGATTGCCATGTTTTAAGATACATTTCAAAGGAAGAGTCGGGTGGAAAAACATCTAAGCTACTTGTTGGAGGCAAAAATGCATCTCCTTTTTTCGTAAGTGAATCACTTTTGGTGTGTTTGTTAGAATAGTTGTTCCTGTTGTGATTACAGTGCAAAAGTAGCACAGGTATGCTTCTCTAAGAGATTGACAGATGTGCATACTTTGGAATTCTGTTCTCACATCCACCCTTTCTCATTTCCTAATGCTCGTGTTGATTCTTGGTTAAGAGAATAGTTTTACCTATGATTCTCTAGGAAAGCTGTGGGCTTAAGAAGTTGCTTTGATGGGCAGTATCCCATGCTGATGAAAGGGTCTGAAGGTCCATTAGCAATGTACAAATATGTGTGTTTGCTGTGTCTGTGGACATGCAATACGAGACCAGGACTGCAAGATACACACATTCGTGGCCTGTTGTAAACTTATACAGCTTCATCGGTTGTTTAGAAGACTTTGTTCTCTAGCTTACTCTTTCATATTGTTTTCTTAACTTTAATTGTAATTTTTCCACAGGTCTGTTGAGATTGTTTAATTTTCCTATAGTTTTACTAATGAATAATTTTAAGACTTAAATTTTCAGGAAGATAGCTTCATCATTATAGCTCATCAACAATGATATCAAAATGACTCAGTTATTTAGACACCCCAAATACCTGATGTAGAATTCCCAGCTACCTTCAATGGCTAAGGTTGCCTAGCAGATCCCTCATTCCTGAGGAGGAAAATTGGATTATAGATCAAGGCAGGAGCAAGGCTTTCCCTCAAAGGACTGAGGTTTCTATGATCCTTTATTTCTATAAAATACCACTTTTCACTTCTTGCAGTATCCTGACACTCATTTGTTTGATTTAGGCAAGTGGAAAAAAAATAGGACTTGTGATTATGAAACAGATTATCTCAGTTGATGATTGTGGCTTTCTGAGAACTTATATTTCCCTTTTTCCAACAGAAGGTTGTCCCAGAGCCTCAAAATGAATCTATGTAATTGCTTTTGCTTTAGTGGAGGTGAGGGAAGAAGGAGCTTTTTTAATTTGATACATCTGTTGGCTTTTATAGTATATTCTACTTAGTTGAATAGGCTTGTATTTTAAGGTATCTTTCTTTTATTCACTGGGTTTAGGCCATGTTTCACCATCACAGCTTCTACTTTTTGGGTATCTATCCTGTCACATTAGTCCATTTCCACTTTCCAGGTGTGACATTTTTCACGGAGATAGGTTTTTTCTTTCCTGTTACCTTGGTTTAAGACATGCAAGAATCATGTGAATAATAATTTTCTAGTTGCATTATGCATATTAGACTCCTTACAATTGATCTTTTCATAAAGATGATGTTAGCAGTGATTTGATATGTTGTCAGAGTGAAAATGTGCAGGAAGTAAGGAGGAATACAGAAGACTTCTGTTTAAATAGCTCTTGTGAACTAAGAAAACTTCTTCAAAGCAGAACTACCCAGAAAGTCAACTCCAGGATTTTTTAGTAGTTTGACTTATGTTAATGATTCTCTTGGACAAAACTTTTGCCAAGTTAGCTCCTATTAATTTGGTTTCACATAAACTTGTTGTAATAAAGAAACTGATCAAATATCCTTAGACAAAGCTGTGGTGAGGACCTGGCCTGCGACTGAGCTCTGTATTGTATTAGCATAAGCAGTCAATCTTCTGTTAATTTCTCATAGGAACATCTGTCCTCCTCAGATACCTCACAGCTACTGATTTTTAATGAATTCAGTCTAATGATTCCCTCAGTAATTTTACTAACAAAGAATTATGTGTATTTCTTTTGAGTGTCAAATTGCTTAAAAATGATAAGGGGTATTGCATTTTTAGCAAAGGTTCGCCCCCGCCCCCCCC
>NW_009647220.1:954362-960404 GCF_000708025.1 Charadrius vociferus | reverse complement strand
CCCGCCCCGGCTTGATGTTTGTCAGTCTATTACAAGTGAACAGATTTTTCATTATTTTTTAATGCAAAATTATTCTCAAAAGTACAATTCTGTCAGTGTTCTAACAATTTTTTGAAAAAAATACTTGTATGTGCTTCCCTTAAGTGAGGGCATATAGATAATTTTCATATAATACTGGAAGATATTGCTTGGTCTTTTTAAAACTAAGAATATCTGAGAATTCACTCAGTGTTCTCTTCAGCATTGCTTTTTAGGAAGGCTTCGTAAAGCAGTGGGGCTTTTTTTGTAGAAGTACATCTCTGTGACCTGACTGCTTGAGAAAAACTTGTGGAAATAGAACAGGGCAAGGCTATAGTAGGAGTCTTGAGATGGATGCGATTTTTATCCTTTGACTCCACTGTATTTTTTTCTAACTGTGGTAGCTCTTTCCAGGCATCCATGCTGAGCACAGAGCTCCCCTTGCTGTCATCTGAGGTGGTAGTTTTACATAACAGTGGAAACAAAGGATTGATATACAGACATTTAGCAAGAAGGGGATTTCTTTATTTTTAATTCTTACATATGGTACTACAGTTTAATACAGTTGTCCTCCATTGATGCCTCAAATTTTTGTGGTCTTAGGGAAGATTCTGTATTTAGTTGATTTTTTTTTTTAAAAAAGTATTTGAAGTATTCTGTACTCTGAACTCAAGTTAACAAATCACTCACAAAAACCTGTTAACTCTCAAAGACTTTCTATCCACACTTTCTCCTCAAAAAAGGACAGATTTGTAAAGTTAAAATTTCTAGGGTTTGTCTTAAGTCAGAGATCCTCATTGTCTTGCTCCCTCATTCTTCATAACACTTCCTCTTTTCTCCTTACACTACTTAACAGATTTTTAAAAACAAAAGGAATGGCAACACAGAGATTTTCAAAATAAACTAAGTAACGGTTTTAAAGTTATTCACATTATTTTGTCTTAAAATACACAAAACTACTTTTGAGAGAGAACTGCATAGAGCTTTGGAGAATTGAACCTCAGAGATGTGACTATCCGAGTGTGACTGTATTGTCAGATGCTTAAATTGCTTTCTAGGAGAATTCATTTGAAGAAAAATCAGCTGCATTGCTTTTAACCTATTGCCACAGCTTTCCTGTGTCCCTGTTTCCATTGCTTGGTATCATCTCAGTGGTCAGCGGTTCTGTGAGTTGTCTTGTTTAAAACAGCTGAGAACAATTTTAAGTACTTTCAACTTTTCCAGGCTCCTTTGGAAAGAAGAGCCCTTCTTTAGTAAGTCAGCAGTGGCTTGACACTGAGTGTACTTGGTTTATCTTAAAAATACATGAATCATAAACTTCTTGTTCTTAATTTTTCCTTTTTTTTTTGTGCAGAGACTCTAGGGTCTCTTCTACGGGAAGTCTAGCATTTCTAGAAGTTTCTGCAAGACCAGGCTTAATTCCTATGGTTTTGTTACTTAAATAAAGTATGTGGTGATGTGGAACTAAGTCATTAGAACTAAGTCATTGAAAAAGACAAAACACTTTTAAATTACTAAAGAACTCTTTGAAAGTTGTGAAAAAGCAGTAATATATTGTATGTACATTCTAAATGATTGGTTCCCCTTTTCTGATCTTAGAAATCTTCATGTATTTCTTGTTTATATGGTGTAGCTGTAGGGTGACTAGTTGACAGAAAGTAAAATGCAGACACAGGAGTTTAAAATTAATTTTATATAGAGTTAAAATGCTAGTTTCAGGATAAAAGTGTAGTATGATATAACTGTTTCTCTGAGTGGTGTTGACAGTCTGTAATCACTTTCTGTATGAGGTTGATCCTTAGGTATTTTAAGATTACTTCTTTATGGCTGCTCTTTGTTACAGAAATCAGAGTCTGCAATGGAGATTTTTAAAGAAGCTGGAGTACCACGGAAGCAGAAAGTTACAACCTTTAATGTAACAGATGATGCCATAATTAAACCAGGTAATCTTTCTGAGCTACTGGGTATTATATGCGTAATCATTTAATGTCTGCCACTTCTTCTAGATCTCAACCAAGTTATTTGTATTTCATTTTGGTTTGTATGGAGATTTCTGAATTCTTATTTCTTTGTCACTGAGCACAAACAAACTTTTTTCTTAGGGAAAAGCTAGAAAATAGGCTTTACGTTCAAGGTGATGAGAAGTAGGATTTTTCCTTTTCCATAGTATGTCTCCATTGCTCAGAAAATAAGTCTAATCCAAACTAGCTAATATGAACATTGAGTTAAAAAATAGATGTGTCTAACCTCGACTCACTTGTTGGGAATAAATATGAATGCATTTACTGGAAGTTCTCCAATTATTCTTATGAGAGATCCACCAAGAAGTTTGTAGTAATGTTTCTCAGGAGCCTAAAATAGCTGTTGAGATTTGTTTCTTCTTGCTGCATTCAGAATTAGGACTGATGGCTGTCATACATGGTGTTTTTTCTGGCAGCTTGCAAAGTAAAATGGATTAAAACATGTTATAACAAATGTTCTCACTAAAAATCAGTATTAGAAGTTCAGATTTAATGAGAAGTTTTATGTTTTTAAGGTTTTATTAGATAGTGTATTTAGGTTGCTTTTATTTTGTGCTTTTTTGACAGTTGTAGGTATTTTCCCAAGAGTTATGTAGGGTGGGAAATTCTAATGTATTACATCTCTGTCTGCCATTAGAGAAGGTTTTTGCAAGAGCTTGTTAAGACAGTGCAGTAACTGATAAAAATGAAACCTAGCATGAAGAGGAAGTTTGGACTGATAAATGGAAGCAAAACCTTGAGATAAAGTAGAATTGCAAGTTTTCAGTAAACTGATTTTGCGCTGTGTGTATTTTGTACGTAATGCCCTTCATGTTTTTCATGATTTCAACTGATTTTCAACTGATTTTTCAACTGATTTTCTATCAGTTGCTTGCTGGTGACAGGCATCTTACCCCAGGTGTGTATTGATCATATAAATACAACATGAAACAATATGAGGATTTTTATGCTTGAGACTTAGGATATGTTTACATCATTTAAGTTTGCATTCTTACAGATTTGAAAATAGCATGAAAATGGGTGTGAACATGAAGCAATTAAATTTTTTTTTTTTTTAATTGACATTAGAGACTGGAAAGTGTTAAAGATGCATCTGCATGGATCTTCAGATTAGAGTTCATTTATAATGAACTAAGTTATCAACTCTGGTTTTCTTTTAAAAACTTCTAAGAAAAGAATATTGCACTTGGATGAAAAAAATTGCTGAAGACAAAATAAATCTTTAATTAAAATTAAAACTTTGATACTACAAGCACTTAGACAAATGAGTAATTGCAGTCAGGTGAGTGATATCACTGACTGACAATAGCACTACTTCTAGTAAAGGCTAGTGTGTAGATAATTCCCAAGTGGATGAAGCTGTACTTCTGTCAGTCTTTAATTTGGAAACACTGCCTTTAAACAAAGAGGCATTGCAAAACATTTTTCCATTCTTAAGGCCATTTTTTAAAGGAAGTGTTTTGGGGTGGTGTTTTTTTTTTTAAAAAAAGAACAAACCTTCACCTTTTGAAGTTCTAGTACTATAAGTGAGGCAGGATCTGTTTTCTTGCCAAGTTTGTTTATTGAAAATTAAGCATTTTGGGCTCTGTCTCTTTCGGTGTCTGAAGTGCAACATACCTGAGTAAAGCCCTAACCCTTCCTTCCTACTCATCTGAAATTGGGCTAGGAACTGAGAAATGTGTTTAAGTAGTAATTACAAAGCATCTATTTTAATCAGTGAGGTTTATAAAGAAGAACAAATAATATGTGAATCAAAACAAAGTTTTGTTTCCTTTCCTGTGACTGTGATGTACCCTGGATGGTAATGACTGCAGAGTGGTTTGAGGATTTCATCACTTAGTTGAACATGATCTCTCCTCTTCTTTTGAAGGTACTCCTTTGTATGCTGCTCACTTTCGCCCAGGGCAGTTCGTGGATGTTACTGCAAAAACGTAGGTTCCTAATGATTTAACACATATGGTTTATCTTTCCAATAGACTGGTTGAATTCCCCCCCTCCCCTTCTCTATTTTGGCTTCAACTCATGTCTCACAAAAGCTGAAATACAATTGCAAGGGTAGTGGTGGGTAATAGAAGTCCATTCAGCCATTGGGTCAAAAATATCTTATCTTTCTTTGCTGGGGCTTATTTGTGGTTTTGAACATGGTAGGTAAACAAATAATACTATTAGGGCTATGGTTCTGACTGTGTTGTCTGTCACACATAAATGATTAGCATGGAAGGGCTTGACAAACAGCTTGAGAAAGAGGTGCTCAAGCTTAGCACGGGTGGAGAGGTCTATAATGCAGCATCTGTGGTGTGGAGAAGTGGGGAATAAGTGCTGAAGGGCATCAGTTCCCAGAACGACCGCTTAATTTTGATTATGTAAGAGATGCAAAGAGAGATGTATCCTGTGAACCGAAAGAAAGGCAAAAAGATAGTGAATACATTTAGCAGGACAACAGAGCTGTCAAATTCCCTTTTTTGTTTTCTCTCATATTCCAGCTCATCTCCTTGCCAGTGATGGTTAATGATCTTTTACTTTAACGTGGGAGGAATTATTTCCTCTCAGACCATTGCAAGTGCCAAATTAGAACTCAAGTGGTACAGAGTGTCAAAAGAAAAACTGGCATCTTGCAGCAGAGAGTAGTCATGCCTCTTCTATTACGTCCATGATTTCCACTGCCCAAGAGAACTGAGAATGTCTGTGTCCGTATTTCAGTGAAGTTTGTTTTTGTTGTGTTGTGATACAACGATGATGTTTTCCATTTGATGGGGGCTTTTTTGTGTAATAGAGATAATACCCAACTGGCCTTGGTGAAGTATCATCCATTGTAATTGTCTCACATACGTGTAATGCTTATAAATGTCTAATATTATTCACAGGGCTTTGTATATATGGGGAAATGGACCATATCAGTACAGTTGAGTAGTTGGTTCTAATATAGCTGCACCTGACACCACCTATAAGGGCACCCTATTCAAAACAGGAGGTCAAGAAGTTGACAGGAATTAGTATTTTTCTATGTCAAATTTCTGTATGTAATACTTATATCTGGTATATTGTTCATTCTGGTTCTAAATTGCATTCAATGAACACCCTATAAGTGACAACAATTTGTTTACAAAGCAAAGCACAGTGTCATTAGGAATACAGTCATTCCATGTAGATTCAGTGCTACACTTTGTTAATGCAGAAAAGCTTTGTTTTTCTAGAAGTATTTCAAGAACTAGGAAAGTTTTTCATCACTGGTAAGAGCCACAGAGTATTGATTTGTGTCTTGCTATACGTATTTGAAAATACTAGCAAGCTAAAAATAGACTGGGTTCCTTGCCAGGTTCAGTGAATCTATCCTATCTTTTAATTCAGTATTTCTAATCTATTTTCTCCAGATATTTCTATTTGATCCTATTTCAGAAATTAGCTTTTTGTTTGTACTGCTGACTTTGGTAGCATGTTACATGTAATCATACTATAGAGGTGCCTAATATAAAAGGAGAAGAAAAAATTCTTAAGCTAAAGAGTAAGATCAGAATTTTTTTTATCATGTTTTTTCTGCCAATGTGATTAGCTAATCATTCCAGTCTTTCTATGTCTGTGTTTTTTAACCTTTTTCTGTGACTTAACTCGCTTTTGATTTCTACTTTTAATGTTGCTTTCTTCTTAATTTGTACTTTTCTGGAATGCTACATTTATCATATTAGGTTAACTCTTGAGCAAGAATTAAATTAATTGACTACATTTCAGTTTTTCTTTGGGTCTTTTACTTTATTCCCTGCAATTTCATCCAGTGTTGCTTAGCCTCGTGTTTGGGTGTGGGTTATTTTTCATTATCTTTCAGAGTGCTGTGTCCATCATTCTTAGTTACTGTACCTGTAAGTACAGATTTCACAATGTCACAAAAATATCCAAGAAATGCTTCAGTGAAGGGCAAAAAAAGTTAGCTTGAGAATGATTATAGTACTGAGCTATAGCATTTGGGCTGCGCTGTAGGGGAAAAATGAGAATGTACTTCATTTTGTAC
>NW_009647220.1:930404-954323 GCF_000708025.1 Charadrius vociferus | reverse complement strand
GTTTGGTCCACAAGTTAAAATGAGTTTTTGTGTATTACTCTCTGAAGTCCCATTTTCACATGTGATGTAGGCACTTGGAAGATCCTAAGCTCTAGGGGCATTTGGGAAGGGTACTTAAGAATACAATGCTGGGTTAAAATAGGGAGCACAGTTTGACTTCCTCTCCTTCCTCCTGCAACTTCCATCTTCCCGATTCAATCCATTACAGACCTAAAAGCCAATAATTCCTAAAAACTTGCTATCACCGCTAGTAGAATTTTTAAAATATTTTTACCTGAACAAGTACTTTACATTTTTAAGATTGTCAGTAATTTTACTTAATGGACAAAACACCAATCATTCATATAGATGATCATAACAGATGATCATAACAGTGCTGTTCTTATCAGCATGATTAATTCTAATTATTCTTTTAACAAAGGAAAGAAAAAAAAACCCCTAATGTCACCTTAATGAGGAGAGAATAAAGTGGAATATAAAGAATGTTTTAATTTTTTACTAACTCTTAATGTTCCAGATGAGCAAGATATCCTTTTGTATGCTTCCTTCTACCAAGACAAAAATCGGAACTATGCCCCTTAAAAATGAGCAAGCTTTTCTTAGTTATTGCAGGTTGAAGAAACCACTTGCGCTATGGTTCAGAAGAGTCTTGGCTAGCATCTTGATTTGGTTACCAGTGTAAGGTGTTTTACAAATGGTTTTGTTGAAGTCTTTTGAAATGTTTTGATTCATTTATACCTCTGTAAAGAAAAATACTTTCACAGAAACAAGAAGGTTCAGTGAAAGATGTACGCGGTTTATTTTTATTTGAAGTCTTGTAATTTGTTCAGCGCAGTATGAGTAGCTTTTACAGTGCTGTCAGTCTTC
Source organism: Charadrius vociferus (assembly GCF_000708025.1). Classification (NCBI taxonomy): domain Eukaryota; kingdom Metazoa; phylum Chordata; class Aves; order Charadriiformes; family Charadriidae; genus Charadrius; species Charadrius vociferus. The sequence continues at coordinate 953,456 of NW_009647220.1, read as the reverse complement.
TTTAGTGCTTTAGTACTTTTTCCTTAGTACTTATTTTCAGCAATTTAAAAGCTCAGTCCTTAATACAGCTGTGTTTAATGAGAATACTTTTCCTTGGTGTTTCAGAGGTATGTTTCAAGAATGTGTAAAGGCTTAAGCAGTAAACTTCAGCAATCCTGTGACCTGCTCTGTTTTAGCCCTAGTGTGCTTTGGGCTAACGTACATAGCACTGTCCAGAAATGCTTCTCTTTAGGCTGGCGTAGTAGAGGCTGCTGCCCCAACTCCCACAGAGTTCCCGTTGACCTGCTGGTGCTGGTGTCCTGAGTTGCATGAAAGAAAAAAATCAGCGTGAGATGTCTGTATTCTTCACTGGATTAGTTTTCAGCTGGATCAGCTGCATGCACCAGCTTGCTGTTCAGTGGAGTGAGCTTCTGCACTAGTACTAGACCAAACCATGGGGATGGGGAGAGGTGGGACCATGGATTACAGTGCTATTACAAAGCTGTATGGAGATGGAGTTGTATTATTCTTCCTTTTTCTGCCACTTCATGACCTATTTCATGAACGTTTCAGGAAGCCTTTGGATCAGAAATTTTGCCACTTCAAAGAAAAAGCCAACAGTAGTTTTGTTTGAAATGTGTCAGAATTTAGTGGTGATTCTGGTGTGTTTAGTGGTTTATTTAAGCTTTGCTAGGTTAACAGTGTAATCTGAGCCTGAAAGTACACTCTGCAGTTTTCTGAAATTATTTGACTAAATAGTTGGAATCCTTTTCCTTTACAGCATCTGAATAATAGTCTTTTAAATTAGCTAAGTTTGAAGAGTTAGCAGCAAACTAAATTATTGCTAAATTAGAGTGCTTTATTCCAGTAGCTTTCTAAATGAAAGTTAGCTCATTAGGCACTGGCATTTTACTTGTATTAAACCTTGCAAATGAGGTTTTGTACAAAATTAGGTGGTTGACCTGAACAGCTGCTTTCCTGCAGGTGAGACTAGAACAATTGTGTGTAATTAAACTCTATTTTTAATTCTACAGAAAAATTATTTTCCTTTCATTTAACATTTATGTGTCTTAGTTTTGCGTATCATCATTGCTGCCTGTGATTCCTTTCTGGAACTCAGGTAAAAATGCTTTAGCAAAGCTAAGTAAAGTAAGTGACTAAATTCCATGTATTCAAGAACAGTGGCATTATTCGCATCAAGTCTAATAAAGATAAGTCTTGTGCACATTTTTTTTTTTGTTCTGTTGTCAGAACGAAAAAATATAGTCCTTGATTCTAGCCAAGACAACAAGTAGAAGATGTCTTAGCAAGAAGTTGCAACAGTGTAAGTAGGATGACAAACATTCTACTTCAATATAGGTTCTTGATTATTGTATCTCAGATATTGCACACATAACTTGATTCTTTCAGAGTGGAATATTGATACTAATCCTGTTTAATTAATATATGGTTCTGGATTAAGATCCCACTTAGACAAATCTTAATGTTTTGAAAATATCTGACGTTGTCAGTACTATGCCTATTAAGAGATTTTGGAATTGTACCTCTTAGGAATGTTTGAGTTTGTTCTAAATTAGGATTGTATTGTGTTTCTTTTTAAAGATTTCAGATTTCAATGAACAAGATGTATTGGGATGTCAGTAGTTAAGACTTTTTGGGGGGAAATCAGGGATTCTTCTGATGCATTTTTAAATGAAATTGTGATGCAGATCATCGTAAGAAAAGTAACTCCAGGAGAGGTACATGCTTGATTGGTATCTATTATGCATATGTTGGCTAATGTGAAATTACATAGCGTAGTGTATATAGTATACAAAAAATAGTACATAAGCATATTGTATACATAAAATAGTATGTATTATGTATGTGATAACTAGATGTTTTAATCTTCTGATTTGGCTAGCTCACACTAATTTAATGTTACGAAATATTTGTTGGAAATGAACTCACAAGACTTCTTAAGTAATAAAAGATCCAGTATTCTTTGGGGGGATTATTCTGTTACATGCGCTTTTGCAAAATACTGGTTTGGGTTTAGTTTCAGTAATTATTTTTCTTGTATTTTGTTGGTGATACTTACTGAGTGCATTCACACCTAGTAATTTTTAAGGGTGAAGAAGGCAATTAAGCAATTTGAAATTAACAAGTAATACTAATAGCTGACACCTGGCATCTGTTCAGAAGTTAACAAGAATATTATTCATAATATTCGTTTTTTGCATATAGTAGAGAAATCCACCGCTTGTCTGAGAACAGATCACAGTCACATCAAGGTGGACTTAGGCTGGAAAAACACTGTTCTACAATGATTGAGATACATTGCCTGAGCTGCAAAGTGCCTAGTTGAACAGTCATAGAATCATAGAATGGTTTGGGCAGTCTTCCTAAACTTGATTTAAACAGATGTTAGTAGTTCCTTACTTTATTTTAAACTCGATGTTTGATTTAAATAATCCTGTAGTTTTTATTCTGGTTCCAGCTTTATTTCAGATAGAGCACAAGATTAGGAAGAAATATAAACTGTGTAATTGTTTTTCATGTTGACATGTGTTTAAAGAACATTATACATTGTTTATTCTTTTAAAGAAATAAAAAACTCCAAAATGAAATAAAACTATAGCTTCTTCTTAATAAAAACTTGTTTTTATTTTCTATCATGGTGGTGAGTGAGTCATGTTAAATAGAAAATTAATGTTCAAAAAATCATAAGATGAAGTGTATTTCTAGGTAATTCAGAGACCTTCAATCAGGTCTTCACAAATAAAAAAAAAACCCAAACTATTCTAAAAAATTATTGAACTACTCTGATGAAAGAACCTTGGTAGATAATAAACCATTATACATTATGACATACCCTAATTTCAGCATTGAGATACCTTTCCTTGACTTTAGCCAAATATTTAAGAGCACCAGAGTGCTCTTTTTTATTCTGGTCACACTTTCAATAAATTTCCTAAGGCTTCAGTATTGTTAAGTCTAAGTCTTTGTTCACTGGAAAATACATGCGTGATTGGAACAAGCAAAAAGTAGATGAGCGTAGTCTGTTGCATAAATCATTAAACCTTAGCAACTCTATCTTGTGATACAATCACTTCTTCTTGAAGATATCTTGCAGTGTGTGATGAAGTAAACCTTTCTTTTTTTCAAAATGCATCTCATACAAATACTATTTTTTTTATATTCTTGTATTTTATTAAAAAGTACAATTTAGAGTGTTCTAAATTGTTCATGTCTAAAAAAGCAATCAATGAAATATTGAAGTGGTTTCATGACATCAGGGTTTATGCTCCTTGATTAAAGTTGACAGTACTGTTTTCTTTTGAAATGGTTGGTTTTGATGGTTGTGTAGTTTTCTCTGACTTGCAAGTGCATTTCTGCAGCTAAAGAATTAACCATGCCCCCAATCTGCTCGCTCTGGTAACTGCACAGCTGTTGTTATGCGACCCACTTGAAGTTGGTTTTGGAAAGTTTGCTAATTCCATCTTCCAGCTAGAGATGCCAAAGGTCTATGTGGAAAACATGGCCAATAGTAGAAAGTTTTAAAGAAAAAATAGCGTTTTGGCAGAACAGCTACAAGTTTTCCTATAGTTTAGTTTCTGCTATGTATTTCAAAGTTGCTCATCCCTCAGCAATCTGCAGAAAAAGAGAAATTTTGAGCCTCTCTTAAAGCGTGAGTGTTTTTCAAACTGTTTTTTTTTTTTTACAACTATTGCTATTCATTACTGCAAGCTTTTAAAATAAGGTGATTTGTGAGAAACTGGTGTAACAAAGCCTTGCATCCTTTAGATTTTAGTCTTGCATTCCTGATCCCACGTAACCCTGGTCCTCCCTCCTGCAGGTGCCTTCAGCTCCCTCTTGTGGCCCTGACCCTCTCCATATCCCAGTGTTGCACCACTGTCTGCTGGCCTGAAAAGACTCTCTTACTGGTGGCAAGCACTTGCACGACTGGCCAGCTGGCAAGCCAAAGGAACAGATCATTACTTTAATGATGTTCTAGCATTTCCTTGGTTAGTTGCAGGAAAGGAGCAAAGAAAAATAAATAATCAGGACTTTCTAACCAATAATTTTGATTTCAGACAGTTATATATCTTTCTTCTGTGCCAAATTTAACTGGAATTGAGTGCTAAATTCTGATCAGGGAAGGGGAAAACCAAGAGACGGACACCGTGATTGCACAAGTCTTGTTTGATTACAGTTCTGTGGCTTGTAGTTTAACTTGCTCTAGGCATCTAGGCCAGCCAGTTTTTGTGAATGTTGGTGTTGTCTGCATTCATATATTTCCTCTAGTTTTTAGTGGTAGTTCTTTTCTGATCAGGGGAGTCAGCAAAATGTAGTCTTCATATACGGCATGCTTTGTGCATGCTCGTACCCAGTTTTATTTTCCTGTGTTTGGCCAGAAGGTTCTAATGCTTGAACTAATAGGACTGTGACACTGCAAAGTACATTAGCAGAGAAAGGATTTCGGTAAATTGGAGGGAAAGGATCATCTTGTTAAATTCATTAAATAATCAGTGCAGTTATAAACCCTGTGGTCAGACTTTTCCTTTTGGAAACAGACAGTCCCAGTTTAAACACATGCTTTAATCAGCTTTTATTTTGGGCAGTGGTGAGGCAATTTTTCCTATTGAGTCTGACCCTGCAGTAAACTGAGAACTCCAAAGCCAGTAATACTATCATATGCCTCGAAGATTAAGGCATAGACTCTGAAAATGTTTTATTTGTTACTGTGTTTTAGACCTTATTTGTCAGATGAGTACAGATTAAGAGAGTTCAGTGTTTTCACTACATATAAAACTGTTTTCAAGAGATGAGTTTATTGTAGTTTGGAAAAGAAATGTTCCTTGCTTTATTTTTATGCTAGTCTAAGCAGCCATCTCTTTCCTCTTGTGATGCTTAGGGCCCCTCATTAAGTTTTGGTATGTGTTTTTACACAGATGCTTTTTATTTGGGTTTTTTGGTTGTTTTGTTTGTTTGTTCTGGTGTCCACTTGGTGAAACCTTCAGTACGGTACCATGTATTGAGGACCATCACAGCAAGAAACATCTTATGTTCGTCTTTTTGCCTACTTAACTGTCTTCTAGTGCTTCATATTCTGTAAAGCAACCTTTAAGTATTGCACTAGAATATGTTTATGATATAAAATACAGATATTTTTTTTTAAAAAAAAAGTTCTTCTCTCTGCTGAGCTTTCCTAAAGGTAAAAAGATTATGACCCTGACTGAAATTATTGGTTATTGCTAGAAACCTTAAGTCTGGCTAACTCAGGTTTGTTTCTTAATTATTTTTCTTTTCAGAATTGGTAAAGGATTTCAAGGTGTCATGAAAAGGTGGGGATTTAAGGGTCAGCCTGCAAGCCACGGCCAGACAAAAACTCACAGACGTCCTGGAGCAATATCTACCAATGTGAGGATTCTTATTTCCTGTTTAAACATCCTTCAGTATTTTTAGAACTGCTTACTAAAAATGAACAATTTCACAATAGCTAGTTGTTACCGTCTACTCTGTGGTGGCAGAGAATCCCAGCTGTTTCAACGGAAGTTCAGAAACCAGTATAATGAGCAATGCAGATAGCTGTTCTCTTATGCCTCTATTTATGAATGTTCTATATTGCTGGTAAATGAGCAAACATTTTAACTGAGCAAATTGTGGTATTTTGTACTATAGGGAGAAATAGTCTTAATGCTTCAGAGAGAGTTCGTAGAATCTTTTACCACAACATTTATAGATTGGGAAGGATGTACCTGTTATTTTACACTGCAGATAGTGTACTGTTCTTTGGAACCTTAGTTGCTTTTATCACCTTGCCTGGCTTGTGTAGCTAGTTAATGAACTCTTCAATACCCAAAATAGTTTGTTGGCTTCTAAGCGCTTTTAAGCAGAGTACAGAGTAATATTTTTAAGTTTCAAACTATAAATAATGTTAGTTTAAATGCTCTTGGAATAGATTCATTTAAAACTTTGTCCCTGTAAAGTTTGCATGATGTTTAGGCTGAACTAAGAGGGCTGTTTCCAAACTAGCTTTGTTATACTGAATTAGGACCAGCTGAATCACAGTACAGAACCTGAATTGTCTGAAATTTTCTTAGAGAAATTAAAAAAAAAATTTAAAAAATATTAATAATGCTTAAGAGAATAGGCAAAAAGGTACCAGGCAATGAAGTTAGAGTAATTGAGATTGTAAAAGCATACAGTACTGATTTATAGTCCTTCATTTCAGCTGGAGAATGAATTCTAAACCTCGCATTTTTCTCTGAAAACTGAAGAACATAAATATGTGAACATACAACACTTTGGTTTAGCATATGGTATTCATCATTCCAAAATAACCCCTCTTTACTTTTCTTTAAATTAGAATTTCCTAAGCAGTAACACTGGATGTAATTTCACAAAGTATATAGAATGGGCAATAGTATTCGAAATAGGTATGATGAAAGGGAAACAAAGCGAAAGGATGCAATAGGTGAAAAACAATGCCTTGATTTTTATTTTTCAGTGTAGTGTTGACCACCTCAGACATTTTTGTAATCCTGTGTTGTTCAGTACAGAATCTTGTCCCTTGAATTTTATTGCAGCTGATTTCCTGATTTTCACATGGTTTAAAAAAAAAACCCACAACATTGTTAATGAGTAATAGAGCAGTGCAGGAAACTGATACAAATCCCTTGATAATACTTCAGAACTGAAAATCATTGCATTTACTACTGCCTTGCCTTTTCTGCCGTTGTTCTCCAGGTTACACCCAGCCAACCAAAAATGGGATACAGAAACTAAGCAATAGCAGGGAATGTAATTAAAAATTCTGTTCTCAAAAATACATGCTTTAAAAAATCTGTTTTACATCAGTGTAAAATTAATGGATTAGGGAGAGGGGACAAGCTACAGTGTATCTTCATTTTGGCAGGACTGCTCTGGACCTCTGTGGTAGCATCCACAAGTAGTTTAGGCAAGTTTCCAGTTGCTACAGTGTGTGATGTAGGTAAGAGTCTTGTGTTGACAGGGTTTTTAGGAAAAAAAACCCAACATTTTCTTGATTTTCACAAAGTGATAGTATGGGATGAGGGCAGATTTTGCTCTGAATCTATCCACATGAAGTATTAAGCAAAGCTAGAATCCCTTTTTTGATATAACGGTATTTATAGCAATTCTATGATTGAGGTCAAGGATTTCCGGTAACATGTAGAGTAATACCTAACATCCAGGCATTTAAAATGCTAATCAACATTAGATATTTTCGGTATTTTCAACATTGGAAATACCAGCATATTTTCTTTGGTGCTTCTCTTGAGTTTGTAAGTGTACCTCTTGCAGTTACATGATTTTTTTGGCCCTGTTTTTATCTAGAAAGCTGCCAAAGTTTATCGTGGCAAGAAAATGCCTGGTAAAATGGGTAACATCTATAGGACATCTTTTGGATTAAAGGTGAGTTCTGAGTATACTAGAATGTGTATGAGGTGGTTGAATGACTAGGAATGGACTAGGTCATGTAGCCTTGTGTTCGTGTACTGTCTGTCATTTCTGTCAGAATCAAGACAGGAGCATCTTGAAGTAAGCAAGCTGGAAAGACACGAGCAGCAAATGTATGCTTCTGTCTTGTTGTGGTTTACAAATAAGTTATCTGAACTCCCTGTACTTATGTATACCCTGGGAACTGGGATTTTAGGAGATACTTCCACATCTCATGTGTTTTTCACCGTGCCCCTGGACTTCTGTCTTTGAAGCAGGAAAACAATCAGGTCTTCAGGTAGCGTTTTCATGCCTATTTCACTTGTTCAAACCCAACCCAAGTCTGAGTTGTCTGAAGTCCTAACATAGTCCTTTACTTTGATGTGCAAAGAGGGGATTATAGTTTCTGTCTAGATCCTGGTGTATACATAGCTGCAACAGTTCCTGGGCTATTCTCCGTCTCTGAAGGCAACGCTGCAGTTTGCACAAAAAGCATATTAACATCTAGTTTGCAAAAAAAGCTTCTCTCTGCTAACTAAAACTAATGTAACAGAAAATGTGCATGTTCTGTTGAGCACCTCATAGAATTAAAAAATTAACAAGTGGTCGCAGTAACATTTCCATGAGCATATTTGTTTTAATTTGTCAGGTGTGATGTTTTTCAACAGCTGTTACTGTTAGAGGTAAAAGACTTGGGAGCTTGGGTTGGTGTGATGCTGAACAAAGAACTGCCTTACCAAATATAGCCTGGTCACAAGCCCTTTACAACTGTTTAATAGACTGCTATATTAGAAAGCTGTGCACTCAGAGGAGCATGTGACTGAATTTTGTGGCAAGTGAAGAACATTCTTCTTCCCTGGAATACCACTCCACCTAACCAGGTTGTGCTTTGCTCGACTACTGTTTGTAAAACTGGAAATAGTCTCTAAAACAAGCTCAATGTCTGCACTTTTTCTGTCTTCTAGGTGTGGAGGATCAACACAAAACATGACGTTATTTATGTAAATGGGTCTGTTCCAGGTCACACAAATTGTCTAGTGAAGGTATGTTTGTTAGTTGCAACTTACTGGTATTAGTGACTCCTAAGCTCTCTCCAGCTCTCTTCTTACAAAAGGAAAAACATTGGTGGAACACAATCTTCATTTCTTCAGAGTCCCTTCTTGTACTGTTGAACAATTACAGGACAGTAGGATCAGTTCTGTAAAAGAGGGTGTTTAATAGGGGCAGTGTGTCACCACTTACTCTAAACGGCTCATTCTTAGCTTTGCACTGGCATTGTGCACACCCATGTAGCATATGATAAACCATCACAGTCGCTGTAACTCTGTGGTAAGTGTCTCGGGGCTAGGTCCAGCCCCTTTTAACCCTAACCTAAGTCAATAGCATGGTGGTGAGATTTCCAGAATATTATTTAAGGGCTGTGTTCGTGAACAGAAATACAGAGCAAGTACTGCTTTAAAGGTTATGCAAAGCATTCCCATACACACTCGCAGTTACCTTTTCAAGGTGCAGTTGAGGTACAGGAGGAGACAGCTGGAGCTTATAATGATGTGAATGAGTTCCCTTTGCAATCAATATCAATGTGTGGGTGTTATTTTCTGTGGCGTTCTACAGAATTAATTTCAATTTTTATGGAAATTGTTTTGGTTTTTCAGAGACAATCCTGAAACAATGAAGAGTCTAATATGTGTTCTAACAATGTAAATAATCCACATCAAAGCAAGAAAAGTACTTTTAAGGTTTATTTTCAAAATAGCTTTTTCTTTCTGTTTAGGTACATTCTACACGTGTTAATTCCTTTCTGACTTAATAGATTACAGGGTATCAAGCATCTTTATGATGAGTGATTATAAAGATTTTGTTGTACGTATACCTATATATCTGAGATATATTTTAAAATCCTCATAAGCATTGTAGGGATTTAAATGATCCAGTTCTTGAAAAATACCATTCAGAAATTTCAGGTGCTTTTAAATAGTTTATTTTGTTAATTGTCATATTTCACCATGGGCATCCAGTTTCTGTTATGTATTTCCTAGTTGTGGAACAGAACTCGACAGTTACTGGGCATTAAGTAAAGCAATGCTAGTTTTCAAATAGGTGTTTTACACACAGAAAAATGAAGTTTGGTTTTGTGTTTCTCTCATTGGAAATAAGGCTTTTTTTAATGAGTGAGGTATCTCTAAACTGCTTTGGTTATAATATCCAGCCCAAGACTTCGAGAATACATTACACGTTTCTCTCCCAGGATAGTGAAAAATCAGTTAACAGATGTCCAGGAGAAGTAGTTTTCAGGATAATTTCTGCAAAATTACTGGGCATGACATCAGTGGCATAGAATTAAAACTGTAGTTTGACTGGTGTTTTATCCATATATCAGACAGAATGACCTTTTCTTCAGCTGTGTTCTAAGTATTTTTTCTAATCCTGAGCCATGAACCTGATTGCTATATCTTAGTCTAAGGTTTAATTAAGTGTGAATTTGTTGTAGGATGTTATTTTTAAATTATAACGTAGGTATCAAGCCACATAATTTAGCTGAAAAAATGAGTAACGTTTGATACCCAAATTTTATTCTTTGATCTTAATAATACTCTTAAGTAAGAGCTAATTATTGCAAAAGGTTGTGCATCTTGTTTTCCTAGTCATGCTGTTAAAATCCACACTTAAATGGTTCAGTGGCAACTGCATGTACATATCTCAGATGTCGTTTCTGCAATGATGCAACGTTTCATGAAGCCACTGAGACTCTGAATACAGTACTTACTTCTGCCAGCTCATAACTTTTATTTTGACTAGACTCGGTAAACTCTTTTTTTTCTATTTCTGTTAAGTGAGATAAGAAAACAAATGTTTATTAAACACTTGTAATATAAACTGTTTTTAAAAGCAAAGCTATGTGTATTAATACCACACATTCTTATGTACACTCTGAAGATCTCATTTAAACAAATCTGTGTTCCCTTGCTAATCAGACACTGCACACTTCCACTTGGAGAAGAACCTACTGGAAGTGTTATTTGCTTTCTGTCATGATTGGGTCACTTCCACCTTCCACCTTTTTCTTCCACCTTCTCTTTTTCTTTACTCAGACATTACTCTTGCTTAGGCAGGAAAGCATCCCCCTTACCACCTGGGATTTACTGGTTTTGTTCTGAAAGCAGACCTGCTGTTAGCTTAAAAAGCTAAAAAAAAACCCTAAACTTCAGGAGGGCTAAATTTGATCGTTTCAAAGAATTGCTTGGAGAAATCCCATGGGAAAGGGCTCTAGAGGGTAAGGGGGCTCTAGAGAGCTGGCTGCTATTTAAGCGTCACCTCCTCCAAGCTCAGGATCAGTGCATCCCAAAGAGAAAGAAATCAGGCAAGGGGAGAAGGAGACCTGCTTGGCTGAGCAGGGACCTTCTGAAAAGGCTCAGGTGGAAGAAGGGAGTTTACAATAGGTGGAAGAAGGGGCTGACTGCTTGGGAGGAATACAAGAATGCTGTCAGGGTATGCAGGGAGGAAACAAGGAAAGCCAAGGCAGCCTTGGAATTGAACCTGGCGAGGGATGTCAAGGCCAACAGGAAGGGTTTCTTTAAGTATATAGGAGACAAAAGGAAAACTAGGGAAAATGTGGGCCCGTTGTTGAATGAGACAGGTGCTGTGGTGACGGATGATGCAGAGAAGGCGGAGTTGCTAAATGCCTTCTTTGCTTCTGTCTTCACTGTTCGGGCCAGTCCTTGTGAGACCCCGACTTTGCAGGTAACAGAGAAAGTCTGGGGGAAACAAGACTATCCCTTGGTTGACAAGGAGCACGTTAAAGATCAGTTAGATAAATTGGATATACATAAATCCATGGGGCCTGATGGGATGCACCCTCGGGTGCTGAGGGAGCTGGGGGAAGTCATTGCTGGGCCTCTCTCCATTATCTTTGAAAGGTCCTGGAGGACAGGTGAGGTGCCTGAGGACTGGAGGATAGCCAATGTCACTCCAGTCTTCAAAAAGGGCAGGAAGGATGACCCGGGAAACTACAGGCCGGTCAGCCTCACCTCCATCCCTGGGAAGATGATGGAGCAGCTTGTTCTGGGAGTCATCTCAAAGCACCTGGATGAAAAGAAGATTATCAGAAGTAGTCAACATGGATTCACCAAGGGGAAGTCATGTCTGACTAATCTGATAGCCTTCTATGACAAAGTAACTAGATGGGTGGATGAGGGGAGGGCAGTGGATGTTGTCTACCTTGACTTTGGCAAGGCTTTCGACACTGTCTCCCACATCATCCTCACAGGAAAGCTTAGGAAGTGTGGCTTAGATGAATGGACGGTGAGGTGGATTGAGAACTGGCTCACAGATAGAGCTCAGAGGGTTGTGGTTAGTGGCGCAGAGTCTAGTTGGAGGTTAGTAACAAGTGGTGTCCCTCAGGGGTCAGTACTGGGCCCAGTTTTGTTCAACATATTCATCAATGATCTGGATGAAGGGATAGAGTGTACCATCAGCAAGTTTGCTGATGACACAAAACTGGGAGGAGTGGCTGACACGCCAGAAGGCTGTGCTGCCTTACAGCGTGACCTCGCCAGGCTGGAGAGTTGGGGAGAAAGAAACCTTATGAAGTTCAATAAGGGTAAGTGTAGGGTACTGCACCTGGGGAGGAATAACCCCATGCACCAGTACAGGTTGGGGGCTGACCTCCTGGAGAGCAGCTCTGTGGAGAGGGACCTGGGAGTCCTGGTGGACAACAGGATGACCATGAGCCAGCAATGTGCCCTGGCGGCCAAGAAGGCGAATGGCATCCTGGGGTGCATCAAGAAGAGTGTGGCCAGCAGGTCGAGGGGGGTCATACTCCCCCTCTCATCTGCCCTGGGTACTGTGTCCAGTTCTGGGCTCCCCAGTTCAAGAAAGACAGGGAACTGCTTGAGAGGGTCCAGCAAAGGGCAACAAAGATGATTAGGGGACTGGAGCACCTTTCTTATGAGGAAAGGCTGAGGGACTTGGGTCTCTTTAGTCTAGAGAAAAGAAGATTGAGGGGGGATCTTATTAATACATACAAATACTTAATGGGAGGATGCCAGGGGGATGGGAGCAGTCTTTCTTCAGTGGTGCCCAGTGATAGGACGAGGGGTAATGGGCATAAACTTGAACATAGGAAGTTCCATCTTAACATGAGAAGGAACTTCTTTACTTTGAGGGTAGTGGAGCACTGGAACAGGCTGCCCAGAGAGGTGGTGGAGTCTCCCACTCTGGAGACATTCAAAACTTGCCTGGACGCTGTCCTGTGTAACGTGCTGTAGGTGACCCTGCTCTGGCAGGAGGGTTGGACTAGATGATCTCCAGAGGTCCCTTCCAACCCTAACAATTCTGTGAATTCTGTGAATCCTTGAGGCAGCAGTACTGCCGTAGTCAGCAACCTTGTTAACAAGAGGCTGCTGGGCCAAGCTGTCTGAGCATACGCAGTAAAACAACAGTGTTGATGTCTGTGATGTGAAGAGGATAATGGACTTTGATTGCCATTGCGGTCTATTGCATACCAGTTAAGTGCTGCCATGTCCAGGGCCAATTTCTGTTCAGTTCAGTCACCATGGATGATGATTGGAACTTTAGCCTATGACCAAAAGTTAAAATGGCTCCATTATGTGGGGTTTTTTTCAGGTGAACTTTATCTATTATTATTAACTAAGTGGCAGAATGGACATTTTTGACTGCTTTACTAAGTCTTGTACATGAGGTCTACAAGATGTAGAATCTGTATTAATTGTATTTGGAAGTTACCTTGTATGAAAATGTTCCAAGTCATAGTTACCTGCAATTTAGAAGTCCCAAGTATCTTCAAGTATGCGTTTTGGTGTGCACATTTCAGACTTGCAGCCAATTCTGTTATTAGAAATGAGGGTTGAGGATCCATGGGAAGAATGAGGGATTTCATCCCTTAGAGCTCTTTGAGTAACATAGTACAATATTTGAAAGATCTTGATGAAAGTACTTCACAATCAGACTTTCATGGCTTTTTAGTAATAAATAATCCTGTTTATTACTACTATTACTATTAGGAAATAGATTTGAAAAAATTGTTTCCACTCGCGTATTTGGTGTGTGGAGTGAGTGTGTAGTCAGCAGCAGTTCATTCCAGTTCTTCGAGCTGGTGAATCCATTCTGTTATTTTTCTTCCATAAGCCACAGGAATTACATGTATTAATTAAAAACATGTTGTTGTGTATCTGTTTGGATCTGTAGCTGGGGAGAGAAATTATGGAATATTAGTGTTCATAATTACTGTTCATTCCACTAAAGGCCTGCCTATAATGAGGTGGGACTAATGTCTAGGGCATATGGATCTCTCTGTCTTTGAGCTCAAAAAGTGGAATATCATGTAATACTTTTCTCTTGTGTGTATCTCTAAGAGGAAGGCATTGGTGTTCAGTACCCACTTGGTGTTGCTTGGTAACCATTAAAACCACAGTGCACCTTGAAGCATTTATTTATTTTGTATGTTATGTATTTTTGGAAACCTGGTGCATCAGCGTTGTATCCAGACTGAGATGAAGCACTTAAATTTTTCAAGTTTCATTTTCAGCAGAAAAAGTGCACATTAGTAGGATTGATGGATTCCCGGTTTAATTAGGAATCAGTTTTTATTTTATATTGCACACTGAAGCATGCAGGTAAATAACTGACATAAGTAATGCTTCCAGCCAACTGGAAAACTAATCAAAAAAGCTTACTTTAGCATAGATATCTTTCTCAATGACAAGGTCTCATAAAATTAAGAAACGTCAGCGCTATGCTGGAATATATGGAGTTTTTCTATTACAAGAGCAACATTGCAGAGTAAGCATCTGTAAATTATTGTGTTGCGCCTATTGCGATAGCCCACGTCAGATAATACCTGTTTCCCTTGGTGTATCTTCTTAGATTACAAGGCCTAGAGTTACCATCCATTGTGTTGATCCTCTAGAAAATAAGCTGATAGTTTTTTCTTTTGGGAGCTTATGACTCTCAATTTCTCTCCCAAGTGAGGTTAACTCTTCTGTCATTGAAGAGAGAAGCACAAGACTAGTTCCCTTTTTAAACAGCTGCTTTGTAATGGAGGGGATACTGTAATATGGTATATTATAAGACCAGATGTTATAGTTTATATTTGATAACGTTTTATACCTGTCCTAATTTTAAGGCACCTGATTTTCTTGGGACATAAAATGTTGATCCCTTTGAATATATCACTTGTAGTGAAAGCAGAAATTCTGGCAAATCTATGTAACTCATAGAAAAGTCTGTAGTAGTTTCCATCCTACTTGTTTTATATAACACTTGCCAGCTTTACTGTCTGTGATTCTCACTGCTGATGCCAGAGTTTGGGTGCGCTGAGCTCAAATTAGGGACATGCAGAAATAGTGGCATGCCTTGATATCTTTTGTGTTTCCTGTCTGGTACCTTGCGCCCTATGATAGAGTTATGTGGAGGTCACTTTTTTAGTTTTTTTTGTTGGGTTTTTTGAAGATGAAATAAGGCTGGTAAGAAATGGTTCTTGAATTCAATTTTCTGCCTAGCTTCAAAAATAGCTTGGAAGCTGAAGTAGGGAATGTATAATACCTGAGGAGATAACTTCTAACATTGTGTACATTTAAACACATTTTCCTGTTTAGCAAACAACTTGCATTCTTTCCTGTGGTTGCTAACACAGCCTGAAGCCCTGTTAAACTGCACATGTGACTTGTGATTTAAGCATCAAGTTTTGATGCCTGTTTAAGACCATATTAAGTATTTCATGCTGATAGGTTTCTGAATTTTTATTTGTTTGTTATGCTGTCAATATATGGGATACGCATATGTGTGGTTTATTAAGTGTCTGCAAAACCCCGTATGACTGTTTTAAAGATTAGGTGACAAAATCCTGACCAGCTCCAATATCAGCTTTATCTAGTATTTTTATCAATACAAAACATCACAGAGAATGTACTGAAGTATATATACACACTATCTATCTATAATATAGTGTACTATAATATATAGCAATATTAATAGAGTAGTTAAGCAAGCCGAGTGTTTATATTACATTGAATTATACAGTGAATGCTTTTATGGATTGTAATAACCAGCTGGGCTCTCAGCCTGATTTCTTCTCTGGGTGAGAGCTAAATTTACAGGATTTTAGTAACACATAGCATTAAAACTTATTCTGATGTCATGGCGTTCCTTTTTTTTTTTTTTAATAGTATATTGAATGGGATTAGTGCTGTCCATTGTGATCACATTGGATATTAGCAGGAAACCTGTAGAAAAATACTTGTTTAAAGTTTGATGATGTCATGTCCAAGATTTTGACTTGTAGACATTTTTTTCTTAGGGCCTAAAAGTAGTTATGAGAGAAGTTTGCACGTTAATTATTTGTACAGTCTTACTGTAAAACCTTACCAAATCAATTGCTTATAATGCAGTTTCAGCATAGAATGTAAAAAATATTTTATGAACTTCAAATAATTGGGAAGGAAGAAAGTGAAATGTTATTTGGTACAGTTATATTCTTTGCTGTGAGGCATTGTTTTCATAGAATATCTCAAGTTGGAAGGGACCCCTAAAGATCAAGTTTTGGATCTCTAGTATAGGGAGAAAAGGAGGGGAAGGGGGAAGAAAACCTCATGGGTTGAGATAACGACAGTTTAATAGAACAGTAATGGAAAAGGAAAATAATAATAATAATGGTAAAAGAATATACAAGACACAAGTCACTCTCACTGCTTGGTGAATTGGTTGCCCAGCTTGACCTGAGCAGTGATCATGGATCCCTGCCCCCTGGCCAACCCCGTTTATATACCAAACATGATGTTGATGGTATAGAATATTTCACTGGCTATTCCATTGTTCTGTCTATGCTCCTTCTCAGCTTCTGTGGGAAGCTGGAAAAAAGTCCTTGAATAGTATAAAATCACCTAGCAATAACTAAACCAATATGTATTATTGACATTCCTTTCATACCAAATCTGAAACCCAGCAATCACTAGAAATAAAATTAACTGTATCCCAGCTGAGACCAGAACAATTGTTCCATGTTTTAAGTTGCTAATAGGTGCTTTCAGATGTAAATTAAAATTGAGTTCTTCCTTTTGATAGGAATAATAATGTCTGTCTAACAACTTTTGAAATTTAGAAGGGAGAAAGAGGCATGTTCATTCAGTTTGGTAGAGATGCTCTAAGATGGTGCTTCAGAAGTAGAACTTAAATTGCATTTGAAAGCAGTGAATGTAGAAAAAGATGGAAAGAGAACTGTAGTTTTCATGAGTCAGAAGAAATACTGTGTCAATTATACCAATCAAAAGAAAGAGCATAACAGAAGAAAATAATGTTAACATCAGATGTGGCTCATGCTTCTAGGATCTGTCAAGCTTCTGAGGAATCTGGAAGGGGCAAAATGAAATACTATTGTACTGCTCTGAAAGCAGCAATGGTCTGTTGAAAATGTTTCATAAGAATCTACTTTAAGAATTCTCCTTATCGCACAAGAGGCACTATCTGCAAAATGCCACTTGACTTTAATATGTAAAATGCAATGTTAAGGCTGAACAGAAATCTTACATTTATTTAGATAAACTAATACAGAACAAAGATGAGGCAGTTGAGTTTGACTTCAGTTAAGAGTAGATGTCTTAATCCTGAGTCCTATGATAAGAAGATGATTAGGGGATTAGAACATCTCTCATATGAGGAAAGGCTGAGGCACTTGGGTCTCTTTAGTCTAGAGAAAAGAAGATTGAGGGGGGATCTTATCAATGCTTACAAATACTTAAAGGGAGGGTGCCAGGGGGATGGGAGCAGTCTTTCTTTAGTGGTGCCCAGTGATAGGACGAGGGGTAACAGGCACAAACTTGAACATAGAAAGTTCCATCTTAACATGACGAGGAACTTCTTTACTTTGAGGGTGGCAGAGCACTGGCACAGGCTGCCCAGAGAGATTGTGGAGTCTCCCGCTCTGGAGACATTCAAAACCAGCTGGACGCCATCCTGTGCAACATGTTGTAGGTGACCCTACTCTGGCGGGGGGGGTGGACGATGATCTCCAGAGGTCCCTTCCAACCCTGACCATTCTGTGAAGTTGTTTTAAGAAAAGAAAAAAAATATTTAAATTCCTTTCACTTTGCAGGTGTCCAAAACTGCCTGTAATAACACAGTCTGTATGTAAAAGCACATGTTATTTCATTATGAGAATAATCCAAAATGACAAAAAAGTACACATGGAAAACATTTTAATAAGATATATATGAAATGAATCAGTAACCAGAAATAAAACTCTTTATTCTCATCTCCCTAATGTTATTGTAACTCATGTAGAGACCATGGGGGTTTTTGCTGTTTACAAAGAAGGCTTATGATGTGTAATAGGATTAGGGAATAAAAGAGAAAGGGGCAAGGAAAATAATAGGTAACTGGTGAAGTTATTAAAATGTGTTTTCATATAGAAAAAGAAACAGCACTGTATTGAGAGGGAAGGATGACTTCTCAGCCTCAGCAGTTCAGATGGCACTGCTGAGCCTATCTGGCTGAACTCGGTGCTGCTGGAACTGTTGCGGCAAAGGGCTTTGGACTTGAACCTCAGCCTGGTTTATTTCATGTAGATACGTCATGAAAATTGCTGTCTGCCCAGGCTACAGGTACTTTAGTATTTATGCATGGCAGTTTACAAGTGAATAGAGAACACTTTTATAGGGAGGTGTCTGGTAGAAGAGGAATGATCTGCTGAAAAGCTAAGTAGCCATCCTAACCAATAGGTGTTGAGCCCTTCACCCTCTCATTCTTAGCAAAAGGTTTTCTTTTGTTTATCAAGCCTGCGGTTAGAAAACTGTTGGAACTTCCTCAGGGCAAAAACAAAACAAAACCGTTTTTCAGCAGCTGAAGTTTAAGTCAAATTTATTGTGTGCTTCATCTGCAGGAATCCTGATGGACTTTGGGAAAGGCTCAAGTAATAGTAGATATGAATCTGGTAAATATAGTGCTGTCAGAACAGAACTGTCAGTGGGCATAAAATTGTTTTATTTAATTTCTGGTATAAATCACAGTTGTCTTGTGTAAGTTTTTTGTTCAACCAAGTAAGAACGAGCTTCCTGTTCTTTAAAAGCCCACCAAAAAAATAAGAGGAAGAGCTTATCTTCTCTGTATTAAAATTTTGTTTGGACTTTTTTTTTTGACCCACTTGAGTATAGTAGCTGAAAGGGATCATTACAGCTCTGGAGGAAGATCATAGGTAACAATATAGAAATGAATAATTTCATTTTAAATAAAATTTCATTGCTTGAGAATTTGTAGCTCTTTTTTTTTCTTCAGAGATAGCAGCTTTCTATCTTCTACCACAGATAAACTGCTTTTTGCTGATAATTCTAGCTACTAATTTTCTTCAAAGATAGGAGTTTCAGGGGCTAGATCTTAAATCTTTTCATATGTAGAGAGGTCAGTAAAGGAAAGTTACTTCTCTGTAGTACTACAGATCTTGGAAATGAACTTTCTTAAAGGCTCGCGTTTTACAAACTTGGGTGCTGATTCCTGGGTGATGAATTTTAGATGCTTAACTCTGCAGTCACTGAATAGCTCTGCAGTAGCTGGAGGGACTGAGTACCGCACATGCACATATCTTTGCAAAATTAGTTGCCGTAATTAGTTTATATCATAAATACAGAAGCATGTCTTAGTTGTTGAAGAGGTGATTACACTGCATAATGTAACTTGATATGTCATGTAGGAAAGTACTGTGGGATATAAACAGTTTCAAGAAGCTATACTTACATTTATTTTAATAACATTTTAAAATACTGAGCAATGAATTCATGAGAGTAGGTTTTGATTCGGTATGATACAAGTGATAAATTCTCTTTGGGTTTTTTGTTTTGTTGCGTTTTTTCAAAAGTTCCTTAATGATGGATATAAAGGGTTAAATTCAATAGCCAGGACTGATATTAAAATAAATGGTTATTATACATGGAATTCTTCAGATAAACAAGTGTAATGTGAATGTGCATGGATTTTTTTTCCTATGCATGCAAGGTGGTATCTTTAATTTCTAGTGTATCACTGTCTGAAAGCCTTCTGGAAGATTAACACCACCCTTCCCTCTCCTGCTTTTTAGGTCAGAGATAGCAAATTGCCTACTTACAAGGACTGCAACAAAAACCCTCCGTTCCCTACATTTTTTGCTGATGGAGATGAAAAACTGCCAGAAGACTTGTATGATGAGGAGATTTTCCAGTTCACGGATCCATCTGTCACATATGCGTAATGTTCTTCACATCCTTGAAAAAACACAATTTTGTTACTTTTACGAACTTTGCAATGCTGTATAAGAGTAAACCTATGCATTGCAGTCTGGCCAACTGACTTGAAAACTTCAGATATTGCCATTTTGGTCAGGTAATAAGATTTACCACTGTCAATTTCAAACCTGTATTTAAAGCAGCAGGTGTGTCTGAGGGGCAGGTTGTGAAGCATATCAGTTTGTGTACAGTGATCTTTTACTCTGTCACAGGCTGTGAAAAGTTATGCATTGCTGAAAAACTGTTGTTTTGAAGATGGTTCCATTTAATTTTTTGAATGCTACCAAACTTTCTGTTTCTCTTTTGTGGAAAGTAGTCTGGCCAACTCTGATAATCCAAAAAAACTTTCAAATCTGCTTTGGCATCTGGGGAGAGGGATAAACATGATGTGAGTCCAACTTTGTGAAGAATTATCCAAAATAAAACAGGAAAAGGCATTGCTCTGTAGCAGCATGAGCTTGTTTTGTTTCCTTCTTTTCACCAGAGCTCTTTCTCTCCTTTTCCTTTAATGTTGTGTTGAGTTTAACGTAGCAGATACCCAACAAATTTTCTAGTGGTTGGTGATGCCAACCACTGTCTGTCTTTTCAGAGAGTTCTGGCAGTGTGTGTGGTGAGGGGGTGTTCGGATGGGAAATGTTCAGTAATAAAGCAGCGCTAAGACTGCAGTGGCCACCTGTTTGTCGCCTTCACTGACTGCTTGTTCTGAACTTCACAGAGGATCCCTTGCATGATCTCTGGAGAAATACTTCCACATCTACAGTTGTCTCTGTATTGGATTCTTATTCTGTTACAGGAGAGCTATTACAAGGAAAACAGGCCAAATGTGAAGGATTTGTCTTCATGATAATGCTTATTTTTCTTCTATCCCACCTTTAAATAATAGCTGGAATCAATACATTCCTTTTATTTTTCATCTTATGTGATTTACTATTTATAAGTCTGATCTTTTGAATGCTGTAAATCCTCTCATGTACAGAAGCAAGTACCTGCATAACTGTCAATGCCATCTGAGCACTTACAAGCCCTGCAGTAGTTCAAGAATTTGCATATGCTAAGCTACTGTCCATACTGCAGAAGTGCTGTCTACTCATCTTTGCAGCTTCATCACGAGATGCAAACTATCTAAAGTAAATATGAGATTTCTAAAGACCTTACTAATGCTAGCCAGTCTAAAAGGTGATGTCTTGGTTATTATGGTGTCCCTCAGTCATTGAAGACATTTTGATTATTTTTTTTTTGTAATACCTTGCAGAAACCACTTGCCATCTTAAAGAGGCTGTATATAGCTACTGGCTTGTAGTAGACCAGGAGGGATTATAACAGGTTGTGGTATGGAAATGTGAACTGGTAAATATCTACTTTGTAGGGTATTTTAGCTGGATTCAATCAAATTAAAAATGTGATTCAAATGAGTGCATCAGAATGCTGAATAACAGTACCACCTTGTGTTTTGTCCATGAGTGTAATGAGTGCAACCTGTCACCCGTTTCAGATAGTTGCCATTTCCTGAAGAGGTGTTTGGTGTTCAATCTCCTGATTAAAAAATAGATTTTAAAAGTTACAGCATTTCAAGTTTACTCACTGTCAAACACATGTAAATCGGGGTGTGTTCAAATGAGTAGCCTGCTGTCCTGCTCTGGTCTATGGGATAATTCTGGTGCACTATGCTTTCCTTGAAGAGCTTTGCTGTTGTTGGGTTTTGGTCATTTGGTTTTTTTTCTTAATTGGTAATGATCCTGGACTATTGCTGAGATGACCATACCTTTCTCCTACTTTGTTTCTCAGCCAGAAACTCCAGGACTGTGGGATCCTCTCCTGTAAGTTGTTATAATTTGGGTTTGTTTTCAGTGTATGCCTTGAAAAGAAGAAAGAATCCAGTGCAAGCTCAAAGGGAGCCAGAGGTTAAAAAAAAGTAAATTAAAATTAACTCTGTGTGAGATGAGATTTTAGCTTGAGGGGAAAATTGACAACCTACTTCAATTCCTGTTTCTTTGGTAAGAACTTCTTCCTTTTTGGCATAAACAGTGAAATTCCAGTGATCTGATCATGTTACTTTTTAGCTTCATTGTTCAAGGAATGACTGTATTCATTCAGGGAATTCTGTAGTTAACATTGCCTTCCATTTGTTTAGCTTTAAAATGTCTGTTGAAGCCTATATACTATCAGACTAGTCTCTGCAGTTGTGCTTTTGAAATGCATGCTGGATGTGAGCTGTATGATTTGTCCAGATGCTGCTTATTCAGGTAGGTATTGGTCTCATTTTTTCTTGAGAGGTACAAGTGAAACCTTTTCCAGCTTTTTCGATGAAGAGTTCTTGGACACTAAAGACAAGAGCTTTCATAGCTTAAGTAAAGACTAACATTCTAAAGGTAAGTATTTTCTGTAGAGCAGATGCAGGTTGAAAAGGGAAAGTTCTGTTGATGTGAGCTCAAAGTAGTGCAACCTAGATTGGAACATAAACACTTATTAGACCTGTTCTTCCATCAAGCACTGCAAGGCTTACAGTGTTTTGTATTTACATCTCTGTCTTCTGCTCTTCTGACTAATGAAGGGACTTTGTGCAGGAGAAAGGCGTGGTGAATTTATTTCAAGGAGCAAAATTGTTCAGAAGGGTAATGACACCAAATGCTTTAAGCCCACCTACAAGTTTGTTCTTAGAAAAGGCTGAGGGTGCTTAGTGAAGTATTTTTAGACTATCGAAGGTTCTGGAGCTGAGTATTTATTCTTTACTCCCTCAGTATGGCTGAAGGTTGTTGTGCCTTTTGAGCAGATGTGCTTTTAAGAATCAAAGAAAAGCAGTCAAAAATTAGGCAAATATCAAGTCCTCTTGTCTCAGATAGGCCAACAGTTTCTTGTGCTAAAGGATGTGTTCATTTTTCTGAAAAAGCAAACCAAGAGCTCTGTTGCACGTAGATACCTGTGTGTTTTGTTGCTATTCCTGAGTACTGAAAGTCTAGAACTGTCAGGGAACATATGCCCAGGCAGCAACTACAGCAAGAAAAAGAAGCTCTTATTCCGTATTAGCTGTAGATTATTAAAGAGAAGGAGCTGAACATGTTGCCAGGAGGACGACATCTTAACCAATGTTGCTGTCCAGGGAAGTAATTGTGGCGAGCTCTGCTACCACCACCAGAACTTGTGAAGCAGTTGAGATCTGCCGTGAGTTGTGTATCTGTTTTCAGCACTGAGAGAACAAAGTATTGATCTCCTCTGGAAATATAATGCCCTCTCTCCTCAGCTCCGGCTGTGTCCTTGGGCTGGTAAAGGGCCTGTGCATTCCCTAGCACATACTGGTTTGCTTTGTGATGCTTAAAAATTATAAGAGGATCCAGCAAAAAGCACAAGTGCTTTTAAAACCACGAGT
>NW_009647220.1:916528-930382 GCF_000708025.1 Charadrius vociferus | reverse complement strand
CTGTTGTGCAGCTCTTCTTTTCTGGTGTCTTCTGGCAAAACACTAATATGCACCGGTGCCCATACACCCTGGGAATTCAACTGTGCCTGGAGCTGCCCCTAATAATGAGGCAAAATGCAGATACCAAGCAGTTCCTTCATACTTAGTCTGTTTTCTGCAGGCATTTCTGAATATAAGGGATGTGAGCGAGGTGCTGAGCTGGGGTTTACATGTGCAGGAGCATGTTACCCCCTTCTTGACTTTTCTGTTTGGGCTAGTGGGGTGCTTTTAAGATCGCTAACATGCTGCTTTGGAGGAGGATGTAGGGTTAAGCTTTAGCTGTATCTGTGGCTTCATGGCATGACTGCTTTGGAAGATAAATACTCTTGATTAATAACCCTTCTCAGTGGTTCTGTAATAGTACATGAATAAACAGTGCCAAGCTTACAATATAAGTTGAAGGTAAAAAGACAGCAGGAAGAGGAAATCAAAACACTCATCTATCACTTGACAACATAATTGCAGTCATTCATGATAAACAAGGAGAGTTTATTTCCCTTGAATCCATACTTTTAAATACCATTGCTCTGTCATTATGTGAGACCAATAAACATTTTCCTTTGCTATTTTCACGTGATGTGGAGAAATGTGGTTTGTTCTGTTAGCATTTAACAAGTATTACTCTAGTCAGCTGAAGGGATGATGGGAGTTTATACGTAGAATTTCACCTTCCTCTGCCCTCCATGTGGATTTCAGAGCCTGGCATGGCCCAAGCTTTTTCTGCAATCACTGTTTCCTTGCTGAATTCTAAAAATTCTAGAGGGCTGAAAGAAGACTGATTACAATGTAAAAAAGCAATGCCCGGCAGCAGATGGCCCAACCAGCGGCTTTGTGCCAACAGCTTGGTGCAGAGCAGGCGAGCGCACAGGTCCAAGCCCCATACCTGTGAGCTGTGGCACACAGGGCTGCTACATGATGCCAAGGTGATTGCTCTTTAAATGAAATTGCTGGCCCAGTCCTAGGCTGCTTCATAAAGGCTGGCTGATAGAGGGGTGTTTCCTCTCCTAATAACCACAGTGAGGACAGTGGTGGGATTCGCAGAGTCATCAGGGTTGGAAGGGACCTCTGGAGATCATCGTCCAACCCCCCCGCCAGAGCAGGGTCACCTACAACAGGTTGCACAGGACGGCGTCCAGCCGGTTTTGAATGTCTCCAGAGCGGGAGACTCCACAATCTCTCTGGGCAGCCTGTTCCAGTGCTCTGCCACCCTCAAAGTAAAGAAGTTCCTCGTCATGTTAAGATGGAACTTCCTATGTTCAAGTTTGTGCCCGTTACCTCTTGTTCATTCATTTTATGAGTGCTGTGTCTGTAACTTGATCGCTTGGCTTGGATCATTCTTATTTATGTCATTCCCACTTCTCCTTGAAATTTCATGTGGGAGTGCCTTGGTCTCATAACTGTAATCATTACTTGTACACCATGTCTTCTAATAATTAGCTTCTGTGCCCTTCAGTGCACAGATAGTGCTTATTAATAGCATTTAATGAGCATTTCTCACCTGCAGCAAGTTGCCCTGCAGTGTTATGCACCTTAGTGTGTAACAGCATAGTATGATTTATTTCTATAACACATTTAATGGCACTTAACAGCTGTAAAAACATGCAAAAATGCTGACCTCTGTCTGGGGTATTTACTGGTTTTGGAGAAAGTGTGGAGTTTCTGGTGGAGGAATTTCAATCAATTACATGTAGCCTTACCCCAGAAAGAGGACGAATTTCAATTGGTGCAGCTCTGCTGTGTTTGCGGTGTGGCAGTAGCACAGATAGAAAGCCGGCAGTTGTTCCTGGGGGCTGTGCCATTAACGTGTTTGCAGCGAGGTGTGGTGCCAGGTAGTAAGGGGCTACATTAGCACTGATAGTCTCCAAATTAATGCAGCCTGCTGACCTGCCTCATGGAGTACCCAGAAGGATGTGTGATGTGAAAGGGGGAGGACTATCCCACCAGTTCAGTCCCCAGTCGTTCTGTCCATGCACTCCCCTCCTTTGGCAGAAGTGCGCGTGGTTAAGTGTGAATGTGTCACTGGGGTGGGCACAACAAGAAAGATTTCTAGCAGAATCAGTGTCCATGATAACATGAGGACTAATAATGTTTTAGTTCTCTATGTGTTTGTCCCACTTTCCTCATTCCAGTAGGATATCACTTGTGGGTTCCCACCCATGTGTAAATGTAGACTCGTTTATGTTTGAGTACTGAAGGCGCGTGGTTATGTTCTTGCCTTCTGATCTAAGTGGGCAACCAGTAATTAGAATTAGAGCTAATGTGGAATTAGAGCTCCTACCTAGCTACTGCCCATGATGAACTGAAAATCACTGCTTGCGAATAATTTGATTTTTGGGTTAAATTAACATTGACTTTCATGGCAGTGACTTGGAGCACTAGAACAGAACCCAGAAGAGGCGATCAGCTGGGAAAGAGAGTGCAGTTTCCAGTGTGAAGGCAGACAAGGGCTTTGAATTATTTGCTATAATCTGATGAATATACGCTGGAGGTGGAGCATTCTGCACTCTGGTGCTTACTGCTGTGTCTCTAATTCCAGTGTGTAAAATATTCTGGCATAAGCTGTACATAGTGAAGTCAAACTCTGGATGAATCCAGCTTTTGGGGATTTGGGAGGGGTGGGATTGCAAGGGGAGGTTGTTAACAAAAAATCAGCTTAAACCAATTTCATATCATTCAAATTGTGCTATATAATTTACTTCACATTTCCCTAGGTGACATAGTCTTACAGTCAGCTAAGTCAAGTTTTCATCTGTCTGTTTTCATCTTCTTTCTCATTTCCTTTCTAAGTAGTAAAAAAGCTTAAAAAAAGTGGAGGTTTTTGCAGGTACTCAAAACAATAACCTCGAAGAGGGTCCCTTGGCAACCTGCTGCTCTATTGAAAAGCAGTATAATTTGTCTTTCATAGGCAAGACAGACATTTTATAAAACTTTCTTTTTTTATTTCTCGAAGATCAAGAGGAAAGATTAACATTGCTGAAGTGGAGGCTTTTCTTCCTGTCACCTGTCTGAAACCAGTCTTCCACAGATTCACGCCAAATCCTGCCTGAAATGCGTTGTTGCTTCATGCAGCAGCGGACTTGCAGCACGAATTGCAGTTTTGGTGCCTCAGTCTTGTTTAAAATGCATCTGCCCAGCATCACACAAAACGTACACAAGAGAATTTGGCAGTGGGTGATGAGAGACTTAACACCTGGTGCAGATACCTCAAAATCATAGTACCTTTCTCTGCAGTTACCAAGAAAGGCATTTTTGTCCAATGGTTTGTTCTCAAATAACACCACTTGTTTCTGAAGGGAGATTTTCCTCAGGACCTTACATGTGCTTCCTTTGGCTAGCCTGAAATTTTCCCTTTTTCACCTGAAATTTTACAGCTGCTTATGGAGAAATAGCCTGGTAAAAAAGAAACAGATTTGATTTCTCTTCCCACGTCTCCATTTCTTTTGATCACAGGTTGATAGAGAACTGCTTTCCCCGGATGCCACTTACAGAGAAAAATCAATTGTTTTCTGTGAAATTGCTGGTTGATTTCTAAACTGCTATTTCACTCCTGCAGAGAAGATGCTGTGAAAAGTCCTTTGGCTCTTTGTCACCCTATCTTGGATCCATAAGGCCATGACTCTGAGCCCAAAGGCTATCAGCCGGCAGGCGCAGCGAGCGCCAGAGGCGGAACGTTTCAAGCTTTGTTATACAAAGCTATCGGGCAATGTAATGGTGCAGCTGCTGAAGCTGGCCTGTTACTGGGTGCACTGAGGATAGTCACCCACCCCGTGTAACAGACATGGCGTGGAAGGAGTTTCAGGGAGGCTTTGTATTCTCATGCTATTGAAAAAGCCAAGAAGTGCTCTTGGAAGCGCTGTTTGCTAAGTACCCTGCACAGTGGCAGCTATTATAGCTGTGAACTTCTGCAGCTCTGAGTTAGCAGCTGAATAGTCCTAACAACGCGGTGCATACACTGTGTGTGTGTGTGTGTGTGTGTGTGTGTGTGTGTGCGTGCCTGTCCTTCGGCTCTTGCTGTTTGTTCATTTCTGATTGGGAGGCTCGGTGACAGGCTTTCAAGCATCGCCTGTTTACAGTTCAGTGAAACTGCTCCAGTTGGCAAAGCAGTCTATTCTCTGTCCTCTTTGAAGGAATTAAAAAAACAAACAAACAAATAAAAAAAAAAATGGGGTCCTGAAACTTCAATGTAGACATGTAGGCAAAAGCGTTGGCCTTCTTCCCTATTGTGCACTCCCCACAATCAGATGTATCGTGTTTACTGATGTCCAAAATAGGTGCATTGATGTTACCATGAAACTTGCTCTTGTCTGAAATGCAGCCTGGAGCAGAAATACCATCAGGTGGTGTCATCTGTTCTCGTTGAAGCCAGTGTTTCAACTGGTCATCTTCTCTTAATCACTTAATGAGCTTTATTGTGGATGATTAAAAGTAATTGCTTATTTGCAAGCATAGAGAGATTCTGACAAAACAATTTCATAGTTGTTATGCATCAAGTTAAAATAATTGCTGTTTTATAAACGTATAAGTAGCTCATCTGTTCATTCACGTTTAGGAAACCTAATGAATTATTAGTGCCCAACTCTTTATTTATAAAGTATTTTTACAACCACAGATTCTTATCTTTGCAAATACTGTTACATGTGTTTAAATTCAAGCTGGTAAGTGCTGGCTGCAAGAGAGAATGAGTCTGTGAGATCTGAGTAAAATGCAAGATATATCCCCCATCCCACAGCCTGTGGAATTCAAATGAAACAGGACCAGTGTTTTGTGAGGTCCTCGGGAAGTGGGGGCTGCCTGGAAAAAGGGGTTTGAAGGAGAAGAGAGCAAATACCTGGCAGCTGGGGACTGGGCACGTTGTTACAGCTGTGCTGCACCAAGGGTACCACAGCTGAAAGCTGATGGAGAGAGAGAGAGGAGTGGTGAGGGAGTGAGGAGAATGGTGTGTGAGGAGTGTGAGAACCCCAGTGTTGCAGGCACCGGGGAAGCGCTGTGGTGATGAGCAGCCGAGGAGGGAGACGCCAGCAGAGGAATTTGCAGAGGAGCAGTTCAGCTGACAGGAGAGAAACATGGCTTCATGCTGCGGGTTGGTGGGAGCAAGGGAAGAGACTGTAAAGCCAGGATTGACGTGGGTAGTGAGTCTAGAAAGTGTTTGTAGCTAAGGACAGCGTTGAAAGGATCCAGCTGGGCATCACCTGAGAGAACGACCCGACAGAATTGGATAGATAAGTCTCAGAAGGAGAAGGCTGGAGGAAGATAGGGGGATAAAGATGCCCCATGCCCTCAGTGAGCCTATTTTAACCCAGCTGAAAAGATAAGCAACCCTCTGGAAAGGAGAAATTCGGGCATGTAATCTGCAGAAGGGGAATCCAGGCACTGAATTGTTTTCTGAGGAAAGTGCCTGCCAGTGTCCCGCAGCTAGGCCTTCACTCCCTGATTAAGGGCAGGATTGAAATTTAAGCCACATCCTTGGTGATCGCTATTAGCTGTCTTAAGTAGTCTCCTGCTTGCTGTGCTCTCTTGGTACTGAGAGTATTTTGGTACGGGGCCAGCAGGACCTATGGACCTCACATTTTGAAAGCTGAGCACAATGTGAGTATTATCTGTGCTGAGGTATCCATCAGCCTCTGCTCCTCTGTCCTCCTCTCATTTGCCTCCCTGTGGCAGTGGCTGTCGGTCATTTAATAACAAACCTAATTACAGCCAGTGACTTGCTGAGTGTGTTATGGCCAGTAAACTTACTGTAACAGCCAACAATGAATAGAGAAGATGCAGTACCTTAGATGGGTGGAGGAAGAGAAAGTTGTGTGGAAGGAGTTGAACAGAGAAAAGACTTCATTCTGCATCATAGAACAGCACCCCAAATTAGCTATAGATAATTCTTTGAGTAGAGAGGGAATGCCCAGGCCTAGAAGGAACTATACCTCTGGTGCTTGATGTCTGTGTGATGTTAGATATCATAGTCCTACTCCTGATACTTCTACAGGTTCACTTGGACTTTAACACGTGTCTGACAGGATCTGTGACTGATCATATCATTGCCTTCCCAGAGGTTCTTACATAGCACAGATTATGTTAACATCTCCAGAAAGCTGTTGACAGACAAAATCCTAAAAGGTGATAATATCTTAATAACAGCTAGGCTTTCTTCTTCTCTCTCTCTTTTTTTTCCCCTCTTAATCTTTTTTTTTTCCTTTTCTAATCTTTTTTTTTCCTTCAGTACCTCACTGTAACTGCCGGCCAGGTCTGTAAACCCTGATCGTCTGTTGTCAGGCACTGCAGGTTTGGTGTTGGTGCTTTGGTGCTTGGGTTCTGCACATGGAAGTCAACTAGTCTGAGTTTCTCCTGTGAGAAACAGGATGCTTGGCAACTTCATTGCAGCAAGCCAGAGGAGAGATTTTATTTCACATTAATTTAACCTGCTTTTCCTCAACTGCCTTTCTCCCCCTGTACTTCGTTCAGGTTTCCTTTGCATTTAAAATAGGGAACAGCAGGGCAGGATCTGACCATTTTTGCACTCTGTGGGTTCAAGTATCCAAAACTTTAAATTCTCCAAGGTTGATTAGTTTACAGAATAGAAATTGGGTCCCATAAAATATAGCTGCTGATTTTGTAGGTTCACAGATTAGTGAATAGTCGAAGTTAACTAAAATCTACCTCATATCAATACAGATTCTTAATTTCATACTATTTCTAGTTGTAATTCCTAATTTCATACCATTTCTGTGCAAAGCCACACTTTTTTTTTAAATCCCTGAATATACATTTTTGCATGTTCTGCTGCGAAGCCTGACCCAAGGGAACCTGCGTGAAAGGAGTGAATGTGGGTGTACCATCTCCACAGCGACAATATCTCAAAAGAAAGTGGAGGGTAGGCTTTGCCAAGGCAGCCCTTCACCTGAAGGACTGGAATAAGTGGGGGTGACTGGGAAAGCAGTGACTGTAAGGCATGGCTTGTACTGGAGGACTGCAGGGCCACATGTGCTTCCAGTTCGGGAGAACGTGTGCTCCTCTCCAGCCAAATGCTTTTCTGGTCACCAGGAGGTGACAGCAGGGTTGTTCCTCCAACCTCAAAACTGACCCCAGTGCTCCAACCTCCAGTGAGCCCCACTGAACCAAATATAATGTCCCATCTCTTTGTCGCATCCTGGGGATCCCTTCCTGCTCTAGCACAGGGAAGCCTTTGGACCTAAATATAACTCTTGTCTGAGGGCTGTGCCGATGTGGTGAGCATTATATCAAGTTATAGAAATCTGCATTTTGTTCCTCAACAGCTCTGCATACTCAGGTTACTAAGGTTAATGTATATAACAGTGTCTGCTTGGTCTCACTCCCAGTGGATGGCTGAAGACTTTTGGCCCCTGTTGTGTACTATTTTGCAGGTTTACTTGTAGGGCTCATTTTAGAGATGTAATGAGAGACATGGATATCTGGGTGCTGCATCTCAGGAAAGTTTGCAGCATCGTTTTGTTTCCATTTGGTCAGTAAATGTTTGTCGGTTCCCATGGGAACATAGGTAAGCCAATGCTGAGTGCCTTGGAGAAGTCTATGCCCTAAATAACATTAATTATGCCTCCCAAAGTGCATGTGCGATGGAGAATTTGACTTAAATCCAGGCTGGAAAAATAATCAAGCCTGGAAAAGTTTTGTTTGTATCCAGGAAAACCACCTAACTCTAATGTTAAAAAATTCAGTACTTTTCTACCTTCCTCCATTAGTTTCTGTCATTACGCTTCATGCAGTAACTGCAGAATGCCGTAGGCTGCAGTATTAGTTTGAACTAAGGTCTCGGGTGCTTGGGCTTTCAATAAGTTCATTCATCTATAAACGAGCCAGACCTTTATGAGCGAGACCTTTCTCTCGCTGATAATATATTACTGACAAAAGCAGAAGACCTTATATATGTACTTTGCATGGACAGATGCAGTTCAGCTCTCCTTTGTGTTCTGAGGTGATGCAGCATCGTTTTCAAAGGAGTTGCAGCAGCACAGGCTGCAAAGCAACAAAGCCAAGTGAGTCCTAAGGGACTTACAATCACTGTTCAGAAAGTCAGAGCAAGCGATTCTTCAGTGTGGAAAAATTTAAGGTCATCAAATTATGGGGTGCGCACCACTGCCAGCAACAGTAGGAACCCAGGTGCTTGTTGGAAAATTTTCCTCGCCTCCATTTTACCCTTCAAGATGAGTTGCCTCTTGCCCAGTGTTTTAGCATGTGATGATTCAGGTGGGACATGCAGGAGCTGGTATCAGCTGCGCTGCCCCTGCAGGCAAGCTGCTGCCTGTTATTGACTTTATCAGGAGCGCTGATAACTCTGCCCCGAGCTCAGAGCTGTTTCCCTTTCTCGCAGCCCACAAATGTTTCCCACAGCCCTGGAGGTTGTCCCAAGGCTCTCTGGCAAATTACACCAGCCAAGCACCATCTTATTTACCGGGTCCATTGAATAGATATGAGGCAACCAAACCATCTTGGCCGTTCCAAGAGGTTTCCACGCAGCAGCTCCAGGCCAGACTGGAGGCTGGAGCTCCCTGTGGGCATGGTGGAACAGCTGACCCTGCACTGCCTGTGCTAAGAGGGCTTGTGCTGCTGTCTGTACTCATGCCCTGGACCCCAAATTCTTTCAGCAGAGCAGGGAGTGATGCAACCTCTTAGACGGGAGGAAAGCTTATAGATTTTTGCTGATGCCTTTGGAGCTGCTATAGACTCATATAAGGAGATTTATTTGAGTCTTTGAAAGAACCAGAAAGTGAAAATAAGAAGCTAATAATTATTTTCTTTTTAAAAAGGGAAACTGTTAGCAGCTTCTTGCTGCCTTTCACTTTAATTAGTCTCATATTCACATGAACATTGTGAAATCCAAACAGCATATGAGTATCTTGTTAAATGCAACTTATATCCAATCCTAGTCCCACAGTCCCACAAGTGTCCAAGCCAAGAAAATGAGAGAGCAAAAGACAAGCTCTATTTGCAAGTTTCATTATCGCAACAAATCTTAATAATGCATTCCTTTTCGTTGCAGGTTGGCCACACTTTTTTTCTTATCTTCCTGTGCATCACTGTCTAATTAAGGTGCAAACCAAGGTGGACAAGGTTGCCCTGTACTTTCAAATATTCACTTTTCTTTTGTTGCTTATGTTGAATGGGCTTCCCTTACAGAAAAGAGGATACCTCTGCCTTTTAAGCTAATTTGACGTATCTGCTCACTGTTTCTTGAGAGTCATCTCTGGAAATCCTTATTCAGAGTCTAATATTACTACTTACTATCAATAATACCAGCGGCAGCAGCAGCAAGTGCTGCTTAAGTTACCAAAGGCCTTAGGGAGTCCATTTGCGAAGTGGCCCTCTCCTTTGCTTCCACTGCTGTGCCTCTGGGGCTGTCTTTGCCTGCAAGAGCTTCTAAAGTCTGCAAGAGAGGAGCCTGAGGAACTGTGCCTCACTGCTGGGTCAGCCCCTCTCTGTGGAGCTAACTGAGCTGAACCCCTGATCCGTGGAGGAGGATCCCAAAGACTGGTGGCCCCTGCAGAAGAGCTGCGTTCTCCAGGTCTATTTCAGTGGGCTTTATCTTCAGGTTTTTCTCTAGTCCTTCCTCAGGCAGGGTCTCTCTGGGTGTGTGAGCGGTGGTGCCGGGGGGAGTTCCTGCTCTGGGCAGGGGGGACACGTGCACAGGCTGGGACGGCTTGTAGGGATTTTACACTCATGGAATACACAAACTGTGATTGCTTTGCTAGATGCCATGAAATATGGCCCCAGAAATGTTACTGATAAGTTATCATTTCCTATGACAGTCCCTAGGTAAGCTGTTGCCTCTGAGCTGCCGAGCCCCAAGTTGTGTTCTGCCTCCCAACTTTTTGTTCCAAGAAACTGCACCAGCTTCTTCCCCACTGGAAAACAGCTGGTCCTTCCCTGTGGGAGCGGAGCCTGACACCTCTCATGAGCAGTCCTGTTGCCCTGCACAGTGTGGGGCTGGATGGCAAAGCCTCGGTCACTGTGAATCGTTTGGGGATGTTGCAAATTAGATACAGCCTTAGCCGACAGATGCTGTCCTAGCTCTAGTAATGCCTCCAAGTGAGAATGCCCCTTGATAAAGCTTCCAGCCCCAGATATTTGTCTCTGCCTCTTTAGTGAAGGGTGAACTGGTTTTATCATGCTGGTCCATCTTCCTCTGCTCTCCCCCCCCCACCCCCCGCCCCTCAAATAATTTATTTCTCCCTCTCCTGATAGATGACTTTGATTTAACATAAAGGCTGGAGATTTGGTCTCTCTGATTTCACCCATGTTGGATAAAACTGGCTGTGAATTATTTATAGCATAAAAGTGCACCCCCCCACCCCCTTTTATACTCGTGAATTAAGCAGAGTTCATATGTATGTCTGCGAGAGAGGTGGTGGGAGGCTTTAAATAGGTGAAAATAATGGGAAGGCAGCTGCCGCTCGTTGGCTCCGTCGGTGCAGCTCAGCACCCCCCTGTTGATCGGGGGATGGATGGACTTGTATTAATCAGAATATAGTTAATATTAAAAAAAACAGAGCAACTCTTCTGCCTGGGTGCCGGATTTCCATTTGTTCTGCAGTTTGGCTTTCTCCACAGGCTCATCAGAAATAGAAAGTGCCATTGTGCTGATGATTGCTGGGTTTCTTTTCAGAGGAGAGGAAGTGGGGGAATGAGATACAATTTAGGCTTTACAATCTGGAGGTGCAGAAAGAGAAGTCCAATTCGTTTCTGTGCCTGTTATTACCAAAAATGCTTTTAATGTCTTGGAAAAAGCCAACCCTGCCAGGTTGGGGGTGGAGGTGGCTCTGGGGATGCTGAGATGTCTGTCCCCACAACTTGTCTGCACAGACCAAAGGAGCAGCCCAGGTATGGGGCTGGTTTTTGGACCCACAGAGCAGCTCTAGGCAGCCCCAGAGGGTGCTGTATGAAGGATCCCATGGGTTGAGTGCCATGGTCCAGCCATCTCCCTGAAGCATACCAAAATGTGATGTCCCAGTGGGTGGGCACCAGTTCCCTCCGGAAAATCTCAGCTGACCTCTGCAGACAGTTCTTCTCTTCCTAGTGAAGCCATAAACACTCCAGGGTAGGTGTATTTTCATCCTCGGTTGCTTGTAAAAGCCCTCTGCAGTTTGGTTGCGCTGTAAATAGCAATAACATTTAGGTCCTGCTGAGAAATGTGCTTGGTACAAAGTCCTGCAGGAAAGTATACTTACTGCTGAGTCCAGATGGAGAATTTTGAAGGGGGTCACAACTCTCTGCATGTTACGTGGGGCCCACATGAAGCTCTGAGGGAACACAAAGAGCTTGTGCCCAGTGGGATGGACACCTGAGGTGAGGGTGTCGGGCAAGGACCTGATGCATCTCTGGGGAAGGAAGACGCTCCTTGGTTCTGCACTGCTGACCTTAACCCATCACCGTGCCCCAGCAGCCCAATTCAGCTGGGATATCTGCTCAGTCGCTGGGGGCGACCACCTCCATCAGTTCTTCCTGACGTATGAGGAAACGTTTTAGCCACCTGAGAGGTGAAGTTGGTCCCTCCATGGTTGCACCAAGGAAGAGTGGCTGAAGCCCGGGGGGTTTCTTAGTCTTGTAAGCTGTAGACTTGTACCTGAACCTCAAGCATGGAATGCAACCTAGCGACCCTCAGCCATGCAATAGCATCAGGTGGGGCTAAGAAAAAGCAGAGAGAAAAGTGTGGTAGTGTGTAAGGAGACCTCAATATGAGGCTACTTGGGCCTGGTACCATGATCTGGCCATTTATCAGGGCTAGTGTGTGCCAGAGGCTGCTTTGGTAAGATCATGGAGCTGACTGGTCCCTGCTACTTCTCCACCCCCACACATGTACTTTTGATTTACTATGTCTGTACCACTGCCAGGCCTTTTATCAGCACTGGATGCGAGGTGGATGTTAAAGTAAATGGTCTAATTTTCCATTGTGAAGAAATATTCCTTCTACTCTGTAAGAAGGATGAGCAAGAGGCTCATCAACACGTAAGCAAAACCCAGATGTCCTGTGCTTCTTCACTGCCTTGGCGTGGTGAAACAGTGACTTCTTTATGTACTGTGCAACATTACATACAACAACAGGTCTGTAAACTATGGTTGTGTTCAAAGCTTGAAGTTGAAAACATTTTTTCTGCATTGATTAGAAGGAAATTGCACTGCAGAGAACTGCCCGAAGAGATGCCTTTGATTTTCTCTGTTACTTTTGTCATTGCTAGTAAGTGCTCCACTTAATTATCATTGCTCTGTGTGCTCCCAAGGATTTCATGCTTTCCTCTCCTCCTTCCTATGGGAAGATGTATCAAGATGGGGCCTAAAGGGAAGAAATTCTCTGTAGGACCTTTGCAAGGTTTTTTCAGGCTCCTTTAGGTGAGAGTAAGGTTTCACCCATCCATCCCAAAATGAGCACCTGTCACCTCCATGCACTGAAAATGTCTAAAAACTGTACCCATCATCAGTGGAGGGCTTTGTACGCAGATGTATCTGGGGAAGCCAGGTGGGGATGTGTCTGCTGTGATGGGTGATGTTCTCTTCTGGTGTTGTAGCTGTGCTGAATTGGGCATGTTTGGTGTGGGTGTTGATTTTACCTCCTCCTTAAATGGCAACTGAGGCTAGCTTGTGATCAAAGCTGCAATTAGAGCCACGTTGTGACATTTGGAAAGGATAAAGTGAAAACTCTTTAAATGTTATTGGGTCACTGAGAAAGGAAGGATGGTGTTGGTGTTGGCACAGATGCAGCACTTAAGGAGCTTGGGTGTTTCTAAATAGGCTTCTGTCCTCTTTTTTCCCTTTTTAAAAATGGCATTCGACCCCACTATTGTGGAGCCAGCTGGGAAAGCACAGATGAAGGAGAGCTATAAAGATCTCTTTCCAATAGCCCTGTTTTAGGAACCCACCCCCTCAGGGCAGAAGTTGAAAGAAATTCACTTTGCTGAAGAGGGTCACCTGAATAGGCACAAAGCCAGACCAATGCCCACTGGTCTGAAGGGCTGTCTTTAAGAGAGTTCTGTTGTATCAAGCTGTGATTCAAGGGCCATATTAATCCATACAACGTCTGTAAAGATAGTAGCATTAGTCTTTCCATCAGTTTCTTAACTATTTCATAGATTTTTTTATAGTGAGGGTGTACTTTTAGAGGCTATTGTGTATTTCCCCCCAAAAAAACCCCGAAAAGTTACTATTTTTTATTAACTATAACAGCATTTTTTTCTACAGGACTTGAAAAAATTGTTTGTTTCTGGTACTCCTGAACTCCATCTGGTTAGTTTTTCTCCATATGTTTGTTGTTATGGCTGCCTTTAAAAAGCACTGAGCATTATGTCTCTGCTTCATGCTCTTGATTTTTATTCATGTCACTAATAATGGCACTGGTTCTGATCATAGTGGCTGGGCGTTCACAGTGAATCGATACATTTTCCTCCTGCAGAGAAAAAATGTTTTCTAACTTCATTCATAAAGAAAATATTATCTTACAGCTGTCAGTGCCTCTGCCTTCCTCTCATTATACTCAGTAAAAACTTCCCTCTGATTCCGGGGGCCTTTGGATTAGGCCATTATAGAAAGTGGGGTTCTTGAAATAAAAAGTGTTTTTCTGTTCTTATAACTTACAGTCACAAACTTGCTGGATTTGATCACTTGTGGTTTTGAAGCCGGTTCCAAGAAGATCAGTATCAAATAAATGACAGTTCCCAAATTCACAGGATTGTGGGTTTGTTGTTTGTTTTTTGTTTTTTTTTTTTTTTCTTTCATTATGCTGTATTTATCAAGGCAAGGTTTATTTTCACCCTGAAGTGCAGTCACACTCCCACTTCAAGTCTGCCAGGTTCAGCA
>NW_009647220.1:890918-916406 GCF_000708025.1 Charadrius vociferus | reverse complement strand
TGTGGAAGTGACCCAACTGTGCAGACAGCCCTGTACACACGAAAAGAGGCTTCAGGAATAAAAAAGAGTCAGAAAAGGATGTGATCTCCATCTGACTGGGATGGCCAACTGGTTGCATTGGACCACATCATGTGAAAGGGTAATTTGCACTGGTTGATGTTAACCATGGAGAAATGAAGCCCTCCCATTTCCCTTATTCTCCCTGTCACCCTCATACTCCCCATATTTGTCTGTAGTTGGTCTAGGGTAGCTGCAAAATGAGATGAGTCTGGGTGGATTCATCATGCTTGAGGATCTGTCATGCTCTGGCTTTATAAAGAGGCCTGCTTCTGATCAGAAGTGGCAAGGATACTCTCAGCAGCCTGTGTCTCAAAGGCCAGAAACATACGGGACAAATGAAGGCAGAGTGGGGCAGAAATCTGCTGAGATGCTCTACCAGGGCTGTAAGCCGGAGCAGCTCCTTTGGCAGCTCTGAGCCATAGCCAGGCTTGGCTCGCACAGGAGCAGGGGGACGCATGCAGCTCCCTCTCCACCGCCCTTGGCCGCCCCTCGTGCTCAGCAGGCATACAAGAGCACCAAGCCGGTACAAAATAACAGGAGCGGCATCACTTGCCAGCCTGGGACAGCGTGTTAACAAAACCAGACACATTAAAGGAAGGGCTCAACATTTTTCTGGGGAGCGCTGAAATTTAAACAATCATTTTCAGGCAGTCCTTTTCAGAAAGCCCAGCTGGGAAGACCACCTGCCTTCTTTGGGCCATTGTGATGAGATGGCAAACTATCTTGGAGTGCCTCCTCGCCGCAGGTGGCTGCTCAGCTGGGTCCTCCGCAAGCCTTTTGATGTGTTGGGGAATCAAAGGGGGAGACACAAAGAATAGGCAGAAGTCATACATATGAATGTGCACATACATAGACAGTAACCTTTCCTCCTCTGATTACCCTAGCAATAAATCCTTGTGACATCAATACTTCATGAGAACAAACCATGAGTGATTACGAAGTGCTGCTTTGGAATTGCAGGTGGAGGGAAACGATTCAATTACCTTAGTTTAAGTTAGTTTAAGTGACAGCTCAAGTTTTATAAAGTTACAGAACTTGGAGTGAGTGAACACCGTACAGATAAACCGTTACTTCTGCAAGGAAGTTTCCCAGTGTAAGACACGTTATATATGAATTTGTTGCATGGCTGCTCTTGTTTGCATGTTCTACTTCATGTAAAATAGCACAGTGAAGCACTTATGTGAGTTTATTTATATGCGTGTGTATGTGTGCATATATACGCACACACACATTTCTATGTCCATGTACATATTTTGTATGCATTTTACATATGTGTATATATATGTAATATACACACATTTTTTTGAGAGATATCTATATGCACACATACAGAATGAAAAAGTGCTAGGATGAAGTGCTAGGATGCTTTAACACTGACAGCTATTTTTAGCTGAGTAAATAAGAACAGGAAATGTTTCTAAGCATCTGAGTTCTTGCCAGGTGTTAAGATCTAGCCAAGAGCAAGAGGTGTGTGTAGGTTTTGAGACTAGATTAATTAACGTCATATTTTTACTCCCAAATTATGCCTGATTTTTGTTAATTTTTGCACTCCTCTACATTTTATGCCTTACAGTAAGATTTAGCTTCCGGGTGTTTTCAGTAGAGAGACCAAAGCCTGGAGTATTTTCTGCAGCTCTGATCGCTGGTGCTGAAGATGCAGTTCAGTGGATGCAGGTGCAGATGGGGCCATAAGGACAGGCAGAGGGATGGGGATATTGCCATCGAGGAGAAGAAGGTCCTTTTCACCAAGGAGGTATGCTTGTTCTCTAGCAATTGTGCTAGAAGTTGGGGAAATAAACACCAGGAAATAAAGATGGCTTTAAGATGGCCAGGGACAAATTTTAGCCTGAAACAGGCTTAAGCAGTAGAGACTAAAGTACTTGCTCATTTTAACACACAGCTTTTTCAGCTTATGAAGCCCACCTGCCCACATGCAATGGCTACCAGGCCTATGGAGTCTCTTCCCAAACTGTGTTCAGAGCTAACCACCACTAGTTTTTCTGTATAAATAATAGGGATTTAGCATCTCAAAACACTTAAAAAGCTGAGAGAGAGATGGCAGCATACAGAGAACATGATGAAATCAAATTGCTGTCCTGAGAGCAGAAAGTAACACTGGTTCCTGAGATCATTTTAGCTTTGACTGACTGCACAGATGGGCATTGTTTACCCTACCAAAGAAGATGTTGCCTTTTAAAATGGTGTGGTACATCATTTCTCTGAAGCTGGAGCATCCTCTGCAAGGGAAGATCATGCATTTTAAAATGGGACATTTGACCAGTATGAAAAAAATCAAAACTTCACATCAGATGGGTCCTCTTGGCTTGGATGTCCCAGTTTTAGGAGCGTTATAAAATCTCTTACAAGGGCTGGATGACTGAGGACTTTCTGAATGAGCATGCAACATGCCACAGCCTTTGTTACGGTAGATCATGGGCCAGTTATTCTCTGCTATTAGTTTGAACTAGAGTGGCCCTAAAGAGCTTCCCCTAAAGGGAGTCTACGGGAGAGCTGGGGAAGGACTTTTTACTAGGGCATGTGGTGATAGGACGAGGGAGAATGGCTTCAAACTGGTAGAAGGTAGCTTTGGATTAGATACTAGGAAGAAATTTTTCACTTTGAGGGTGGTGAGGCACTGGATCAGGTTGCCCAGAGAAGGTGTGGAAGCTCCATCCCTGGAGATGTTTAAAGCCAGGTTGGATGAGGCTTTGAGCAAACTGGTCTAGTGGGAGGTGTCCCTGCCCATGGCAGGGGGGTTGGAACTCGATGATCTTCAAGGTCCCTTCCAACCTAAACCATTCAATGATTCTATGATTCTATATCAGCTACTGGGAGAACACAGGGTTCTTTCCTTGCAGTTGGGGCCCTACTTATACAGGCTGCTCAGTTTGGGGTGGCAGCCTCTGAAGCTGGTCCCAGCCACACACTTGGTCACCTTGTGGCCAGTGAAGAACAGCCCCAGTCCCTGAGCCATAAGGAGCAGGAGGTCCCAGTGACAGGTGGGCAGCATCTGCTGGGGGTATTGTCACAGCCAGAGGCTACGGAGCACAGGGATGCCCTTAGCACCAGACACACTGAGGAAGGTTTTACTGCAGGTCTGGACCATATGAGGACCTTCCTACCAAGGGGTAAAAAGACCCTCCGGCATTTGGGCTGTCTGCCAAGCAGTGTAACACTGTATAGTGAAGCTGAGAGTCCAGCCAACTGCTTGGGGGTGGTGGGAAAAGCTCTGGGATTTTTGTTAGGTATTGTGCTAAACTAAAAGTACTAAATTTACATTAAACGTCATAATCTGCAACAAAGAAGCAATTGGGAGATCCACTGAGTTCCTCTTACAAAACCCCTTTAAAAATACCCACCAATAATGCAATTTATTTCAATATTTCCATAAAGCAGTTAACAGAGTAGTTCTTGAGTAAAGCAGCAGATACAGGAGAAATATTTGGAGCAGCAAAGATGCAAGATGCACTGTATTGTACAATATTATATTTAAATGATCTTAACCCTAGGAGAGGAAAGAGAGCAAGAACTCAAAGAAACAGTGATAAAATATTAAAGCTTTGAGAGACAATGTGGTAGGCAGCAGTTTTTGTAGTTGTTGCTGTCAAAAGAAGACAGCGAGCTCTGGAAAAAAAAAAAAGTCTGGTTGGCTGTGATGAAATGCCTGGTAATTGTCTGTCAGTTTTAGCTGAGGAAATTAGCAAATGACTCATGGGCTGCAAGCAGTGGGGAGCGTGGGGAGACTCATCCATCATCTCCAGAGCAGTCTTCACTTTCATACACTCTCTGCTGTTGTTTAACTGAAGGACGATGTAAAATAAAATGCAAAAGGTCATAAATAAAATGTTTCGGGAAGGTAGCGGTTTAACCCAAGCAAGCAGAACCAGGGGTGTTGCTAATGGTTGGTGGTTTTTTTATTATGGCTGATATTCAGAGAGGATTTCCTAAAAGCCTGGTCCCTGCCATGGGGCTGGAGAGCTCAGGCAGGGTGAGAGTCGCAGCAAGCAGAGCAGAAGGAGCCAGTGCAGATGAGCATCAAATAGGACTGAACTCCAGGGAGCTCAGGGGTTTGTCTCTTCTTCCAGAGCAATGAGAATTAGGCACATAATTAATGCAGATGGCACTATAATCTCAGATGGGAATTTCCTTGCATCTTTAGGTGAAAAACTAAAGGCTGAACAGCCCAGCCAAGTGCTTCTTCCTAAGAAACATGGGATGGAGTGGGATGTCTCAGCTCATACAGCGGATTTTGGAAGAGAAGTGACCCATTGCTTTTGTTAAGATGCAAATCTCTGCTCTTACCTAGGCTAATATGGGGAATATCCTGGATTGGAGGAAGGCAGGGAGGGATGAATAATGGCCTAAAGGAAAGGATTTTATTAGGTAGGACTGGAAAAAAAGTGTTACATAGTAATAGACTATAACAAGCATGATTCTCCTTTTATAAAACCAGTGCTGTTCTGTTGTAACTCCATTGACAAAACAAAGTGTAGGTGGACTGGTGAATCAAACCTTGTGTTTATTTATAAAAACAACCAAATGATAAAATGTTTTCCCTGGCAAAGCACCTACTGCAAATTCAGCCTCTGAAATTGTGACTAGCTCTGGTTACAGGAAACATATTAGGTAGATGAAGCAGGGGCCCTTTTGAACCCTCATCCCCTGTAAAGGC
This sequence comes from Charadrius vociferus, assembly GCF_000708025.1. Taxonomy (NCBI): domain Eukaryota; kingdom Metazoa; phylum Chordata; class Aves; order Charadriiformes; family Charadriidae; genus Charadrius; species Charadrius vociferus. Next base: position 911,674 of record NW_009647220.1, on the reverse strand, counting down.
AGAATAGAAGCAGTCAAACTGAGCCTTATTCCCTTTCTCATAAAATAACAAATTGGTATGAGATTAATGATTGGTATGAGATTAAAGAATTTTCCAAGAAGTGGAAATACACAAGCTGTCAGGTAACTTTAGTCTCAAACAACATCGCAGCAAATCAGTCACTCCTATATTGAATAGTAGAGTAGTTTAGCAATATTGAAAACTGCAGTTGAAAAGAACAGGTTTTCAACTAAATTCCCTCAAGAAAAAGAGCCCAGAATGTGCTTCAAATTATCACCTTTCTTTACAAACGAGCAGTAACTCTTCTGTTTCATGCCAAGACTGATACACCTGGAGAGGGGATAAAAAAACCCACCAAACCTCAATCAGAAAATGTGCTGAAGAGAACTCCTTTGGTAGCAAACTGCCTTGCTTTTTTTTCTGCTGCAAAGGGTGTAAATGTTATGTTGTCTTCTGAAGTGACTACTAAATTACCAGGAAAATGGCTGAGTATCTGTGCATTAGTTTTCTAAATTACCTAGATCCATCTTTTTTATATTTTGTCTTTTGTGTTTCTTATTTATATTCTTAAATTACAGTCAGACTTCTGAGTAAGAAGTTTATAGATCTCTGCTGGGGAAGGAAAAGTGGTATTTTGGGGGGTAATTATGTATGATTATGGGAAAACCAGCATTTCCCGTTGTTTTTCACAGATGATACCCTTCTTATCCTTTCCACAGAAAACTGTTTGTATAGTAGATCCCATTAAAGTCCCCCAAACCAGAGGTAAAGATCAGTGCATTAGTATGAGAGCTAGCAGAAGCTCAAATGTTGCATGAATCCTATCGATCCAGGATATCTTTAATGTGCTTTTTCAGCACATTGTTCTGCCCAGAACACAATCCACAATTATTTGACAAAGCCACATTGATTTTCCTCTGTTCTCAGCACTCTCCAAAGGTGGGAGAGAAAGTCAACTAGAGAGAGGATGGTAGGAGGCCAGGGTCAACCTGCTGCAGAGGGAGTTGCTGGGAGTGCGTTGGGTGCTGCCACGCTAAAGATGCCCTCTCAGCTGCCTTGTCGGAAGAATGAGAAGTCCAGACAGGTGGTGTTTAATCCCCAGGTAAGCAGCTTGCGATTTATTTGGCATGGAGAATGGTAGGAGATCAGTATTAGGTTGGTTAAGTCAGCCCTGGGAGAAACATTCCTCTCCTGGTGAGGCCAGGCCACCCACCTTTGCTGGAGGTGTGTGCAAGCTGGCAGGGCTGGGCTGGACTCCCCCGCCTTCTGTGACAAAGACCTTGGCCAGCTGCTTTCTCCTCTTAGATGTGGTTGTGGTGGCTGAATCAGGACAAAACAGGATGAACAGCGAGTGGCAACAAGAACTGGGAGCAGTCACTCATGCTATCATGGACACCACTCAGCAGTGGCTAGCATGCTCCCTTCTCTACCATCTTTGCAGCCCTCTTGTCTCGGGTGTCCCCAGGCTGCCACTAGCCGGTGCCACAACAGCATTACCTCCCTTTCCTGCACCCCAGTGTTGCAGCAGTCCCTTTCAGCCCAAGCACCAGTCTGACTTGCTGCAACCCCAGTGACTGTGATTCACTTTGGCCACCCACAATAACCTCATCTTGTGCTCCTCTCAGAGGTTCCTCAGATGTTACCCAGAGATATGCAAAAAGGGGAAAAGCCTAGTTGTAGGTCATAAAGGTGAGGCATGGGAGAAGGTACAGCCATCTTCATCATCACCCTTCTTTGGTGAAGCTATTCCTGCCAGTTTGATTTAAGGAACCTGAACAAAGCTGTATCCCAAGGCCAGGCTGGCTCTCGGATAGCCACAAGACCCAAGATGCCCATTGCTTAACCAAACTTTCTTCTCATTCCTGGCCAGACACTTCCTTGGACTTATCAACACCTCACTGCACCAGGAGACAGAGCATATGGCTGGGTGAAGTCTGTCCCAGGTACGGCAGTGAGTTGCACTTGCCTGTGATGTGCATAGTTTCTTGCAACCAACAGGCTGTCGCCTGGTGGTTTTTCAGTGTCAGAACACTAATGTTATTTGGTAAATGCAGGCAGAGCAGCTGCCAGTTGGAAGAAGATGGTTGGAAACAATTGTAAACACAAGGTGATGAACAAGTACCAAGAGTGGTCAGGAGACTTTGGGAAGAGCAAGGAACCTGCACCTGACCCTACAGAGAGGGCAAATGAGCAATTCCAGCATGGTGGGGCATGACCCAGGTGCCAGTAGAGGTACAGGCTGTTTCCTTCCAGGCTCTGCTGACTCAGGATCAACCTGCTGCTGCCCAGGGACCATCCTTTAAAGGCATTGCCTTTGGGCATCACCCCCCTCTGAGTGAAACAAGTCACTCTGCAATCAAGACAGTGTTTCTATAACACTGCCAGAAATTCAAAGCAGGTACTGTGAGTCAACAAAATGCTAATTCCCTAAAGGTTAATTAAACTGAGCAGGACTTGTAGATGAAATGCAACAGCTGACTGCTGCAATTAACTCCGGGTTTGCAGTTAGCATTAGGTGACACTCCAATGTGGGGGAGCTCCTCAGATGAGTTATTTTGGCACTTAATCCCTTGTTGGGGGTGTCCTGTACATATCAGTCATTTCATTCTTGCCAGCCTTCAGGAGATGGAAATTAGTGACACCCAATTCAGTCATCTGGGGGGGGAAATGAGTTGCTTCTCTGCAACCCCGCCGAACAGAAACTTGTAAACATTGAGTTATGAAGTATGAGGCTCTATTTAATATGTAAATACTGATTATCACTGTGTGGCCTTCATCATCCCTTCCAGATAAAGCTGGAGAAAGAAGACTTAAGTCTTATTTTGTTCACGCCATTCAGCATGACCTGGACAGGCTGGAGAATTAGGCAGAGACAAACCTTATGAAGTTCAACAAGGGTTGATGTAGGGTGCTGCATCTGGGGAGGAATAACCCCATGCATCAGTACAGGTTGGCGGCTGACCCACTGGAGAGCAGCTCTGTGGAAAGGGACCTGGGAGTCCTGGTGGACAACAGGAGGACCATGAGCCAGCAGTGTGCCCTGGTGGCCAAGAAGGCGAATGGCATCCTGGGGTGCATTAAGAAGAGTGTGGCCAGCAGGTCGAGGGAGGTCATCCTCCCCCTCTACTCTGCCCTGGTGAGGCCGCATCTGGAGTACTGCATCCAGTTCTGGGCTCCCCAGTTCATGAAAGACAGGGATCTGCTGGAGAGTGTCCAGCAAAGAGCTAAGAAGACAATTAGGGGATTAGAACATCTCTCATATGAGGAAAGGCTGAGGGACTTGGGTCTCTTTAGTCTAGAGAAAAGAAGACTGAGGGGGGATCTTATCAATGCTTACAAATACTTAAAGGGAGGGTGCCAGGGGGATGGGAGCAGTCTTTTTTCAGTGGTGCCCAGTGATAGGACAAGAGGTAATGGGCACAAACTTGAACATAGGAAGTTCCATCTTAACATGACGAGGAACTTCTTTATTTTGAGGGTGGTGGAGCACTGGCACAGGCTGCCCAGAGAGGCTGTGGATTCTCCCACTCTGGAAATACTCAAAACTCGCCAGCACGCCGTCCTGTGCAACCTGTTGTAGGTGACCCTACTCTGGCAGGGGGGTTGGAGTAGATGATCTCCAGAGGTCCCTTCCAACCTTGACCATACTGTGATTCTGTGATTTGTGGGCTTGGGAAGGCTGGGCAATACCACTAGCCCCAGCAGGGCTTTGCAGCCAGTGACAGGGAACACAGAAGAGGGGCCTTTTTGTCCCTCTAATATGACATTTACTCCCAATGTGGACGTTCCAGGAAAGAGGGAGGCCTGAAGCTTTCCTGCTTCATCCTGCAGGATGTCCCCCGTGGGCCCTCCTGGGGTGTCTGGCAGGAAAGGAGGGGGGAGCCCGGAGCCAGTGCTCTGCTGCAAATAGGGCCCTCAGTCTGGGCACAGTCTCTCTTGCAGGGAGCTGGCTAATGCCTTGCTGACTCTGCAACTGTGGAAAAATGCCCTGAATCCTCCTCCGCTTGTCAAATCTGGGGCATTTCCATGGATGCCTGTGGCAGAAGCAGGCAGGTTGTAGCAAGCTCATGCCCAATGCCTGCATCCTCACACAGTGGTAGAGCCCTCCCTACCTGCTCTGCTGCCCACCATCACCAAGCAGCAAGCCAAGCTGCTGTGCTTTAGATTGCTGGGCTGCTGGCAGTATTTGGCCCTTGCTGGTGGAGGGTTTTTGCTCCTGGTCCTGGGGAAGCAGAATGATGCGTGCACGGGGTGCTGCTTTCCAAGCTGACTCACTTAGCCAGTGAGACAGATGGAGCCAACTAAGTTTGTCTGCCCACGCTCCACTGTTCTCTTCCACAGTGTAGAGCCCAAGCACATAACTTCCCCAGGTCCACACCAGCTCCTTGCGGGAAGCTCTCAGCTCCCTATGGAGGACTATTGCCTCCAGATGAATAGCTATTGTTGTCCCCAGGAGGTACCTGCCACATAATAACATCCCAGAAACTCTTCCAATTACTTCCTTTTTATAGAAATATGAGGAACAATTACATAACAGCTGCATGCAATTACTGCATCAGGTGATGTGACCTTTTCAAAACCAAGAAGTAATATAATTTTACAGGTAGAACAGAAAAAAAAAGTTTTTCTTTTTGAATATAAAAAATAAAACCTGTGAGTTTGAAACAAAACCCATTCTTTTTTTTTTTTTTTTTTTTGTAGGATTTCCTTTTAAAACACAGGTAATGGTTGTTCTTTCAATTACATCTCACACCATTTTCTAGCTGTCTGGAAACAATGGAATAAAATTAAGTCATAGAACAAATAAGTAATGCTATAAGCAAAAGTATGAAGCCTGTACTAAGATGTTGTGCCTTGAGGTAGAGCCCTCTTTTTTCTAGGAAGAGGTGAGTTTAGCTTGAAGCCTGGAACATCCATTGGCATTCTTTGTCACTTTTCCCCCCTCTTTTTTTTTTCTAATTAGTGGAAACTTCCTCTCTGAAACTTCAGCCTGCCAAGTGCAATTAACATTGACCAAAGGCTTCAGAAGTTATTGATAGGCATCAAGACAGCACTATTGCATTCAGATTTTTTCCTTAGGCTAACGCGCAGCATAGTTTTCAAGGTGAGGTTGTAAGAAAGACAGTGGCAAAAGACAGTGGATAAATACATAAATAAATTATATACAATGCATGTCTTGAAATCAAGAGCTGGGGAGCCTAATATTTTTTTCCTTCCTACTTCACCACCAAATAAATTTTTGTATGATCTGGGGGTTTCCTTCTTCATCAGACCTTTTCCCTTTCCAGGAGACTTATCCATGATTCTGATATATGCTTTTGTGCTCCATTCTTTTCTGGCCTTCACTCCCTTGATGTCTGGCAGGGCTGGTGTACAACCAGGCTGTCCTGGACTGGTCTTGTCATGTGGGGAAGGGATAGTTAATATGGGGACAGGGAAATGCCTGCCTGGAGGATGGGGGAAGAGTGAGAATGGAGCCTTACTTTACACCTACAAAAGACCATAACACTACTCTGACTACTCTGACTTTGAACGGGGCCAAAGGCAAGCCATTTCCATGCCTTTCCAGCCCAACAGCACCAAGAAGAGCTCTGAAGTCCTCAGCTCTTGATGGTTTTTATATAACCTCCCTGTGTGTGTTTGCAATGGCCAGTTATCATTTAAGTGATTAAATGATAACAGTGAGCAGTCATCATTTCAGTCTAATTCACATAAAAATCACTACAATGTTTAAGACCCATGCCTTGGCCCTGAACTTGGCCTATGCCACACAGAGCAGCGTGGAGAGAGACTGGACCTCTCCAGGTACCAGAGCACCTCTTTCCTTCGACCGTAAAAAGACATCAGACCGCAGAACAAGTCACCATCACTCCAGTCTTTCCTGCTAATCTCTCTCCATTCAGCATACGGCAACGGTGCAAATATAGATGCGGACTTGTTGAGAAAGTGGTCCAGGGTGTCCCACTCACAAATTAACTCATTAATACATCAAGGATGTGTTAATGCATTCAGCAGTTTGTTTCGCTAATCCCAAAGTGCTGGAAGGTCATGAGAACCCAACAAAGAGCATTCATCCTATGTTATCAGTGGCTTGTTTTCTTCATTTAATTTACTCTCTGGTATATTTCCCTTGGACCATATTTTCCTTTGGAGAAATCTCGTTCTGAAATAAATCTGGAATTACACATATCTACCTAGGGGAAGCTGGACATGGGCAGTATAGGATGACACATAGATGCCATCAAGCTTATTTAAAAAATGGCACTGTTCTATGTATTTTCCCTAGAAGAAAAGTAACTTTATCTCTAAGTTCCTGAATGGCCTCATGAAGACCTGTAAATGTCCACTTCAGACAATTTATATCCATGTGTCTTCCTACGGATGCGATCTGATGCAGCTTATTAGCCAAACATATTCAGCTCTGAAAGCTTAGTAATTAATAAATAATGAATTCTTTATTTTTAGATCTATCTATTAACACTCTGCATAGCTCAAATGGCATATGGATGCCCAGGACTACAAAACATTTGGAAGTCTTATTCCTCTGCTTTTTGATAATCCCTTTTCCTCCTGCTGAGAACATTTCCATCCTTGTGATTGCTTTTATGTGGCCCCATCCTCTTGCATGAAGGCAGATACCACAAACAATACTTGAGGAGGCTGAATGACCAGTTATGTGAAAATTGCTTCAGTGCTAATTCTACTTTCTAAATATAGGCACAATTTTTCCTGAACACAAAGGCAAGACAAGAGAAGGTGAATGGTACTTTTAACTCCTTCACGGCAACTTCTGCAATATATACTTGGGATTGCTGGGAGGAGCCAGATTTTTATACAATGAAGCTTTGTGTATAGGCATTTTACCTATAGGCCATTCCATTTTTCATGATGCTGAGGAAAGAAATATATGTGTGTTTGTGTTTACATATATAGGTATATGAAGAGAGAGAGAACGAGCCATACATACATTCATTACAAAATGAGGTCTTTTTTAAAAGTACATGGATTTAATGCTCTTAAATTGACACCTTCTGTCTAGTCAGAAGAAAGGTTTGTTCTGGGCAAGAGGCATGATGTTTATGATCATCTTTCTGTCATGTGCCAATCCTACCCCCTAGTCCCAGGTGAAGTCTTTCTAAGGTTGTTCTTACAGTTGAGTGGCATTGCAGGCTGGACTTGCTGCTGATGTATTTCAATGTATAGCAATGATGCCATTGCTGTCTTTCATTATTAGTTTTTGATTTATTGATTTATTTGATACAGTATCTGCTAATATGAAAACTTCATTTCAGGTATCTGTTTCTGTCCACTTGCTGAATGCCTCTGCTGAAGCTGAGTTTTCCTTGCCAGGATGTAACATGCATTTTGATAACATCGCCTTTGCATGCCATGGACCTGATGGATGGAGCAGTCTCTGCATTTTGATGTGGACAAGAAATAAATCCACCTGGGGGAAAAAAGAAACGCAAATGAGAGCTTATAATGTAACACTGCTGCCAAAGTGCTAATACTATTCCCCAGTATGCGTGGAGATGAATTACAAGTAAAATCAAAGGGTTATGTTGTCACTTTCCATAGGCTTGTAGCAATCATTTCTGAAACTTGAACAGCATTTTAAAGGAAACTTAAACAATGTTTTACCATTTTCCTTTAAAAGCCTTTGCAAAAACCTGTCTTGTCCATAACACACTCACAGAAGACTATAACTTAGTAAAACTGGAGAAGGAGGGGTGTGGTGGTCCTTGTAGGTGGTAAGTAAGCATTGCATGTAACTCTCTCGTAGGTTGCTCTGCCTCCCCATGTCCCTTACCTTGACTCTCAGTTTTCTGTCGTGTGTAGGAGACCACAGTCCTTCAGTAACAAGATTACCTTGGGAACCAGGTCCCACCACCCTCACACAGAGTCATTGAGGTGGTTGGCATGCAGATATCCTCAGACTGAAACTGTTCAATTGGATAGTACAAAGTCCTATTAGGATAGGCAAGATTTCTCGTGGGATCCAAAAGAGTTGGAGAAGTCTCTTGGCTCCATGCAGAAATATTCACTGTATGGTAAATCCCATGGACTAAAAAACTAGGACAAATTAAGTCTCTGAGCTTTCTCCTTGGAGTGATAAAGTTCCTTAAAATGCTGACTTAACATTAAGGTATCAGTTGGATCTCATGAGATGGGAGAAAATAGTACTTGGGTCTGGGAAGAGGGAGTTGTGGGGAGAGAGCTGGGGGGAAAACGGAACCATATTGAAAAAGTCACTGGGTAATATCTAAATGAGTATCATCTCCTTCACCACTGGATCCTGATTTCCTGTGGCATATAACTGCTTTCCTGTAACTCTCCTATAACTTTGTCCTCTGTGGAGTCTCTAATGTTTAAAATAGAGACAGTAAGCTTGGACCTGAAGGAAATTTTGTGGGCCAAGCAGCTGTGTATTTTTTCCAACTATATTAGCTGATTTTATGAAAGGAACTCACTTTACCTATTTTCATGACTATTTTCTCTGTTTTCATGCAACTTGTAAAAAGTTAATGTTAAGACTTCTGAACAGCTATCAAATCCGTGGGAAGCTGAGACACACACCATCAAAAGTTATCAAGGGGGACAGACTAGACACAGAGCACAACTGTGCAAGACTTTCTTTGGAGGCCAAATTAAAAAGCGTTTAAATGTGAGACAGAAGCTCTCAGTGCTTTCTGACCCAACAGATTTAGCATTACAGAAAAAAGAGAGCGATTCCAGCTAAAACACTCCAAAACCACTTATATAATCTGCTGGCTCTTAGCACACATCATCTTGGCTCCCTCAAGCGGCTGGTCTCAGAGAGTGGACAGCTTTCCTTGTGTTTCAAAGCACAAGAGGTTTTTCTCTTAGCACAAGTGTTAGAGGTCTCTGCTTCAGGGATCACAGCTTCAGGGTCTACTAAAGTGGAATGTGCATCTGTGTGCAGTCACATGCACAGATGCAGTTAGAAATTGGTACCCAGTGAATAAGCTCCACTTAGTTCTGAGGTCTCATTGTCCAAGAAAAGACAAGGGACTGGGACAGTCTATATTTTTTTTCATGTCCTTTTTCTTGTCATCCTCCAGAGGTCTGCTTTGCCATTAGTACTTCTCTCTAAATTCAGAGACAGATCCTAATGTTTTTGCTGCTGATTGTGGTAAGCCTTCATTAGTACTACTGGCTGAGGTCTACTCTAAAAAAGGCTAGCCAGGAACACATGGTACCACATCCTGGCTGTAACATCCTGAAATTCAGCAAAAACAAATGCAAAGTCCTGTACTTTGGACAGCCCTGGAGCTGGGCCCGACTGAGAGGAGCAGCTCTGTGATGGAGGAGCAGCTGAATGTGAGACATCAGTGCATCCTTGCAAAATCTAAGATCAATGGGTGCAGGCTTCATCACGGAGAACTTTAGACAGAGGGAGAAAAAGAAAGTCACCATGGGAGAGGTCAAGTGCTGGAGCTTCCAACCTTTGAGATTTTTCAGTACCTGGCTGGGCGGGGCCCTCAGTGACCAACTCTGACTTAGGGGTTAACCCTGCTGTGGATTGGAGTGGGACCTGATGCTCCCAAGCTCCTTTCCAACCTCTGTTATTCTATGATCCACGAAACACATGCAGGGCCCGATTTTTTTCTGTTGTTTGCTGCAAGATTGCTTTGCAAGTCCTTGCACACACTGCTGCAGACCCCGACACCCAGCCAGCCTGCAGCCAAGCTCAGCCTTGCACTTGACTTCTCTCCCCTCTCTCTGCCATACTATGCAAGGAGTCAAGCTTTATCATAAGTGCTTCAGCCAGGTTTTGACCAAAACATACATCTACCCTCCAATGGCTGAGGCCACAAAGTTGTACCTTAGCTGGTTCATCTTAAAATTCAACTGCTTTTAGCCCCACGGAGCTTAGTATGCGCTGATCCCCTCAGCACTGACCCAGCTGCTCAGGCTGTCTTTGCTGTCCCCATTGCATGCAAGGCTGCCTGTGCACCAAGCAGCACCTAGTTTCCAGGAGGTGCTGCTACAGCAGAAACTATGTTGGAGAACAGCCAAGTCCTTCAGGGATGTTTTATCATAGAATCATAGAATGGTTTAGGTTGGCAGGGACCTTAAACATCACCTAGTTCCACCCCCCTGCCATCGGTGGGGACACCTCCTGCTAGACCAGGTTGCTCAAAGCCCCATCCAGCCTGGCCTTGAACACTTCCAGGGATGGGGCCTCCACAACTTCTCTGGGAAACCTGTTCCAGTGCCTTACCATCCTCAGAGTAAAGAAGTTCTTCCTAATATCTCATCTAAATCTACTGTCTTTCAGTTTAAAAACATTACCCCTTGTCCTATCGCTACACTCCCTGATACAGACTCCCTCCCCATCTCTCCTGTAGGCCCCCTTTAGGTACTGGAAGGCTGCTATAATGTCTTCCCAGAGCCTTCTCTTCTCCTGCCTGAACAACTCCACCTCTCTCAACCTGTCTTCATAGGACAGGTGCTCCAGCCCTTGGATCATCAACTCCTCTGAACCCTCTCCAACAGGTCCATGTTCTTCTTATGTCGGGGGCCCCAGAACTGGACACAGTACTCCAGGTGGGGTCTCATGACAGCGGTGTCACATGAAATGTGAGGAAGCAAGGCACGAGCCTAGTTTTGCTGCAAGAACTTGCAGTGCAAGAAGATGGAGACAGGTCACCTCTGCCCTCGTAAGCAGGCAAGCTCTTTGAGTTCCCTGGTACATGCACTTCTGGTGAGACAGATTTCTGAATTTATCTCCTTTCAAAAAGAAAGCTGTTGTAAGTAAACTTTAATTTATTAGGTCTTTCCTCAAAAAGAGGCCTCATCCTACAGCCCCTTGTCAGCCACAATTTATCTTCTCTGTTTTAACAGTTTTTCATGTCCTTACAGGCAGAGGTTTTCCAGGTTTCTTCAAGGACATATAAAGATTGCTATTTAATGCTCACCAGTGCAATATGCATTGTTTCAGTCTCGTGAAGTAGGAATGCAACTTCAGCTCTTCAGTCTGGAAGTCAGGTGGATGGTAACAGGAATGGGAAGCAAAGGAGAAAACTGTAATACAAATGCAGAGCCTCAATTGCACTTTTCATATGTAGACTAAGACCTCCTGAATGTTTACTAATTAGTCATACTTTTAAGCTAAAAAAGCCACTGTCACAGATTATCGCTGCTTGTGCAATGTCCCAACAAGCTCATGGACGTGCAGGTTTACATGAGCACAACTCCTGGAGACCTCTTTAAGTGAAGGCTTCCCACTTCATTTATGCATTAGAGAACACAGAAGACGCTGCAACGGGTGCTGAACAAACTTGTGAATTTTCTCTTCCCTCACTTTTTTTGCTGGATGCGAGAACTGGGTATGGACTGGAAATACGTGATGTGCTGCTTTAATCTGTGTTGGGGTTTTCCTGCTTTGGTTCAAATTTTAGAGAACTTTTCAAGCAAATATCCTGATCATCTTCACTTCCCACTCATTGGTTTGCACTGTAGCATGATTACAAAGTGCAAAAACTGGGATGTTTTTTTTAGATTAAACTAAACTAGAAGTGGGAAGTCCCTAATGAGTTCCAGCCTCTAATGGCCATTGGCAGAACCAGATTGGAGTTCTTCCAAGGTCCAAGCTCTTCCATCCTGACTCATGGATGGTGCCGACTTTGGTCCTTGGTACATGTTCTATCACTCTACAATTCGACTCCTATTGCACTGCATTAGTTTTAAGTATAGACACAGCCTTTTCTCCACTGATTTTCTGCCTTTGAATCCTTGTGCACAGCAGAGTCTTCATGACAAGCTAGGTAACAGTTCTCTTTCTCAAATAGTAAAGGTGAAAGATTTTGTATATTTTACCTCCCTAACTCTCAGGGTACACATATGGCAATAGACCAGGACTCTTAGAAATGGAATGAAGATATTCAGTTCCTGCATGTTTAAAAATTTAAGAGGCAGGACTTGTCAAGGATAAGACCAGGATATTTTCAGGCATAAGTTTAGGCTCTTCTTGTGTTGACTGACACAGATAATTAAATTGGCTTGGTATTTTTTTCCCAAAGACTAAGGCGCATACAGTCCCATTGACTGTGAGGACTTGAAATGTGCTTTCTGAGGACCTGCAGTACTATTGATATCTGCTGAATTTGTAATGCTCAGCAATTTGGAAAAATCTAAGGAAAAATATAAATTTGCCCAAAGAACGTGGCTTTGGGCTTTGGTCTCTGGCTTTAGACTTCGTAGAGGAAAAACATTGGTCAGCATGCCCTTAGTAATCTTCCCTTAGTCACTGTGTGCAATGCAACAAAACAGCGTAACGTGCGTGAGGGCTGGGATTAGGCTCTTCCACTGCGAGTGAGAAAGGCAAAGGAAGGTGGAAGGAGAGACACTTTCTTCCCAAGACTTGGACACCCACATTACTGTTTCAGTAGTGTGATTTTCATAGATTTACTTGAAAACACACTAAGGGGCTTATCTGGTTTAAGTAGCTGGTTAGCTAGTTCAAATTGAAGGATCCTCCAAACATGCATCTATTACCATTTCCCTGTAGGGGACGTATGACAAAGAAAATTACCTGAGCAGCTATGCCTTATTTGTAATAAACTCACATTTCAAAGCAGTGGTGACCAGGGGAAGTAGACTACAGAGAAAAAGATGCATATTGCCACTAAGAAGCCCAAATATGTTGAGTTATCTTTGGGCAGGCTTGACAGGGTGGGTCCATCAGCGTAGGTCGGTGTGGCCCTACTGTTACAAGCTGCAGCCTGGCCCTGGTGTCCAGCAGATGTCCACATATGTGCAGTGGAGTGTGACAGCTCCCATGAACCACAGTGCCCCATGGGCCTGCATGCGCTGCAGTGCATTTTCTCCAGGCTTTGCTGTTGCAGAGGTTAACCAGTTGCCCAATGCAGCCAACACTTCGGTAACCTTTGCTAATCAATCAGTTAAAACCCCATGTTTCTGCTTTTCCACATGTGAGGGAATTTCTGCAGACACATACTACTGACTCCCTGGAAAGACCAGACAGGCTTTAACATTCCCAGCAGCCTTGTCTTGCCTGGGTAAAGGTTTAAAACCTTTCTTGAGGATTCAGGAAATCATTATGGATATTCTCTGAAAACGCTTTCCTGGCTGATGCAGTTCCCAAAAGGCAGCCTGCAAGGGAGAGCCTGAGAGTAGAGTGCTGACCATTGTCATGCTGGAACTGTGATAAAGCTGAATGACATTTATAATGCAGCCCAAAATTACTCTCATGTTTGTTATGTGATTAGATTCCTGCCGAGCCATTTCACAGCCCCATTTGCATCTTTGTGGTGAGAACAAAGCAAAGACCAATGATGGCTCCCAGTGGTGGTCAGAGGACAAGGTCAGTCCTCTCTCTGCCAAATAATTCTTACAGGGTTTTGTAGGGGTGTGTGTGCATCTTTGATTTTTTCAAATGCCGTCTCAGTCGTTTATTTCTAAATTACTTCTTTTTTATTACATGCTCCCTATTGCAACATGAAAAGAGCTAAATTACCTCTTTCCTCCTGCTCATCCCTCCTTCCCATCGCTGTGACAAGAGGACTGCTGGTTGTTCAATCATCTTCCTAACACCAACAGGCAGCCCACGCGGTGCTCTGTTTTGCATGATCAAGAGGAATTCATTACTCTTTTAAAAGTGGTCAATACGTGGGCTAATAGAAGGTCACTCCAGAAATTATTCCAATGCATAAAAATATGAATGCTAGGGATACCATCAAGTCCGCAGAAACCCAGTGTGTAGTGGTAGCTTTCAACAGTGAACTGAACACACACCAAGCAAATCTTACACCATGTATGAGAGAAATGCCACCATTTTTGACCCCTGAAAACTCAGTCACAGCTTATCACAGAATCACAGAATGGTCAAGGCTGGAAGGGACCTCTGGAGATCATCTACTCCAACCCCCCTGCCAGAGTAGGGTCAGCTGATTGCACAGGATGGCATCCAGGCGGGTTTTGAATGACTCCAGAGGGGTAGAATCCACAGCCTCTCTGGGCAGCCTGTGCCAGTGCTCCACCACCCTCAAAATAAAGAAGTTCCTCGTCATGTTAAGATGGAACTTCCTATGTTCAAGTTTGTGCCCATTACCTCTTGTCCTATCACTGGGCACCACTGAAAAAAGACTGCTCCCATCCCCCTGGCACCCTCCCTTTAAGTATTTGTAAGCATTGATAAGATCCCCCCTCAGTCTTCTTTTCTCTAGACTAAAGAGACCCAAGTCCCTCAGCCTTTCCTTATAAGAAAAATGCACCAGTCCCCTAATCATCTTCATAGCTCTTTGCTGGACACTCCAGCAGATCCCTGTCTTTCTTGAACTGGGGAGCCCAGAACTGGACACAGTACTCCAGATGCGGCCTCACCAGGGCAGAGTAGAGGGGGAGGATGACCTCCCTCGACCTGCTGGCCATACTCTTCTTGATGCACCCCAGGATGCCATTCGTCTTCTTGGCCACCAGGGCACATTGCTGGCTCATGGTCATCCTGTTGTCCACCAGGACTCCCAGGTCCCTTTCCACAGAGCTGCTCTCCAGCAGGTCAGCCCCCAACCTGTACTGATGCATGGGGTTATTCCTCCCCAGATGCAGTACTCTACACTTGCCCTTGTTGAATTTCATAAGTTTTCTCTCCACCCAGCTCTCCAGCCTGTTCAGGTCGTGCTGTACGGCAGCACAGCCTTCTGGCGTGTCAGCCACCCCTCCTAGTTTTGTGTCATCAGCAAACTTGCTGATGGTACACTCTATCCCTTCATCCAGATCATTGATGAATATGTTGAACAGGACTGGACCCAGTACTACCCCCTGAGAGACACCACTTGTTACTGAAACCATTTACCCACCATGGATTTGAATGGGGTCCTCAATACACATCCACAGCATCTGGGATAATTGTTGACATCAGAAAAAAAGGAGACCAACAGTCATGGGAAAATGTGCACGTCATTTGGAAGGCACCCAGGATCCCAGGGGAGAGAAGGGCTGACAGCAGCGGAGGCAATGCTGAGACAAAGGAGAGTTAACACCTGAATCAGGGTGAAAGGGTACGGACCCTGCAGCGCACACTGAGTTTGGGTGGGAGCAAAGGGGTTATGTGGGACTGAGGGGTGCATGACTCTGCTGGGGGAGCCTGCCAAACATAAATGGTGGAACATCAGGTATGAGAGCAGAGAACTGGTCACCATGGTGATCTGAGAGGCAAGATCAAAGAGTGAAAA
Organism: Charadrius vociferus; assembly: GCF_000708025.1. Classification (NCBI taxonomy): domain Eukaryota; kingdom Metazoa; phylum Chordata; class Aves; order Charadriiformes; family Charadriidae; genus Charadrius; species Charadrius vociferus. The sequence goes on along the minus strand of NW_009647220.1, from coordinate 896,453 downwards.
AATAAATTTAGCGAAGCAGCCCAATTAAAGCCTGATGGGACAGCCCTGCAAAGCCTGGTGAGAGTCGCCCTGGTGCTGCGGTGTCCTGAGGGAACTGTCCAGTCCTCGCTGTGAGGCAGGCACGGGGGGAGCTCAGCTAGTCACAGGAATGGAAGATTGTGCGGTTTCTCCCCTCCATGCAGGTGGGTCCCCTCTCTCCCTGTCCCCTCCCCAAGAGATAGAGTGAAGAACAGGGAATGAGCACAGAAGTCAAAACTGCAGCTGACTTTCATGAGAGCAGGTCCGGAGAGAAGAGGCCCCAAGGCCAGCCCATAATACAGAACTACTGAGAAATACCCATAGGCTGTACAAAAAGCTCCTGGAAGCTGAGCCAGTCTGAATTACACCCTAAGTCCCCCTGCTTATAACCAGGAATATCAATATTTCCAGTAAAAAAGAATGAAAAGCAGAAGGAAGACACTAGTTGATCTTCCCGTTGTGCCAAAACACATCTTTCTTCCATCACAAAGCTATGTTTATCTTTCCAGTGGAGTTTCACATGAGAGCAGAACCTGGCCTAGGCCTGGCACATGTTACGGGCTAAGTCTCATTAAAATGCACACTGGGTACCATTAAATAACACTGATGTTAATGGCTATATATGTGGCACCTGGGATTTTAGGCAGACTGTGGCTCCATCTCAGGCCCTTGCTCTTAAGTCACTCTGCATATACATTGACTGGCACTGGAAGCCTGGGAGCTGTGCTGCTGCAACACAGCACTGTTGACCATGCCCCATGCCTTACTGTGCTGAAACATGAAGGCAGTGGGATCACAAACCGCCTGCTACAACCATTACTGACCCTCATTACCAGCTGAACTATGAAAAATGAAGAGTTTAGTGCAAAAACATGAGTACAGCCCAGAGAAGTTAGCCTCAAGGAGTTGAAAAAGGAGATGCCCTTCATTGAAAGGCTGATGAGCATATTTTTAGGAAAAGAAGATCGAGTTTGAGATGTACGTAAGAGCCACGTAAAGACAGAACTAGCCAAGCTTCCATGTGGAGAAGAGGTGATAAATGCACTTTATTAAGTTGTTTCTAAAATTGGAGCAGATGAGATAAGCCTTGAAGAAGATACTCATTTAAGATTGGTGTGGAATAAATGCGGAGACATAGCTGTTGAAAAGACTGCCATAAACCAGTTCTCCAAGTTGTCATTCACTAACTCTCCCTGGTGTTTTCTAATAAAAATAATCTGTTAAAATCAGGCTCTGGAGACAGCTTGTCTTTGTGCTGCCAGTGCAATTTCTCATCATTGTTTCACGTAGTAAATGCTTTTGGAATAAGTTAGGGATTGTTCGAAGCAGAGACAACTTTGAGATGGATTTTTAAGTTATTGTTATTTATACTGGCAAAGCACTTTTCTACCGCTTTAAAACAGAAAAAAAATGGTTACAAGTTATGAAGGAAGAGGGGAAAGTCTTTTTGTTTTAAAAAATTGCAAATAGCTGGTTAGAGCCACTGAAGTTGCTGATGGATATTCCTTCTGTGTGCAAGTTTGCAGTACCATACAGCTGTAGAGGGACCTAGCCTTGCGCTAGCGTGGGACTATAGAAGTACTGGAGCTAATGAAATGCTTGTAAGCCCACAGGATAAACCGACAACTAGGAACTGCAAAGTACAGTGCAGACCTCACGCCAACACCCTGCTAAAACCCTTGGTGACACAATTGCTGTGAATATAGTTACCTAAGGCAGCAAAGGCTGCATCGCACAGAAGAGAGCAGAGACCATGAGCAGCCTGGCTGGAGCTGACTGTACACATGATAATGTCCTGGGGTAAGGGGCAGTGAGACAAAGTTATGGTCCCTCTCTGCTGGAACTGCAGTCCTTGGGCTGTATCCTGAATCCAGGGATAGTAGGCTCTTCCTGCTGCCTCCATTTAGTTTCCCAGGATTCAGGAAACAGCAAGGAGTGGTAAGACAAGAATGCCTCCTCCCCCATTCCATCCTCTCTCCCGTTTTTTTTTTTTTTCACAATCCCTCCTCAGTAAAGCAAGAGCACAGTGACATTTGGGTTTTAAAACGGAGCTGAACTGAAGATAGAAAACCGTCACAAATCCACAATGCCCATTTCTTGTACATAAACTTCTACTCATTATTTTGGCCATTAAGTTTGAGATGGACAACAGTCTCTTCATTAGTGGCGATGCAGTGCCAGGACAAGCCTCCAGCTTCCCTGGTGCTGTGCCAGGCCTGGGGCAGCAGTTAATAGTGATTTTTCTGAGATGACAATTTGAAATTCTGAGCTGGTTTCACGCGCGAGCCATGAAAGTAATTTTTACCTCTTCCACATTAGTCATGATTTCAAATCTTTCAGTTTGAAAAAAGCCATCCTCCTGCTTTTCAGAGCCTTGAAATGATTGCTAGCAGGGTTCAGTTGCAGGACTGTTTTCAACTGTACAACTGTGCAACAACCATCTTTCATAAAAATAAAAATGAAATAATAATTTTTTTTTTATTAGGGTGATATATCTCAGCTACCTGGAAACAATTCTGCTGTTTCTCACTGAAAAAAACATCATCACCTGTTAAAATATTATGGCCAATTCTAAAAGAGGCTTTTAGGTGCTTCTATAAAGTGCAGTAAGTTACCTTATTGCTATAGCAGAGGCCACTTAAAAGTAAAGAAGCTTTTTTATATGCATTTTGCTGAGGGATTTGTTCATTTTGGGCCATTCTCAGCAGGAGCAGGATGTACTGTCTAATACAGCTCCACCTGCTGCTCCAGGACCTGGGAGGTGTGAGGTTGCTTCAGACCAATGTAAACCCTAAAAGCCAATAGAGGGTAGGGGACAGCCCAGACAACCCCTGGCTGGGGATTCCCCTGGGAGAGGGGGAGAGTCTGTGTGAGTTGGCCAGCAGGCATTAACTTCTATAGTTTTCCAAGTGATCTGCAGTCTTATGCCTTACTGATAAGTGGCTTTCTATGGACAGACTATGAGCACCAGAGTGTGGACCATGAACCTCCAACAAGAGACATCCATGTCTGCAATCCACAGCCTCTTCAGGACCCGCTTTCCCAATAATCTCTTTGTCCCAACTTGTCATGGATGCATCTTTTGTATGGTCCATGTGATGTCTGCGAAGTGCTTTGCTGTAGTGTGTGGATGAAAAGGAGCTATATAAATGCAAATTTAATGTATTCAATTATTCTGTACTGAAGGTTGTACTGAAGGCCAGGTAAATTACACCCACGGCATCTGCCCGTCAGCTCTTAATGTCACCCACTTCAGGAACAATAAGTTTCCATATAATTTGTTAAGCATGATTCTCTTTTGTTAGTCCTTGCAGACTATTTTTAATCAAATTACACTTCTCCAGGTGTTTTCCATCCGGCTGGACCTGCTAGCTGCCAAATTCAAGGAGCCTGATTCATTACTACCTGCGTCATTTGCCTGACCTTGCCACGAGATCGCAGTGGCAGCATAACGAGGGAGGTCCATCCATCGAGCACAGCCCCAGCTTCTCCCGGCTCACTGCTGAGATCCTCAGGAGACGAATCCTTGCCCTGAAACTTTAACAACCTGCAACAAGAGCCAGTACTTTATCGCTCGCTCTGGCTTTACCTGGAGTCCCTCCATTATTTTTTTTATTCCACTTGAAAGCGTATGGCCGTCCCCAGCATTGCTCTCTTTATCCCTCTGTGAGCACTGGAAAAAGAATATATTTACATTTCCTGAGTGCTCAGTATTCCTGTCATCGCCGTCTCCCTGAGCCTGCCCTGCCCTTTGCAGTGACCTTTTGCAGCAACTCTGTTCCCAACACTTTTTCTTCTTTGCTGCTGTTTCCCGTGCAATTTTGGCTTCATTTTTCCAGCTCTATTTTTGTTATTATTTTCTTCTTTGCTCTTTAGTGCTCTGCTGTACAGATTCCTGGCTGTTAGTGGTGACCCAGTGGCCCTTTCAGATATCTCTTTCAGGCCTCAGAGCTCCCTGCCGCAAGCCTCATTGTGGTCTGTAACGCTGCTGGGTACCGAGTACAGGGAAATTAATGTCAGCTACAAGTGAGGCTCAGTGAATGGAAGGAAGTTTTCCTTGTGTAACTTTGGAGAGCTCAGCTATTCCGCTGCTGGGCTGTACGTGCAGCTGGCCTCACGCAGAGATGATATGTCAAGAGAAAGGCAAAGCTTACAACTGCCGGCATCACTAGCACTGTTGTTTTGGCCTCGGGCTAAACCCAGCTGTGAGATCTAAAGCTGTGTGCACCTGTGGCCCAGACCAATGTCCCTCTAGTGTGGCACACCTCCGTGTTCCTGTATCCCAGAGCCCACAGTACTGCACACTCTTCAGACCCCCAAGGAGTCCGTGAGATGCAGGGAAATAGCAAGATTGAGTTTTTCCAGCTTATATTACACTGGGACACACGAAGCCTTGGAGAAACAAAAGGTGGCTATGATATCCTGACCTGTGCAGTATCTCCAGACTGAGTCCTGAAATTTGGGGAAAGGTCATTTGTGCTGTTGTGGATCTCTGGTTTTGTTTTGAGCCTCATCTGCAAGTAGCTGCAGACTCACAAACCTTGTTAAGCAAGTTCTTGGATTTGTCTGTAGAGTCAGTAAGTGGTGGAGCCAGACCTTCAGCTGCCATAAAGCAGTAAAACGTCAGTGAAGGCAGAGGATTTGCACTGATTTACATTGGCCTAGCTTACAGTCCACAAGAAGAACCCAGTTTGCTATATTCCTGACAGTAAAAGATATATTCTCTGGAAAGCTAATGTCATCCGTCCTTCTTTACTGGTGCAACAAGATTTGTGTGGTTCAGAATGGCACATATTACTTGTTTTCATTATCTTACTTTCATCTTCTTTTTTTTTTTTTTTTCGCTAGCAGGTATTATTTAACCAGCAGTGCTGCTGGAGAAGGTTGGTACTCAGGTTTTGTACTATCAGTTCTATGAGTTCCTGGCTGATCAGAAAGAATAAATGCACTCTTCAGATTAACTCTTGGGGAAGCAGCCCAAGAAAGGCAGATGCAGAGCTGGACAAAGCAAGTTATAGCCTCACTATCGCAAAGGGGAATTCAGCTAAGGAGTTTGGCTAAAGCAGTATGAGGATTACAGTGAATAAGAGTGATGAGAGTAGGGACAGTATAATTTCAGCTAGGCAAACTGAACAGCAAAGCCTTCAGCAAAGGCTGATGCTCTTCCAGTGCTGAAAGCCGATATTTTGGTGATGCAGCTAAAGGCACAAGCCATTTCTCCCCTGAAAACAAACAAAATATTTTAGGCTTCTGCTTGCTTTTGTAACCTCACAATTTTTTCTTTATTTTTGGAAACAGATGGAGTGCAATAATGCTAGTAACAGTTCATGCATCTGACTGCTGCTATGGGAAATAGATAGTGGGGAAAGGGATTGAAGGGCACAGCGAATTTGCCAAACAGTTCCTTGGAAAGTGGGAAATAGCTCCAATAAGAGCTAATAGAGCTAATAAATCCACCTAACTGTACTTGCCATCCTGCCCAAGAACTTCCTCCTTAATTACGTGACTGTTTTTATC
>NW_009647220.1:866860-890889 GCF_000708025.1 Charadrius vociferus | reverse complement strand
CACATACCAATCTCCTCACATGGCTGCAAGGCACAGAAGGGTGCTGGCAAAACAAGAAGCAGCTGACAGTCAAATTGTGCAGGTCATTGCAGGTCTTGTAACTCAACAGAGTGAATCTTAGTTTCTTCATTTAGGTTAGTGCAAGAAAGCAAGGGGGAGCAATCATCTGGCCTAGCAGATGCCTCACCAGAAGAAAATACAGTAAAAATTCGTTAAGTTCTAGCTCTGCTTTAGAAAATAGTTGCAATGGTTGCTGCTTACCTCTCTTGCTAGAGCTTTGTTGTCCCTTTTAACAAAAATAATATTCCTTAAGCCATGTTATTTCTCTTTTCAAGTTGCGAACATAAACTCACCAAGGACAACAAAATTTAGTAGATCTTTGCCTTGTTTCTGGCTCACACCGTTAAGCTTGAGTGCAGCCCTTGTTCCCAGTTGAGTTCTGGCAGATGGGTTACACTTGGAAACTGAGGTTTCCAGGACTAAGCAGCAGGTGAAGAAGGAGTGTCAATACTGAGATTTGGAATCAGGCACCAAATCTTTTGGAAGTCATCACCCTTAAAGATTGCCTATTTCTTTACTGGAGCAGTGTTAGAGACTGCAAGCTTGATGCTGTTTTTCCTGGAGACCAGACACACAGGTAGTCCCCTGCCTGCCTGGCCAAATCCCAGCAGAAGGTCCTATAAGCTCATTAAATCGCAGTTAGACGATTTACCAGCCTCTTACATAGCTGCTTATCATCTGCCCTTTCAGTTGCCCGTTACTCAGCCAGAAGAAGGAGTTTCTATTGAAAGCAGACCTTCTGCTTGGTGAGTGTGCTCAGCAATGCCTTACTCTATGTGTTGTAATAAGGCCATGAGAACCAGGGTGTGCACTGGCATCCCAAGACAGACTGTTGAGAGAGCACTAAGTATCCTAAAATAGATATAGTTTTGCTAATTCTGGATAATCTAGATAAATTTTGTAAGACATTGTACTGTGAGTACCACACCTCTGTGGGCAATTGAACACATTGGCAGTGACGTGTAGCAATTTATAGGGTTATTCCAATACACCCGTGGCAAAAAGCTTCTGCACCTACAGCGTATTCATGTCAAGACCTCAACAAATCCTTCCCAAGGTGTGTGAGCAGTGTGGCACTCGAGCTCTGCCAGTGCTGCAGTGCTTTCAGCTTTCCCTTCCTATCTAGTCTGTAGTGTCACCCAGATGAAGCTGTAACTACATTTCTTTCCAGAAGTGGCTTATACTTTTCATGAAATGAAGTAAAACGATGAGCAACGAGAATTAGCACTTCCCAATTCTGCAGTCTGAAACAGGGGGGCAGCACATAATCTGGTGGGCAGCCTGACGTACATGTAGAGTTCAGACAGAAAACATTTGACAGTGCATGTTTGCCATGCTTACGATGTAATTTCCAGGTACTGTTCACTTCCCATACATTCCTGTGTCCTCTCCCTCTTATCTCCTTATCTCTGGCTGCAGGACATGCTCAACCTGTGTTGGGGGTTAGTGACAACTTCAGTTCCCAGAATCCAGTCAAGACCTTGTTTCAAGGAATAGACATGTTTTGAGGATTTAGTTAGAGTTTCTCAGTCTGCCCGTGAGCAGTGGGCCCATTCTGACAAGCTATTTTAAATAACCATTTTGGCCTCCACAGTGGATGCTCCATCCTTTCTCCTTTGTTTCTTTACAGAGCCAGGGACAGTTGTAGATAGTAGCTGGCCTGAATCACTGGAACTAAAACATCAAAGAGAAACACTTGATCTGAATAGGCTCAAGCTAATCGATTAATATAAATTAATGTAAGCAGATAATTAAAGTAATTAAAGTAAGTAATGAGAAAGGAGAAAGTAAGAAATTAGAAAGGAACTGCGTATCTGAGTCCAGTTAGTGGCATTGAAATGGTTTTGAAAGTCTGAGTCACGCACAGGGTACAGATACTAGAGATTTTGTAGTTAGCAAGGGGATGCTGTCTCTGACAGCTTGTCAGTGGGTGACTACTCAGAGGTCTTTCTGCACGCACCCTGCTGAGACCTGCCTGCCTCTCCTCTGTTCTGGGCAAGCTCAGACACATCTTCCTGCCCCAGCTGGGAATTGCTCCTCTCCAGAGCATCTGCATCTCTGTGGAAGCACATTGTCACGTGCATCACCTCTGCATGCCTTCCCTTCCCAACATGCCACCAGAGCTAAAGCTTGAATGCTCCTCAGCATATGGTCTTCTCAAGCAAATCCACTGGTGAGTTCTGTAGGGAGGGGACACACACGCGAGGATTCTAAAGTGAAGAAGGGGGAAAACATTTCTTGCACCACTGTCATTTTAACTTTGAAAACTTCTTCTAAGCCTTAGTCTCTGGGGAATGAAGCCAATTAAACTGCAATCTGGCAAGCCTATGAGGCATCCCCTCCTTTCAGTGGAAGTCCTTTTCAGAGTGACATGAGCTGAGTGGGGGAAGACTAAACACACAGGAGCAGCAGCAGCAAGTTGTTTCTAACTGATTAGCTGCAGCGTTTCATATTCTGGTGCACTGTCAATGAGAGGTGATCATTTTTTCAGAAGTAAATACACTGAAACTAGAGAAGACTGATTTCTACTTTTGCAATCAGATGTGGCAACACAAATGAGCCTTTTTTTTTTTTCCTGATTACCTAAAAGACACTGAAGTAGAATTCAAAAAGATGCAGTCAGTCTGCATCTTCTTTGCTTGGAAAAGAAAAACAGATAGGATTGACACTCCCAGTGTGATATTCCTTAAGAGTACACCTCTCCAATCAGCTAACATTCACCCAAGCACTTTCAAACACAGAAAAGACCCTGCTGATGAAAATAACTGCTTCTTGCTTGTGTTGCTGCATAGAAATCATATTTGCAGAGCTGCCCAGGGAGCCAGAAAGGCTACTACAGGCTACTACTGTGATATACAGGCTACCATCCATAGGTCCTTTTATTTCACCTACTGAACTCTGCACTGAGCCAAGTGACTTGAATTGTGTAGCTGCTGCTATTCATACCCACCCCAGCGCAGGGCTAAAGCTTGTCTTCCACTTTTTGATTTGCAGACTGTTGCGACGGGGGAAGACATGGACACTCAATATGAGCAATCAGCAAGCTTCGTTTATTGAATAGCACAGCTGTCTTTTATAATGGGCTAAAACATATTCCATGTTTACTCTACTATAATTGGCTACTACATGTTTCATATATACTCTGCTATAATTAGTTATATGTGTTCCAACAACACAGCATTCTGATTGGTTCATCACTCCAGCCCTTAGCTCCTTATCTGTGGCTAGCTACCTCTTCTTTTCCCATGCAACTACTCCCTCTTTTCCCATGCCTGAGTAATCACAGGCTTCTCATCACCGTCTAGCACCTGCAGTCAGGGTCAGGGTGCCCTTGCCAATTAGCAATCACAGGAACTGGGTCCGATGTTTCCCAAGCTCCTGCTTGGCCAGCTGGATCATATCTATGTTACCCTTCTCAGCTAGCCAATTTCCCACAGCAGACCACCAGAGGCTGAGAATCAACCTCTTTCCTGGTCCTTGTGGTTAAATGTGCCAACCGGAACATGGCTGGAGTCCTTGCCAAGCTGTAGGTTTTGGTGGGTGTTTTGTCTCAAGATACAAGAGATCTTTTGGTACTTGGTATTTCCCCCAACACGAGGAATCTACAAGTCATCTTTCACCCTTCCATTTTCATTAAAGTAACCTGCCTGAGCTATGTGTCTCAGTCCAAGTGCTCAGACACCTATGTGGATCTTTTCTGCCCCTCTCCATTTTCTTCAAAGGCATTTTCAAAATAAGACCAACAAAATGGTACACGATACACAAAGGACAGTCAGTCGGTATCTCTCACCTTCCTATATATATGCACCAGTCCTCCACTTACACCTTAAAAAATTCTTCTAGCACAGGTTTTATCACATCACTACATTAAAAATGCTTGATCAGTTGCTGGCTCAGTAGAGGCCCAAGAACAGTTCCAGGGGTGACATGAATCTGCTTCAACTGACTGTAGCCCAGGAACAGGCACATCTTGCTTCCCACCATGGCCCATTATAAATTGTTGTGCCGTCATATTTTGTCAGCAGAGCAATTATACTAAATTTCAGACTGCTGATGGAAACACAGAGTGGTGTTGGCCTCATACTAACATTTGCAAACCCCACTAGAAAAAAAGCAGTTGGATGACAATTCCCCACTGACAGGTGTTTTTTGAGCTGTCAGTTAGACAGTCTGTGAGCCACTTCACAGGTGCTTCAGTGATATTGCAAACTGCTTATTTCTTTGTGCTGCTTAGCACAAAGAAATCCCCTGTGATTTCTTTAGGATCTCAGGAAATCAATGATGTGGAGTCATCTTGGTAGGCATAGAAATTAGACTTAAGCTTTTGAGACAGGCGGTGGCAGGAGCAAGGGGGGGACTACAAACTAACTTCTGGTTCAGCATGGAAGTGTCTGCTTGTTGCCAGACACTGCCCACCCCACCCTCATATGGGGCTTCCTTTGCCAGTCCCATTTCTGCCCAGCCACCTTCTCTGACCACCCCAAAACCCCATTGCCCCAGTGGCCTGGCAGTTTGCACTCTCCTCTTCTCCCTAGACTGTCTTAGAAAAAAACCCTCCCTTTGCTCCTCATTTTGAGAGCTGCTGCACTGGGTGGTCACCATGCTAAACTCACAGACTGCAAAATGGCATTGAGAGTGCTCTGCCAGCTCAGTCGCCACCAAGCCATACCATGGCAGTGGTTAATTTCCAGTAGCCTGATACAACCAATGTACAGGGTCTTGACATGTAATTTCTCACCGAGGAAATGAGCTGAGTGGATACCAAACAGAGCAACCCATGGGTCAGTAGCAAAGACACACTCGGTGCGAGTCTTTCTCAGTCAAATCATGCTTGCGATTAGCTATGGTGTACACCCACTTTCAGGGATTGAAGAACTTATTCTCTGCATCTCTTGGCCTATGAAAGCCATAAAGTACATCAGACTCCAACCTTATCTTTCAGAGCTCCTGGGTTAACTCAATTCCTTCATTACAACCTCCTTTTCTTGCCTTCTCTCTCTATTTTTGTCACATTTGTCTGATTCTCCAGCCAGCACCTTTGACTTTCTCTGTTGCAAACATCCCTTTTCCGACTCCCCCCCAGCTTCATCCTTGTGCACCAAATGTTCTTGTGTGGTAATAAGTCAGGGCTTTTCTGGGAGATGAGTGGTGCATGTGGGTTTGTCTGTGCTGATGTATCCTCCTGGTTTGCTCTCTTGCCACTCACGTCTCATTCATTTGTCCTGGCCACCTGTCATAACTCGTTTTTTCACCTCTGCACCCTTTGGAGATGGCTCTGCTGCCAAACAGGTACAATGCTGGTGATCCAGCCTCTCGGTAAAACCGTAACACAAAGCTTATTTAATAGGAATAACATCTCAGAGCACACTGCTTATCCATGGTGCCTTTTCCCTAATTTCACTTAATGAAGGAGCTGATATTTCATTGTCAATGATTTGCTGAAGAACACAAGCTTCACCCTCACACCGGTAAATCTTAAAACAAAGGAGTAATTCAAACGGCTTTCAGTCAGCCTGCTGCCAGATCAAGGGCTTTATTCTGAATTGAGTTCAAATTCCTCATGGTGCCAACACAATGAAAGGCACTGCGTTTATTAACATGAAAAGAATCGTTTCTACTTCAGCATATCTTACTGTGCTGGGAAGGGAATTCAGGCAGTCTGCTCTATTACGTTTGATGGCTGATATTAAACTCGTCAGACCCAGCTGTAAACTCAGACACATTTAACAACACTCAGATGTTAAAGAAGTCCTGACATTGTGAAATCTCTTATTCACGTTTGATTTGCTGGGTAGGATAAGGAAGATCGTCTTCTCTCCAGTGGTCACTAGTGCCCTGCTCTGGCTGAAATCAGGTGAATTAAGGGAAGGGCCCTAACAACAAGAGCTATCATCAGAAACACCAGGTCATCCATGTCAGGCCTATCCGGATTTACAAAGGCTGGCATGTTTATGGTGTTATTGGTACTTAAACGACTTAATTGCTGCTTTGTTTAAAAGAGAACTTTAAACATTGACAAATACCCATGGGGATAGTGGGACTCTCTTTTCTCTTCAGAAATGAGTTTCTTTTTCAGGGCTTCCTACCTGCTGAGGGGAGGTATTTGTCCTCATCTGCCAGGCTGACTTTGAGGTCTGAAACTGTCTTCAAGGCATTCTGCCTCTTCCCCTCTTTATCCTCTGCTCATCTGGAGTTTCTGCATCTCTCTTCATGCATCCCATTCCCAGAAGCAGTTTCCTCATACATCTTCATCTGCATCACTTTTGGAATATATAAACATCTGCTGAGTCAAGGAGGGGAGCTGCATGGCCCAAGTGGAATGAAGTATTCCTTCCTGTACAACCCACGGCAGACAGAAAGGTGGCACGACCAGCAGCAGTCACTGCTCTGCCTGGACAGCCAGCAACTTCTGCAGTGTTTATGCAGGGAAAGAAAACTGGAAAGTCACAAATCCAAGAGCGAGAGCTCTTTTAGAGAATAAATGCCTAAAGCTCACCTCACCACCAAATGAGTTTTTATCTTGCTTCCACAATGAGTGTTGAGGCTAGTGGGTTTTTAATAGGTGTTTAAAGGCTAAATTGGGAGGGTAACGGTACACAGCATATGAGCACATGGTGTACTGCTTTCAGGGCTCCATACCTGCAGGCTAATCAATGCAAGTCCCGTTCCCACTGGGAGCACACATCAACCCAGCAGGACTGCTGTACTGGTTCCCGAAACAGAAGCCAGGATACAAGCAAATCCGCTGCCAACATACAGAGCATAATTGGAAACCCTTAGCCTAGCTGCTCGCTCATTAATAAAAACAGATTCATAATGTACCTGGCTCCTTCCACCTGCTCCTAGTCTATAATTATCAACATATGTGTAGGTAGCGGCACCAGTAAATTACTTCCAGTCTTTGGTGACGGTAACTCGTAACCATGAGAAGGATGTGACAAAGGCACAAGGAATAGGGATAAATGGCTAGAATAATGCAGAAAGCCATCAGCACTCAACAGCAACAATAACCCTTCACATGCCAGTACTGACTCTGCCTTCGTTTGTATGAGTCTCCATTGCCTTGTTGGATATACAGACAGATGTTAGCAGCTGGGAAAGGCAGGCACCACACAGCAGTCAAGCAGACTCCTTTTACACAAGTAGCACCAGCGTTGAGGTTTGACCCTTTGCATCCTCCGAAAAAAGCCTGGGGGCTGGGCTGGCCCTGGACCGGGGTGCCAGGCTGCACAGACCTGCTCCGCCTGGCTTGGGAGTGCCAAGCAGCAGTTCACTCCATCCTCACCATCTGAACCGGGTGCTCAAGTGTCCTTGCTCTGTGGTCCAACAAAATCACACCACCTGTGCCCTCACGTTTCCCTTGATCATCTCCTTTCACTGACTCTGCAACGAGACATCCCGGCAGAGACAGGATCATGTTCTGCCTTAGGGGTGCTGCTGGTGGTAGCATTATCCATGCGAGGTCCCACCATAGCACCTGCAGTTCTCACAGGTGGAGATGGGACTAAGACTCTTCTTTTGGCCTAAGATCCTGTTGTTACTCACCCTTACCAGGTCCTGCCACCATGGACCTGAGACATGGTCCACACAAGGACATCTGTGGCTCTTCTAGTTAGTGACTTCATGGGGAATAATTTCTCCCTGCTCTTGGGCAGCTTTAACTGAGTTTGTGCGCTACTGTAGAGAAATGGAAATGTTCACAGATGTGAGAACACCACTCATTGTAATTCATTGGAATTGTAATTAAATCAACACATCCTCAGGTTCTGCAAATCCCTGAATCTGTTGCTGCAAAAAAAGTCAAATCTGTCTAGTCTTTTTGATTGCAAATGAACATATTGAAAGTGTGCCTTGTTCTCTTTGAGAAATCAAAGCCCGTTTGATTGAAGCTCATTTTCACACAATTAGCTGATGCAGCTCTCACTTTAGACATTTTCAAATTCTTTTTACTTTTCTAGAAAAAAGATATAAATCCTGAAGAAAAGTGTCTTTCTCCAAAGTCATCTGTCCAGGCTTTCAGTCTCTTACATTTTTTTGCTGCCAAACTTTTGATTAATAAGATGAAAAATTGTGTATTTTCTTAGATGACAATAGCAGGATGACCTTTCTCCTGTCTCTTCTGACTACAAATGCAGTAATAAAAAAAAGTGTTTTGATGGCAAAGAATTAGATTCAGGTGCTGATAATACTAAAATACTGTAGAGTTATTTTGTAAGAATAATGCCTAAATCATGCTTCCCATTTTTCTCATAACCTCTCAGATATTTCATTACGTGGCAAGAATTCTGAAAACCAGTTCCTTCATTTGGTAGCTGAAAACCTGTCCCTTTTTCTGCCTTGTCTCTCTGATGTTTTGCTTTGCAGAATCTCTTTAGCTGGAACAGTATTTTTGTCTTGCTGTGAAGTATTGCTCGATGCTCGCCTTTCAACCCTAGGAAGAGTCCTTGTTTGGAATTATATTTCAAAAGTTCAAAACTAATTTAAAATGTAGGGAACACTTGAAAAGTGCAAAGGAAAAGTTCAGATCTTAAAAAAGGAAAGGAAAGGAAAAGGAGAGGATGTGACAGAAGTATAGTTCTGGTGCCATTTGAGAGGTAGGGATTAATAAATAAATAGAAAATGTAACAATTGGTCCAAAGTATCTGAAAATTTGTACCTATAAGCTTTATGCCTGTCAGGAGTATGAAGGGAGAATTTTCTGAAATGTTACAGGGATGTGGACACCCAGTACATCGAACTCACTCATGAGAAAGCTTCTTAGAGGTAAACAAACTAACACAGAAAAAGAGAGAGAAAGAAAGGAAGAAAAAAATTAGTTCATTTTCTTTCTGAAAAAATTGGAGCCCAAAATATTTCCTTAGGAGTTACCAGAAACTCCAGCACAGTACCAGAGAGACCTGTCAGATTAATGCCTGGTGACAAAATGTATGACATGGAAAGAGAAAGAGATGATCAAAACAAATGGCTGCAGTCACAGACATCACCACCAGGGCAGAGTTTTCCATTGGTTCAGGTTAAAGCACCCACAAATGCTTACCCATCAGAGATGAAAAGAGTGAAATTAAGGGTGTGCCTGCAGGCTGCGTGTCCCCCAAAACACACTTTCTGCCATCCATCTCTGTGGGGACTTTTTTTGATTTATGGGCAAGTGCTGCTTTAGGTAATTTTCTGGCATTAAGAAGGAATTAATGGCAGATGCTCCTACTCCAACCAACGCTGCTCACTGGGGAGTCCCCACTGTCACACCATCAAACACTACAGCTTGTTAGAGCAGAAGGGAAAAAAAATCAGCCTGTGATGCACAGCCCTGCAGCCCAGCCAGGTGAGACAGCCAAAGGGAGCTAACCCGCCTGAGAGGGGTAGCTTGCTCTCCAGGACTTGGCTGCATTTTACATTTAGTCAATTATGAACAAAGAAAAAAAATGAAAAAGGGGAGGTCAATCTCTGTTTAGAGGAGTTTATTTAATCTATGTAAATTTTAATTAAATTTAATTTATCTTTTGATTATATCAATCTGTGTCAATTTAGTTCAACCAATTGGCCACCGGGCTGTGGCACTGTCAAGATCTCCAGCCGCTGGAGGTCTTCTTCAGACCTCTGAACACCTGTTGATTTGAAGCTGGAGCTTCAAGGTCTAAAGACCTAACTCTTTTAAGAGCAAAACGTCCCTGTGCTGCATTTCTCCCAGTGCTACACACCAGTGGTACCCGCTCCCCTGGCAATTGTGTGGCACTGGGGCTGGCACTCTAAGCTAAGCAGATGTTTAAATGTGTGATGGATTTAGGGCGCATTTTGTCTCCTTTCATTTAGGTCCTTTGTAGTCCATTGTACTGCTCAAAGTAATGCATGCTCATTCAATACAGTGGAAAATAATCTAAGCAGACACCACGAAGGGCACAACGCTAAAGAGCAACCTCTGAAAAGCCCATCTGCACTGACCTGGTGAGGTGGATTGGATTTTCCATACATGGGTAATTAACCAGTATTTCATTCAGCATAATTTTAATTACCTCACTGATACACAATAATCTATTTTTCTGCCAGATCATGCTGAAAACAACTTCAATACTTAACAATTGTAAAAATGTACTTTTTATCCAAAGAGGTGGGAAGCACACAGCAGCAGTGCTTTCTCTCGTTACATTATTCTTGTAGTCTTTTCCAAAAACGTCTGGGTGTCTCTTAGGTATTACTTTTTAATCATCCACTCTCATTACATGTAGTGTTTGCTCCTTTTTCATTTTATATCACAAAGCCAGAAAGAAGGCAATTAAAATTCAATAATGGTGCAGTGCTTAGACACTCATTAAGCAGTCATTAGGTAGTCTGGAGACTCATTGTCTTCATGAGAGCTTGTTTTCTTGCTCTCTGTGAATCTCCTCACCGCAATATTAGCTCAAAACAGCAAGCGGGATGTGAATGTGAATCCAGAAGGGTTCATGAGCCTCCCAGCCCAGGCACAAGCACTCTGCTGCCTCCTGGACACCCACCACCTCAGATACAGCAAACCCCTGGGGTTCCTCTAGCAGCACTGAGAAGATGCCCAGCACGGGTGCTGCCCTGGATGCCTTTGGTCCTGCTTCGCTCCCTGGATAGGACCGATGCACCCTGGCAGTGATTCCTGTCCTCCTCAGGTGGTTCAAGGACCACTTCAATGCTCTGGCTTATGCTGGCTTGACTAACAACCCCTCCCAGAAACACAGCCCCCCAATTGCCAAGACAGCTTGTAGAGGGACACGCTTCTCAGCATGAGTAATTGGCAAAATCAGGCCTCTAGGGAGGCAGGATCATTCTCTGTCAGCATCAGGAACCAAGCTCCTGCCAAAAGAGCATTCAAAACAAGAAAACTTCATTTTGAGGTGGGAAAAAAAAAACCCACTGGCAGAGATAGGATGGCAAGAGTGTGCCACTGATTGTCAGATGCATAAAGGCATCAATAAAATAATGTTCACACTCAAAAAACTGTCTTACAAAACACGAGAAGCAGCCTCTCTTGACTATAAGTACTGCCTCTGGACACTAAATAACAGCATCTGTTCTCCAGACTCTGAGCATCTTGAGTCTGCTTTGTTTTCTGTCCTTGAGGAGGCAGGGAGGAACGAGGACAAGACAAGACAACTGGGACAGTTTAGGCTAGGAAGGCTCCACAGCAGCTTTAAGATGCAGTTTTCTGGAGCTCTCTGAGAGCAGAGGGAGCAAACCCCAATGCATTATTTAAGACATCCCTCACACTGCTCATCCTTTATAGATACAGATCAATATAGTGGCCTCTGCCAGAAAAGGGAGGCTTCGATATGAAAAAGACTAAAATAGAATTCATATTAGAGGTGCTGAGGGGAAATAATACAGCCCAAGGGAACATCTGCATGCCGTGGTACAGTGAGGCAGTCCCTGAGGGGTCAGCAGATAGCAATGGATGGAACAGAGCAATTCAGAGATTCCCAGCTTGCTTGTAGCACTCAGTCACCTCTGGGGGATAAAGCTCTGCCATAGAATCACTTCATCAGCAGTCCATCGCCTCCACACTAGCTTGCACAGCTGCAGAGTCACATTTCATGAAATAATGGGTTTCTGTATTAAAACTCTCACTAAAACACTGTGTAGTTCTTTATGCCTTGCCTTCCCCTAATACATACAAGTCACCTGGCACAGTGTCAGGTGAGGAGCAAGAGGAGCACTCCACTTTGTAGGCCGCTCGTTGTGTTTTGCTACACATGCTCAGGTGTGTACACAAGAACTCAAATGTTCTTTTTCCCTTTATAGTTCAAGCATCTTTTTACCAGATTCAAGGCCCCAAAGCATTAAATAATTACTCACCTCACTTCCTTTGTTTGCAATATCTCTGCATCAAGTAATACAGCTTCTAGCACTTTTAGGAGAGTCAATAAAAAAGCAGCAAGGTTTCCTGATGCTTGTGAAGCTTTTTGGTACAAATGTGCAAGTCAAATGTGACCTTTTATGAAGCCCTATCCACAGCACTCTAATCTCTTTACATTTATTTCCTCACATTTACTTCCAGCAGCTCTGTTGCTTTTTTATTGCTGAAGATCCATGATACTAACAATCTTCCTCCTTCCTTTTAGATTTCTAGTAATGACCACCAGCAATGGGATTTTGCTGGAAATGAACTTGCTTGTATTTCATATGTGTTTTCACTTATGTGTTTTCACATATGAAATGCATTTCATATATGAAAGACAGGGACTCAGTCTTTTCTTCACCTTAAGCCTTTTTTCCCTAGCAAGCAGAATAGACCTGACAAATAAAATTTATGTTGTACAAGATCAGAACTTTTAGGAAAAGATTTTAATTTTTTTATGGCAATTCATTCCATTTGTCTAATAGATAATGTAATGAACTTGATCTGTTCCTCTCCTTCCATCAATGCTTTATTAGGTTAGAAAAGGACTCTGCACTTCTCTTTGTAGATTGACGTGTTTCTGGAAGAGTAAGATCTATTAAAAGCCTGACTGGGTTCAACCATTGCTTAATGGACTTTATGATACAATGACTCTTTTGTCATCTCCTGCTTTCTTGAGACTTTTTGTATTTTTAAGGACCTACTGATCTCTAAGGATTCAGTACTGTACTTTTTTTGTTAATTCAAAATTCACAACTTTCTTTTTGTACTAAACTTGATTACAGAAAAATAATTAATCTGCTAACCATATATACAGATTGTCAGTATGGTATCTCCATAAACACTGTTACCTTTCACTGTTACCTTCTACCTCAGCAGAGACAGCCTATCTGGCACTACGGCACCAGCTTCTCCACCCCAGGGTGTGTAAGCTGTTCTCTGTCATGATTTTTGATTCATATGTCTATATACGGTTTTATAAAATCTTCATTAATCCATTTAGTTTGAAAGAGGCAGGATTGGTGGGAGGCTTTTATAATTTTTAGCTGGTGGCAATCTCAAGGGAAAATTTGATTGGAGACTTGTGTTTGTGCACACATGTATAATGCAACAAAGGTTTATGACAACAGTATCATACAAAACAAGAATAACATAGGCTATATGTTACCAAGGTAATAATACATGATGAGAATATTTAGTTGTTTTATGTTGGAAAACAGAAAAATGTGGCAATTGTCTGGGAAAAGACCATGTAACTTTTTTCTATATACCCACATGCCCATCTCTGCAAGCCTAGAGACAGCACACAAAATCCCCACTGAAGGCTACTTGCTATGCAGCTGCAGAAGTGCAGGAGAGTACTCAGAGACTTTTAAACACCTGTAAAAACAAACCCAAAGCCAGCTTTTTGGAACCTATGAAACAGGTTTTAATGAACCGCAGAATGGAGTTGAACTGCTGATGCATGTCCTCCCCTGGGCTACAGAAGGTAGAATGACAGAAGACAAATTCATTGGGTTTTATCAAGTCCTGGTAGAGATAGATCTCATTGTCTCTAAAATAAGAGCCTGTCCTGTTCTGGATGATGCAGTTTCAAACCAAACAATTTGCTGAGAATTTTGGAAGGGATGACATCTGAAAAAGGTAGGGTTTTATTGGCAAATGAGAGTAGAGCGAAAGGCATATAATCCAACCTAACGCTTTTCTGAAGTGACCCTCAACAGAAACAGTGATGTAAGAACTTCTGTCAAATCCATGGGATTTATCTCTGTGCTTTTACTACAGTTCAAAGAGAAAAAGTTTCTTGCTCAGTTTAATATGTATGCCACATTGCCTAATTGTGGTATGACTGATGGAAAAAACAAAACCAAAGCATAGTTTAAAGCATAAAACCAGCAATGCAGTAACCTCCAGATCCTCATATGACTTAAAGTTTATATCCTGTAGAGAGAAGAAAGCTACTGAAGAAACTGTAAAAGGCACTGTGATTTCTTTTTCATGTGCAGCAAGCAAAAGTACTACTTGTCAGAGAGCAACCAAATGAGAGCAAACCAGAGAGCTCAAAATGCAAAATAAAGAAAGAAGAAGTAGAAGAAAAACACCAGGTATATAATCAGAGCATGATATATAGTTGAAATCAGCAAAAGTGTGATACATAAGAAGGGAACATAAACACTAAGAAAAAACATTAACGGTAACAATGTGCAAGTCAAAAAAAACCCCAGTTTATTGTTCTATCTGTGTACAAGAATTTGATCCAAAACTCTCAGAAGTCGCAGTAAGGATTCTTAGCTAACATAGTCAGCTATAGCTCAGCCCTCACGTCTCCATCTCTATACATGCAGACATGTATATTGTATGGACAGAGATCTTTCTACCTCCATGGACATACGTACTTCTCTCTGTGCATGTAAGCATGCATATATGTATATAAATATACACATCAGCATGTATTTTCACAGTTCCTTTGAAAGTAACACAGATTAAATGCAGTCCTTTTGAACATTGAGTAATAACAAGACAACTAGTGGCTAAGAAGCTGTACATATACATGTATGTGCAAGGGTAAACCTGCCAAAGTCCAAAAAAACAAGGGCCTAAATGTCACAAAGACCTGTCAGCATAGGAATCAACAGCAGCTGGAGTCTAATCCTGCACCGTTTCCATCAGAGGCAGCTTTGCCAGGGATGCTCTGGTTGCAGGACCGACACCTGGCCAAGGCCCAGGACAACGCCTTTCTTTATGCCCTCAGTGTTGAAAAAGGGATGCTGGTAATGGTGAATCTTCTCCTTCAATGTCACAAACATTTGTTGTTCTTCCTGCCCCTGTAATCTGCACCACACTTACCCACGTCTCACTGTGGTCTGGAATCTTAAATGGACTTTACCCACATACTCATATACTCTGTTACCTTCAGTAGTTTCCTCCAAATACCTCCCATACTTGCTCGCTGGCCTGATGAAGGCAGCTCAGCACCTTCACTCCTCCTTGCCATTTCCAGTCCTGTTACTGATATATATTTTACAGCTGAAGATGTGCTTCTGACGCCTGTAGCTGCTCCTCGAAGTACAGAAGCTGATCCACTTCAAAGCAATCGCTTGCTCTAGGAACCAATTTCTCCAGACGTCTCCTGATCTCCTCCTCACTGGCATTCTGCTGCCTCGCCTGCTTGAGATAGCTGTACACGGCCTCAAATACCTCCACTCCCAGCTTCCCAATGGCAGATCTGGGGATATATATTACATAAAGGTCAAGTAAGTTATTTCACTTTATATATTAATACAAGCAATAACCAGTACTGATTTTTTTTCTAAATGTTGTAGCTACCTTTGATTAAAATGATATAATGAGGCACCTGACATCTGACAGTACAAGGAACTAAAGTTTCCTGGGGAATTTCTCTATGAGTGTTTGTTATACAAAGAGCTCAGAAGCAAAAACCTGGCCGTAGTAAAGTCATGGGAAGCACGGCCATCATTGGTGTTACAAACCAAGACTCCTTTTCATGCCACATCTACATACATATATACCATACATACCATTTTATCTACAGCAAGCCCAGTACACCCACATGTATTGTTGCCTCTGGATATCATTACAACCAAAAGGAGCAAGCCCAGTCAACCATGCACAAGTGGCATTTTACACGAACAAACACTTTTCAGGATTCGTTGCTTTATTTTAGCTTCTATCAAATAACAAGGAAGCCATTGTGCAAGCTCAGCATGAGCTAACTGACATTTTTTTCTTTTCCTAGAGTACTCTCTTTTTATCAGACAGCAGATCTTTAATTCAGTGACAAAGAATACTCTCACAGGTTCTTAATGTTCGTTTATAAAGACGATCCATTTGCTAACTGCAAGGCAAGGAACAGAACTTTTTCTAAAGGCAAACATCTTTAAATTCGCATGTCACAAACCACAGGTAACATAAAATTTTCTGCTCAGTGATGGGTTCATAATATTTTGATGAAAATATTGGTGTAATCTTCCTTCAGCCTATCAGGAAATATCTGCCAGCTCTGCACACATCTGCCACAGAAACTGTTTTGTTTTCTTTCTTTTATATGTAAGAGCAGCTGATATTTGATTGTCTTTGACTTCAGACTTGCACATTGCAGTACTGATGCCTTTCACTTAGTCAGAAACGGAGCTGGACTAATTGGGATCACTTTGTGAAAACATCTGCGATTTGCATTAAAAATGTCTTATTTAGGTTAGGTAAACTTGTGGTAAGCAACCTTTCCTCCCACTAGAATTTTTCTAGGATTTCAAGAACATTTGGGTTTTTGGTTGGTTGGGGTTTTTTTTGGGGGGGGGAGGGGTGGTGGTGTTGGCGTTTGGTTTTTCTTTCAGAAGATCCATCGTGGCATGAAGACCTCTTCAATAAACCTCCTCAGCATATCTGAACAAGCTTTCTCTGACAAATCAGTCCTATGTACTAAAAGGAACTAATGGTATCTGAGCTTCTAATGCTCTCACTTATTTCTCAAACATCACTGATATTGTGTCTCTAGCATGGTAAAACCTTTGATGCTTTAACTCTTTGCTTGCTCGTAATTCTTTTAGACCAAAAGGAGGCACTAGGAAGTGAATCATATAGTACTCAAAACTTTCAGCCTGAATGTCTGTGCTCATGTTCCCTTTCCATCGGGTCTCTGTCACACACTGCTTTCTACAAATTTACACCACAGTAAACTGAGAGGATGACCCCAAGTTGTCCCAGGATGGGAACTGCCTCATTTATCACTCCAGCAGTGAGCTACCTACTACTTATAAAGAATTAGCGTGCCTTTACAGTATGTACTGTCTATACTGTCTCTTATGGGGGCTTTGAGCTGCTCCCCACTTCTGCACACAGTGTGCTTGCCAGCATGGCCTCAGGCATGACCAGGACACACATTCCTGTCCGCAGGGCCGTGCCCACTGCCCACGGGGAGCTGCTCGTGGCCACGGGCTCATGCTGCCCCCAGGCAGGCTCCGGCCAGCGCCCAGGACAGAGGACAGCAGGGAGTTGGGACACGCTCAGCTTCTGGCCATGCCAAGGATGACCCTTTCTGAGCTGTACAGGAGAAGAGAAAGGGATAGGAGTTGTCTGCTGGTGCCAGCATTAAGGCTTTGCTCTTTAATACTTTGCACATGGCTTCGAGGGAGCATGCACAAGACTTCCCAAAAGCAGCTTAAATGGTTAAACCTGCACACTGCCCCACAACAACACACATACTCCAGTTGTACTTTTTTTGCTGATTTTGCAAAAAAATATTTTTGCATGTCTAACACCAGGGCAAGGCCAACAGTTCTAACCTGATAGAATAATTCACCTAAAGGGGTAGCTGCTTTTTGTCTGTGGTCATCCTGTTATAGCTGAGGAATAACACCGTTATAGTGAGATTTCAGCCAGTAAAATTTCCACATTATGAAAATCCCTCCATCCTTAGAAAACCGTTGCAAAGAATTTTAGTTTACTGCTTCTTAAACTTCATTCGGTATGAAAGCATACAGTTTCCTCAGTAATGCAGAACCACTTTATTCGCATATAAGAGACTCCTGAAAAACCCTGTTGTTATATATAGTAGGACCTACTGCTGCTAAAAAAGGATACACCTAACATGGTATTTTTTCCCTGAAGGATATCCTAGGTGACTGCTTTGATCTCACAAGGAGGAAACACTTCTCCTCACATCCCGCCTGCTCTCTGCTTTTCTGCAACTCGGTCATGCCCAGCTGTGATCCCGCCTTCAGCTACACGTTACCCCTCCTGCTGGCTCCTGACACAGAGGCGGATCGGGAACCTGAGGCAGAGAAAGCCAAGACCCAGGATCAGAAGCCACAGGGCCAAGCTGTAATCTCTGCAGATCCAGACCTGACCCAGTCCTGCTTCCCATAACTAGAAACTGCCTTGTTTTTTTTTTTTCTACCAACGGTGATCTTTAGGGAAAACTAAAACTCTTGAAAGGGATTAATTGTCACACACTGGAAGCCTAGGGATTAGATTAGCACAGAAAGATAAATAGGGATTTGTTTGGCAAATAATGTACATTTCTTCACAAAACTTCATCAGAAATATCACAGTATTTCTCTCCAACAGTTAAAAATCAATACATGAAAAGCTATTTTTAAATCACTGCTACTTCATTGATGACTTTACTGACTCCTCTCTCCCTCTTAGGCAAGTAGGTTAATTTTTTGGCAGTCCTGTCTATTTAAAGATGAAAAATTAACCAAACACATATCTCAGGAGTATTGCTTCTGCCAATAAATGTGACCTGAAGACTTGAATCTTTTCATTTTAGCTTGGCAGAGCATGCAAATCAGCTAATCTGTATAACAGCTGATACAATAGAATTAGGGGAAAAGTGTTTCTAGGTTGAAAGTGTTTCCTAGGTTGAAAATTAAGGGGTAAGTAACAAAAATTATAACCTGCTTTAACAAAAGAAGACATCAGGCTCTGTTTGGACTTGAGAGGTGCATTAATGTGAGTCTGCTACCACATCATGTATTTTCTGTGACAGAGGCAGAAAGGTGGGATCTAAGACAGTAAATGTCAAACAGACGTTACCGAGTGAAACTATCATCCTGATGGAGGGAAGGGGGAAGTGGCTTCCTGGAAAGCAAGGTTTGCCCATTATGGCCCTGATCCTGTGCTAGGGGATATTTTTCCATCCTTGTGAAGTCCTACAGAGGCACAATTACAGATTTTGCACTGCCCTTCTGTTTATAGTTATTTCTATTTCACATGAAATCTGGGACACCTGCCTTTGCAGTTTGAAATGGTTAAAAGTCCTAACACCAAATGCACTGGCAGAACAAGTGCCGAGATCCCGTTTGGCCACGTTTTCCAATTTACTGGCTTTTATTCTCTTTGTGCTATCCTATAGCTCACTTACCTGCAAACTCAGTATTACCCCCCAGAAATGAGCCATGATCCCTTTCTCAGCCAAGACTACACAAGCAAAGGGGATACCTGACATCGGGGATTTCATTACTCTGACAAGCTTTGTGGGCCATAACCCCATCCCACACGGCTCTGTATTGTTTTTCACTATGCTGAAATCAAAGGCGTTACATCAGTCTCTACCATCCAAGGGTCTGACCCAGTCCGACACACTAACATGCTTAAATGCGATATCTCAGATGGTTCTTTATTTTGTTTTACTGTTGTTACATATAGGGAGGGATTCGTTGCTAGCATTTGAGCACTCCATTTCCTAACTTTTCAGCAACCTGTCTGTGCAATGAAATTTGCAGCTCTGTGGTTGAACCTTATTCTCCCTGGCTATCTGGTGATTTGCAGTTGATTTCCTACACATCAGTGCAAAATTACTAAAATTTGACAATATAATAATGTTGTGTTCTCAACTGGCTGAGAAAGTTGTAATCTTTACCTAGGCAAACAAAGAATTTTCTATTATCCTGTGGGTCTTTATTTTGACTATTCTGCTACTAGCTACGTATTAACATTTCCTTTCTGGTCTGGAGATCAATTACAATACACCTACCTTTATGCAGCACTGACAAAAGCCACAAAACAAGATTAATGCTTAAGTTTGCGCTCCTCCGTGGGTGTTAGCAGCTGGGTTAATACCTCTCAACAGCTTGTCATTGCCTGTCTTGAAGGATAACTATGACACAAATCAGCAGCTAAGGAGATTTTCAGCTTCTCACTTTCAAATGTCATTCAGCATGACAGCGACTATCATTTAAAACCATTCTGCTCTCCCTCATCCACCCCCAAAGGGAAGTGGCACTTTTTGCTTGCCAACATGGAGTTTTTACTAGTGCTTCCAGGGAGCTGTGGGGTGGTCCGTGCTCGGGAGCAAGGAGAGGATCTGCAGCTGCCAAGTCACCATGCTCTGCAGAAGTCACCACCGAGCACGCCAGAATGATACCACGAAAGTCCCTCTGGATCAGGCATCTCACCGCTGCCACTGCAGATGACCAACACATGGCTCCTAAGCCCATCACGGAAAACTCAGTTATTTCAACATACTAATGTTATTCAATGTAAACCTTAAAAAAGAAGCTTTCTGCACATGGAATATCCATTCCAGTGGGCATTTATTTCATAGAATGGTTTAGGTTGGAAGGGACCTTGCAGATCATCTAGTTCCAACCCCCCTGCCATGGGCAGGGACACCTCCCACTAGACCAGGTTGGTCAAAGCCCCATCCAGCCTGGCCTTAAACACTTCCAGGGATGGGGCATCCACAACTTCTCTGGGCAACCTGTTCCAGTCTTCCAGTGATTTATCCTTTTGGATGCAGCCAGCCCGCCTGGATCCTACACCGACAAGCATATTGTAAAGTAGAAGGCAAATCTGTTGCAATTAGGGCTTGTGGGGCATAAAAGCAAGTTCAGAGATCTTTGAAAGAATAATTTTAGCATCTTTCACTAAATTCTGTTTTCTATAACTCAAAGGTATCCCTATGGAGTACAGCAGTATTACTTAAGATTCCCATCAATACATCCAACTTTGATTTGTCCCTGAACATGCTATTTCTAAGCATTTGTTTATTAAGCTTATATTTCTCTTTAAAACAGAGAACAATCGAGCCACTTTTCAGCTAGCACGCATCTTGGTGAAAAAGCTTGTTACATTTATCTCCTGAAATGACTCTGCAAAAGAATCAGGAAATTACATATCTTTGATCTTGTACAAAATATTGTTTTCTAACTGTACCAGAAAATCTTAGAATATCTGCTACAGCATCTCATGGTTCAGTAAACAAACAGGTTTATCTCACTTACAACACAAAAGGTCCCTTTCCTCTCAAGTTATCTTCCTGTCATTCAGTATGTTGGCATTACTGACTAGGAATGATTAAAACTTCTCTGAAACTTGAAAGAAAGTGCTCTGGGTTCCAAATTGCATTTGCAGCAAAGCTTGTTTGCTGCTCTATAAAGACCCTTTGAGTTCTGCTAGAAGAAGTGCATTATAAGTACCATGATTTTTTTTTTTAGGAACTTACTGCTAAAGGTAGGGCAATACTTTTCTAGTTCTGACAGCTTTTCAATCTTGGGAATGTGAAAAGCACGGTGAAGTCTAAGAAAAGGGCTTATTTAATAAAAATAAAAATAAAAACACGACCCAAAACTGAAAGAAGTATTATATAAAAGCTAGTAAAAGGAAAATCTGAATTGTTAATATTAGCCCCTACCTTCACCTTCAAGCCTCAGTCGACTTTGACTTTCATCATATTACTGCTGAATAAAAATTTCTTCACTTGAAGACACAATGATAATTTTCATAATTCATCCTTAATTACTTCATAATTTCTGAATTAAAGCACCTTAATTTGATAGCAAACAAAACTCTCTGATGTCCTACTTCAAAGACTGGCAAAAAATCTAAAGCATATTTAGGACATATTTTCCCATGAGCAAAGCAGGAACTTATTATTAAAAGCTGTAGACACACAGCTGAAGAAATATCAACAATAATATTCTCCATGCATCTCATTTTCTGAGATAAATGAATTTGTAAAATAGTAATTGAAGCTGACAACTGCTCTTGGAAGAAGCGTGAATTAGAATTTAGAGCTGCTAGCTGAATTCCAGCTACTACTACTTATTTAGAATATAGTTTGTCATAAGAGGAAATATTTTTTTCCCACAGAAAAAAAAAAGTTACAACAAAACATGGTCATTTAAATCAAACCTGAATATTGCAATTTTAAAGTCTTCACATATTAAGAAATTTACTGCTGATACTAAAAATGAGAAAGGAAACAAGTTTGCTTATATAGAGCTATTCTTCAGGAGGTAAGACAGGTAAAAACGACATTGTTTAATGCCCATGAAGAATTATCTGAAACATACTCCCCTGGGCTGCAGGCTCTTTATACACATTCTGAGATTTCCTAACCTTGATAAAATTATTTTAAACAACATCCTGGTTTTAACAGTGTCATGGCATACCAAGGGCTTTTGAAAAGTCATCAGTTTAACTCATTCAGCACCACTGATTAAGATCAAGCAAAAATTCAAGGCACATTTGACACATAGCTGATGCCATCTAATTTGTTCATCAATGCTTTTGTTTCAGACAGATGTGTTTGAAGAGCAGACAATAAACTGCTGCTTCTTGAATGTGGGCATGCAAGGATACAGTAGGTATCTCTGAAAAGTCAATAATTATATACAGTTGTCATAAGAGTTTAAGAGTAGGAATATAACTGCAATCTCTTTTGTTCAGCTGTGTGGTAATCATAGAATCATAGAACGGTTTAGGTTGTAAAGGACCTTGAAGATCATCGAGTTCCAACCGCCCTGCCATGGGCAGGGACACCTCCCACTAGACCAGGCTGCCCAAGGCCACGTCCAGCCTGACCTTGAACACCTCCAGGGATGGGGCCTCAACAACCTCTCTGGGCAAACTGTTTCAGTGCCTTACCATCCTCAAAGTGAAAAACTTCTTCCTAATGTTTAATCTAAACCTGCCCCCTTCCAGTTTAAAGCCATTCCCCCTCATCCTATCACTGCTTGCCCTAGTAAAATGTCCTTTCCCAGCTCTCCTGTAGGCCCCCTTTAGGTACTGGAAGGCCGCAATAAGATCTCCCCGGAGCCTTCTCTTCTCCAGGCTGAACAACCCCAACTCTCTCAGCCTCTCCTCATAGGAGAGGTGCTCCAGCCCTCGGATCATCCTCGTGGCTCTCCTCTGGACACACTCCAGCAGGTCCATGTCTTTCTTATGTTGAGGACTCCAGAGCTGGATGCAGTACTCCAGGTGGGGTCTCACCAGAGTGGAGTAGAGGGGCAGAATCACCTCCCTTGACCTGCTGGCCACACTTCTTTTGATGCAACCCAGGATGTGGTTGGCCTTCTGGGCTGCGATTGCACATTGCTGGCTCAATGCAAGACACCAGTTCTGGATATCTCATTCTGAGCTGGAACCTAGCTTAGTGGCATTCAGCATAAGATTAAGAAACCTAGATTTAAATGTCGCCCACATAGGGATATACAGTTGTCTAAACTCTCCAGTGGGTATGGTCAATAGAAATCTTGTTTCAGTTGTCTGCAGATAAGCATATAATTTCATCTGAAACACACTAAGGGTATCAGCTGGCCTCCATGTTTTACTCCACAATGACAGATGTCTTCCATAGATCTTCTGTCATAGCTGCCAGGATTGTACAGATGTTTGTAAGCCTCTATGGAGGGTTAACTAGTACTAGGAACATATGTTTTAGCAGTTGTTTTGTATCTCTAGTCAATACAATCAATGGAGTCTAGAAAGTGATTCATCTATCTGATCAAGTGTAGGTGTCTATTGAAGGCAGTTGGAGCTTACAGGTAGACTCCAATGCTGTAGAAATCTGAAGTCAACTGTCTGTACCTGGCATTGAATCTCATCCCTAAAGTTGCATGACATTAATTTCTTCCAAGAAGATGAGAGTTCAGATCTCTTCTCAGCTTTGGCACTGACCCAGATCTCTATGTGCCTCAGCAGAGTTTCCAGGAGGATCTGCTCCATGATCTTGCCAGGCACAGAGGTGAGACTGACTGGCCTGTAGTTCCCCGGGTCTTCCTTCTTTCCCTTTTTGAAAATAGCGGTTATGTTTCCCCTTTTCCAGTCAGAAGGAACCTCGCCAGACCACCACGACTTCTCAAATATGATGGCTAGTGGCTTAGCGACTTCATCTGCCAGTTCCCTCAGGACCCGCGGACGTATCTCATCAGGTCCCATGGACTTGTGCACTTTCAGGGTCCTCAGGTGGTCTCGCACTTGATCTTCATCTACAGTGGGTGCTTCTTCACTTTCCCAATCCTTGTCTTACATTCTGTGTCACGAGCAGTGCGGCTGCAGTCCTTGCCAGTGAAGACTGAGGCAAAAAAGTTGTTGAGGACCTCAGCTCTGTCTCTGTCCTGGGTAACCAGTTCTTGCGTTTCCTTCCAGAGAAGGCCCACATTTTCCTTAGTCTTTCTTTTCTCGCTGACATATTTAAAGAAGGATTTTTTGTTTGTCTTAATGTCCCTGGCCAGATTGAGTTCTGTCTGGGCTTTAGCTTGTCTGACTCGATCCCTGGCTGCTCGAAAGATTCCTCTGTATTCCTCCCAGGCTACCCGGCCCTGTTTCCACTCCCTATAGGCCTCCTTTTTTCTTTTGGTCA
>NW_009647220.1:837738-866818 GCF_000708025.1 Charadrius vociferus | reverse complement strand
CTTGAGTTTGACACTGTCTATCAGTCCCTCCTTGTTGGTAAGGACAAGGTCCAGCATAGCTCCTTTCCTCATTGGTTCCTCCACCACTTGGAGAAGGAAGTTGTCCCCAATGCAATCGAAGAACCTCCTGGATTGCCTATGCCTGGCTGTGTTACCCTTCCAACAGATGTCAGGGTGGTTGAAGTCACCCATGAGGACCAGGGTCTGTGAATCTAATGCCGTCCCTACCTGTCTATAGAAGGCTTCATCCACTCGTTCTTCTTGGTCAGGTGGCCTGTAGCAGACTCCTACTGTAATGTCCCCTGCTCCTGATTTCCCTTTAATCCTGACCCATAGGCTCTCAGTTGGTTCATTATCTATACCTAGGCTGAGCTCCATGCATTCCGGCTGCTCATTAACATATAAAGCAACACTGCCTCCTCGTTTCCCTTGCCTGTCTCTCCTGAAGAGCCTGCAGCCTTTCATGACAACACTCCAGTCAAAGGAGTCATCCCACCAAGTTTCCACAATACCAATGAGATCGTAGCCTTGGAGGTATGTGCACATCTCTAGCTCCTCCTGTTTGTTCCCCATGCTCCATGCCTTTGCATAGAGGCACTTCAGCTGTGCCTTTGTTGAGGCTGACTTGGCTGGAGCAGCTGTAATTACTTTGTGCTGCTCTCCAGGCAGCATTCTTTTGCCGGGTATTAACTGTGCCTCCCCCTTGGCTCCTGTTTCTCCAGGAGCTCCTGGTTCATCTGTGTAAGACTTTGAGCATGCTGCAGCATAGCCAGCACATTTTGGAGCACATTTTGGTCCTCACCAGCACCCCATTCCTCCTTCCTTGGCACAACATCCCTTGGCTGGTCATGGGCAAACCCAATAATACCCCCTTCCCCCGTCAAATCTAGTTTAAAGCCTTAAGTAATTCAGAGTTAATGCTGATTTCCTTTCTATGGCTTGAATCTGGCGGAAGGGGCTCTCTCCTGATTTAGGGTTTCGCACCAAAATGACAGTTATAAAACTAACAATTTGCCCATCAGAGAAAGCAAAAGATTCAGGCTTATGCAATTCAATGAAACAATCATAATATTACATATTACTACATATATATTTTTGGTCAACCTGAGCAGTGTCTTTAGCCACATTGTATTAAATGTTAACATTGGATGTAAAGCAACGCATCTCTGCGTTCCCAATAAGCCAGTCCCATCTGGCTGACAACGCGTCAAGCATGTCAGTGGAGAGATTAATGTAATCATCTGGTATGGAGTGGGATAATTCTTGATAGAAACATCACAATCCCCACAGTAATTTACTAACAAAATCTTCAGCTGTACTGTATAGCAACAGGGGGAGATGAAGCAGCACTCAAGTGGTGAACTATGCTAAATAATCATACGAGGTTATCATAAAAGTAGTAATACTTTTAAGTACTCTAATTAAAAAGACATTTTAAAAGTTAAAAATAAAAACAAATGCTGTGGATCCTGAGATGCCCAGTTATGACTAGTATATATGCATCTATATATGTACCCATAAAAATATATATTAACATAGATACAAAAAAGCTGTTTGTGTAAAGTTTTTGTACATCAAACGTGGGCTTAGTTCACATCTATATCCACTGGAAGGGGCCTAAAAGTAGGTGGATAAAGTCCGCAACTTCTTTCAGGTCCCTTTCCACATCTGTAGCCCTGGAAAGTGTTCATAGCACAAAACAGGATTAAGACCAATTCACGTTCTGGCAGAGCCACACAATGACTATACCATACTGCAGAAAAAGAAAAAGAAAGAAAAGCGATTACCACCTATGGACAGTAGATCTATGATTTTCAGAAAGGCCTAGAAAGATTATGCATTCAGTTTCTTCTGTCTCTTCATTAAAACAAGACAAGCTTTACAGAGCTATTTAAGTACTTAAAGAGGCAGATAAGAGGTCTAGTCCTTTTATTTTTTTCCCAAAGAATATTTAATTTAATTTAATAACATTTAATTTAATAACATTTAATACCTAAACACTTTTCAAAATAAGACTCTAGTCATTCCTCTGTCTCAAATCTCTTGGAAAATCAAATACTACTACATCTAGCTGCCTGAAAATATGGCATATAAAAGACTAATGAAGATTGCTATTAACATTTACAGAAACATAACAAGCAGAATATAGTATAAATAATTTGTTTCAGCTAGTAGATTCACAGAGATAAAACCCAAGCTTGCTTTGAAACATGACAGAAGAATTGCCATTAAGCTAAAGTGTACTTCTGCAATACTCTTCTTCTTCTCTTCAGTACTAAAATTATTTTTCCACAGAAAGAAGTTAATGGAGATACACGTCTAAGGTGTTGCCTTAAAACTAAGAGCAAGGTTAGGCCTTACAAGTACTAGTATCCTCTGGTTTTGTCCCAGCCTTTGGCCATGTCTGGTTAATCTAAACATAGTACATGTACTACTGTAAACGTTGTTTGGTCCCTCCAAACTCTGAAGCCCATGAAAACAAGCTGCTTGGCAATAAGGTTCACTGCAGAAGGAGACAGACCTGCAGCAGAGCCACCCCTGATGCTGCTGCACCCTTAGAAGTAGTGGCTTCTCCCTTTGGAACGGTAGCAAACACGGTGTTTTCTGTCTGCTAACCTCTCCTTCGTGCAAGATAGTTCACATCTTGCCTGGGTCTCTGGTGTTTTACCTCATGGGTACTTTTTGTGATACCAACTCTGCATTGCTCACCTCCCTCCACATGGGGAACACGACATGTATACCTTAATGACTGTCGTGGTTTAGGCCAAATCAGCTACTGAGGACCTAGGGGACCCCAGATGGGACCGACAGATGCTCCCCTCTACCCCTCTTCAAAGAGAGAGGAGGAGGAGAAAGAGACTTACAAGTTTAGAAGGAACTAAACTACTTTAATAAAATACTAATAATAAAATAAAAAAGAAATAATGAAATATATACAAAACCATATCAAGCTCCCGAGATGACAATCACGACACCGGCTGGCACTAGGGGCAGTCCCAGGCTGGACTCAGTGACGGATGGGAACTGGATTCCGGATCTGGATTCAGGATCGGGATCACAGGCAGATGAACCGAGACCTCCTCAGACGTCAGCCATTGAAGGAAGAGAGAGCTGACCCTTTGATCCTCAGCCTTTATACTGAGCGGGAGGCAGATGGGATGGAATACCCTGTTGGTCAGTTTTGGGTCACCTGTCTTGTCCGCTCCTCCCCACAGGTGGGACCCCACTATGCTTTTCCGCTTCTGACCCTCCAATGGGGCAAAGATGCCTCAAACCAGGACAATGACTTACGTATATAAAAAGAAAGAAATCACTATGTGATGATGGAGAAAAAACTTGGTGAAAAAAAGAAGGAAAAGGACAGATTTTCCTTACAGATAAGTACAGTATTAGAGTAGGAAGCAGATGAAGACAAAAGCAATAGAGGAAACAGTAAACTTCGATAGCTCTGGCAAGGGTTTGGTCAATGCCCTCAATGCAAAGGCATATTCCCTACCTATATTTCTCCCAAGTGCCTCTGTAAACTTCCCAAAGTTTCCATGCTGCATCTAGTAAATGCTGTCAAGACTCTTCAAGCGGTCCTGTATTGAGAACAGACTATATAATTAATGCTGTGTGAAAGCATTCTCTTATTTGCAAACTATTGACAAAACCAAGGCGCTAGAAAACTGAACAGCTCAATCTCTGTATTATGTATGCACAGCACGAGAAACTAGCAAAATCATGCTTTTTGTGCAAAACAAAAAGATATATTAGTCTAATTCTCCTAATGTTTTGAGTGTTTGGGGCTACTTGACATTTTAAAATGAGTGAGTTTATACTTACAATTTTATGTGTTTTGTTACTGGATAAAAATTCTCTCTAGTGCTAAAGCAATTATGACACTACTGTCCCCTTCAAAACAAAATCCTTAAACATTCAGGGTAACAGAATGGCTCATGGACCTATGACATGCAGCTCAGTAGAGAAGCTGAAAAAGGCTGAGTTTAATTTTACTATCTAAATTCACAAGATCTTACACTTTAAAGGTTGGACCTAAGGTTTAAGGAACATGCAAATATAGCACCAGGATAAGCATCCCAAGAAAATACATCAAAGTTTAATCACACCCTTTTGTATCTTAGCTAATAGATACACTCACTATAGCTACTGAGTTTGTTCACTTAGAACTGCTGAAATTATGGCATTGGCAGGTGATATGCTCTTCCCATCCCAACATGCAGGATGGAGAGGAGCAGTATAAGCTTCTCAAAGAAAAATCTATGACTTGCAAGAAATACAAGTACAGGAAAAAGCAAAGCAAATGGTCATCCAGCTTAATTTTATACACTTACCTTAGTTGTCTACCACTGTTGGCACCAGCATGAGAGAAACAAAACTCTTACAGGTAAATTTGGAATAGGAGCCAAAAACATATGCTCTGAACCATCCTGTGTATTTCCACAAAGAGGGCCCAGAGAAGTTCATAGGCACCTAGGAAAAGTTGCTAGAATTGGGCTGTGTGAATATCCTCCTGTACGACTACTCCATTCAATGTCTGATTAAGCCAGGTGGTTGAATATTTTCATAACCTTAGGTATCTGTTGTCTTTCTGAAGACAACAGACCACTTGTGTTTAACATGAATATGCTCAAGTACTTTCCTGAACTGGGGCCTTAATCTTTGGCACCTTTACTAGGACAACAAATTAAGCAACTGAACATCAGTATTACTGGCCAATTTTACACTGAGACACAGCAAATAAACTAGTATTGATTCAGTTTGGGTTACATAGCTGGGGGCTTCATACTGGAGACTACTTCAGAGAAGCCAACACATGTTCTATATTGCAGACTGGTTGAAAACCCAGGAACACTCGGATTAGTGACCTGGGATTTTATTATGTAATTCCATTTTCCATAA
This sequence comes from Charadrius vociferus, assembly GCF_000708025.1. Lineage (NCBI taxonomy): Eukaryota > Metazoa > Chordata > Aves > Charadriiformes > Charadriidae > Charadrius > Charadrius vociferus. Next base: position 861,916 of record NW_009647220.1, on the reverse strand, counting down.
TCATCAGGCTAGAGCAATATATACACACTATCTTCAAAAGCAAACAAAAAAACTTGGTAAAACATACTGTTCTTGCCAAATACCTTTCAGTAGCAGCTGTTCAATTCCTGCCTTGCTTGTAGCTGTCAGGACAGCACATTAAGGTCTATATAATCAGCACACCCCCATCTAACAATAAATTATGGATCACTTGCAACTTTCACTAAGCTCAGGTGTATTGGCGCTTGTTGTGAAGAATCACAGAGGCCCTAAAGCTGAACAACCACTAAAATTGAAGGCAAACAGCAGTAATACTCTGGGGACATGGAATGAATGCTCTTGACCATTTTAAAGACGTCATCATTTCCAACTCAAACATACAGAACTTCTTTTCCGTTACAGCAGGGAAACAGATTCAACATGCAAGCATGAAATCTGAGGTTTGTTAATTCGGTTGCCATTGCTTTCTGTGTGACTCTGCACGTATTAGGCAGAAAAGAAGCCACTAGTAATGAACCATTTCTGGAGAAAACTGGATCTTACCAAGTATTTTGATTTATTTCTTGTATGAAAGCTAGGCAAGATCTGAATTAATACAATGCATTTTCCAAGATTCACACCTCTCCCCACCTACCACTCTGATCCTGAAGATGTAATTTGATGCATCTGGATACCAGGGATCACGATGTTCCTGATGTAAGGACGAAATGCTATATGTATTGTCCTGGTTCCAGCAGGGATTGGGTTAATTTTCTCAAGAAGCCAGCAGGGGACACAGGTATTCCATGCCATGTGAGCCATGCCCAGGCTTTTAGGGGGAAGCTAGCCAGGGGAGGGGGCAGGAAGTCGAGGCTTGGAGCGGGCTGCGGCAGACCGGGTCCGGTTTGGGAGCGGCAGCACTGTAATCGCATTCATATATTCCTTTATCTGTGTTATTGTTTTATCTTCCTTCTGCTGTTTTGTTAAACTGCTTTTATCTCAACCCATGAGTTTTTGCCTTTTTCTTCCAATTTTGCCCACGGCTGTGGGAGTTGCATGAGCAGCCATGTGGTTCTTTGTTCCCGGCTGGGGCCAAACCACGACAGTATTCAGTCTGAACAGGAACAAGGATAATACCCTAGATGGATATATAAGTAATATTTTGGCTTAGCCCATGACAAGCAAAAAGCTACATTTATGCTGTAAGATATCTTGGGATCACAAGAGAGAAATTATTAACAGAAAATGAGTGTTGAACAGAACAACTGTGGCGTGTGTTAAGAGGAAATTTCCTGCTCAAAAACATTCCAGGATCAATACTCTCAAGAATAATGCCCTCTATTCACCTGCAAAAAACAGCCATAGCTCAGACAGTGTCAATAAAATTCCTTACCAAATATGTCTTTTGTCTGTGAGAAGACGCCTTATTCCTCATGCATGTTTACTTCATGACACCTTCAACATGACAGTCAATGGCAATTAGAAGGTCACTGATAATTTTTTTATTGAAGTCAAAAACCCTGATTAGCATTTCTATATTTGTTACTTTTGTCTTCACCTAAAGCTGCCCTCAATCATGTCAATAGCAAGACCAGTTTCAGGAGACTCAGCTGGCCCTTAGGAAGGTCCACCTAGCATCTAATAAAACACTAAATCAGATAATCGGTTTCTTCACCGCAGCAGTTAAAAAATGTGCAGAAATAAATGTACAAAAAGTGTTGTATACTTCAGGCATTTTTAGGACTACTTATCTTAAAGAATATCCCATTCCCATTCAGTGACTTTAGTATGACCATTCTTTCTGACTTTTTAAGATAAACAATACATTTGATGCCAATGTCACAAGCAGAAGAAGCATATATGCATACTGCTCATGAGTCTAAACCAATGGCGTTATGAGCAGCCACAGGAACAGAATAAAAATATCACCAAATGCCTTTTCTCCATGACTTCTGAAAGATGGCTCTACTTACACTCAGCAGGTGATGATGAAGTCTTTTGCCTGATCATGGTATGCTGCTGTGTGTGAGACTTCAGGGACTGACTAAGAGGTGCTTACTGCTGTGCTAAAGGATTTTAACTTACTTAAAATCTGGGGCATAAAAGCCTTTTCCTTTTACTGACATACATTTTATTGAATTCTAAGCTGCATAATAAAGTTCATGGCTATTAAAATGACTCATTCTATATATTCATGTATACCTCCACAAAGAAGCACAAAACACTGTAGTAAGTTTTTTTTCTTAATTTCCTGCATTTTTATTTCTCTTTATATTTTCAGGAAAGAGAGAAGAAGATATACATTCTGTTCCGTAGCTATTCCATTATTCAAAAACTAGCCTTACTCTGTAAAACATGAATCCTGATTTTACAAAGTCAAGAAACCAATTCTGACTACAGTACTGAAGAAAAGACTTGAAGGGGAAGCCTCAACTCACTGGACACCTGGGATACGAATACTAAATGATATAGGGAGGTACAATTGTGAATATAGCCAACTGCACCAAAACCCCTAATAAGGCTTGTTCTTTTCTACAGATTGCTGCACACACTTCTCTTACTTCTCACCTTTGCTGTTCCATTTTAGACCATGAAACCCTGCACAGACTTGAGATGCCAAGCATGCATCCTAAGACTTTCCACAGGTTTCTGTGCTTCTTCCAGGCCCTTCATTGTGGTCAAATTGTAGCTGAGGTGGTCAAAAACTTGGAAAGAAGGGCCTCACAATAAAATAGAATAAGCTGAAAAGAAGCAGAAAAACTTTTTCAGCTAGAGATCTAAACAAGTTGGGTCTGCCTCTTTTAATGCAGATTTTGATCTCTTTAGCATCTTGCAAGCTACCAGTGCTGTTAGTCCAAGTCTGAAGAAAGCCTTGGGTTTGTCTACCAAGTTTTTCAGAAGTTGGCAGATAACAAGCTAATGTTTGCTACAATGACTCTTCTAAAGCTTTTCCTTAGGGACAAAGCCAGTCTTTCAGGCAATGCATACTCCCAAAGCTTCTGACATCTCGTAAAGAAGACTGTGACAAGCTGTATGGACCTCAGAGGGGAAAAAAGGAAAAGGTGGTATAACCATTTAATCCGATGGTGAAAAAAAAAGCTTTGGCTTAAGGAGTTGTTTCTGAAGAACAGCGTGGTTCTCTTCTCAGACGCATAGTTGGAAAGTCTCTATAGGGGAGCATTGGTGGAACGGACATTAGTTTTTCCTCATGGATCTTTCTAGTGAATATAATTTAGCTCTGGACAGCATGTGAGAGTAGAGCTTCTCGGACTAAGGCATGCACCAAGTTACCCAGTACCATGGATGGGAACCACCATGAGAATGAGATTGTGGCCATGACAGAAGACAGCAAGAAATGGCTCCTCCTTTTTCCTGCATCTAACATGATTCCTCAGCCCAAAATCCCAATATGCAAGACTGGGAAGGAGCATAACAAGAAAAAGCTCAGATAATCTTTGAGGGAGTTAGAAGACCCCAATATTGAAATGCTTAACACTGAAGCAGAAGCTTTTGCAGAGAGAATGAATCCCACTTGAAAGGTAAAGTTAAATCTCTGCTGCTATAGGCTTTGTAATGAATACTGATACCAAGTATAACAAACTAGAAATTGTTGTCACTGGAGTAGGAGATTTTATCATGACTTTTACTGAGAGGACAGCAATTCAAAAGACTGGAACAGCGTGCAATCGGAATTGGAAAGAAGATGTCAGAGAAAATATTCAAGGACTGTAGTGAAGGAAGCTAGTGACTGAATCATAAACACTATCAGGCTATCTGTAGATTAAGCCCTGAGCCTTTTTTTTTTTTTATTTAAAATAGGAGGAGACAAATGCCTCCTGCCTACCATATTCAAGAACATCCATGGCTTCCTTCTACAGTCCTGGAAGGATTTTTAGCACAACTTCCCTTTCACATGAAAGGTATAGGTATAAAGTTCTGCACAAGAATACAGTAGAGGGTACCTAAATTGGCACCTCAATAAACAGCAAGTCTCTCTAACATCAAAGAACACATTCAGTGCAGTGCACTGCAATGACTCAAGCAATAAGCACATCACATCTTGTCAAGTAACTGTCCTGCTGCAGTTATTTGCAAGCCCATGTTATTCACATGTGTCAATTAAAAATGTCTAAAAGGCCCTTTTGCTGTTAGACTCCATGTTGTTTTATGTGAATCTACCATTTTTTCAGAAACAACCAGTTTCTTTCATTAATGTTACTTGTAATGTGTAGGCACAATGCTTACTTTCTGAACAATTTGTGACATAAAAGAGTCCCCCTCATCAGAATCTGTTGCTGTTAGCATCTAAAAACAGCACCGATCTCAAACCTTCATCCTTCTGTTTCTATAGTGACTCGCCACCTAGACAGATTCCACTGCACTTCCACATTGTCTCTTCTTTTCTCTTTCCTCATAAGAACTCCGGCTACTCAGTTTCTTTAAGAGAAAAAAAACCCACATTCTCTCTTTCATTAGAAGATGTCAACTGGAAGACCCCACCATAAGTCTGTGGCTTCCTGAGTAAAACTGAATAGCACAAGTCTAAATTATAGTTGCCGTGCCTAAGCAGCACAGGCCTCATGCATCATTCTGCAGCCAGATGTACTTCCTTCTCGCCACTGAAAATACCCCCACTGTGATCTGTGTGCAAACTGGCCATGTGTAAGACTTTGCAGGGATCTCCTTGTGTACCAGCTAGGTATGGTGTTCACTCACTTGTTTTTTAACACTCTAACTTCCAAGGAATTAACATATTCACTCACCTTTACATATACAGAAAATGACAAGGTCATAATATGTTTGAGGAAATATTTTGATAGACTTCTTTAAAGCAGCTATTACAGTGCACAAAAGGAGATATGTACTTTTATTTACCCAAAAAACCCCAAACAAACCCACAAGGTATCTCCCCCTGAATTTGTTCTCTTAATCAATGTAACCTGAAGATCATTCATAGGTATGGTCTGCTGGAAGTTCTCAAGATGCAGATTAGGTGGGTCTTTTGGCCTACATACCCAGCTGACTGTTCTCATTCAGGAATGAAATGACTAGGAAAGTGTTCCAAAACCAGGAAGTCTAATGCATTAAATGTGAATTACTGCAGTTAATCAGGCTTTTCATTAGCATAAGGCTAGTTTATAAACTATTCTGAAATGTGACATTTCCAAAGGATCATATTCCAAATTTTTCAGCATTTAACCACCACTATGTGCTTATCCTATCAGAACCAACAAACTGAAAACCATGAAACAGCACTGGAAAAACAGAATTTGAAAGAAGCACGTGATTTAATTGCACCTCAGCCCTAAAGGCAATGACCGTGAAGTTCAAATAGTTAAGGTTTATCCTGTAACCACAAGAACACAAGGTGAAGGCTGTAAAACTAGTGAGCATTTTGACTAAACAACCTCACCTTCCAACTAGTTGGGACAACATGATGCATATTTTTTTATTTTTATAAGGACTTTCCATGAAAAGGGAATGGAAAGCAATCAGAGTGGCAGGCTGTGAGACCTGCTGACTGGTTGCACAATAAAGGCTGTGCCATTAAGTGAAACCCTAGGAGCTGCTGCATCTTGAAATACCATAAAACTGAACAACTTCTGTCTGGAGTAAATCTGATTGGTATTTCCCTTGAATACACGGTGCATTTGTCCCTGTAATCTATTTTAAAGAGTGATTGGCATCAATGCTGTTGTGGTTGCATTCATTTTCTTTAGGGGATTCATTAAACTACTAGTATTAACAGTTTGAACTTAGTTGTATTCTGGTAACATCCACCATATTGTTGGCACTGTCCACCCACATAAGAGAAAACTGACCTTTTTTAGAGTTTACAATCTGGGATTGGTGGAATGTTGCAACACTGCAATGAAAATTTGAGTTCAGAAATAATACATAGCATTGTGATTATCACATCAGTACCTACATTAGGGTACAATAAATCTTGGAAGGCCAGAAATTACTGAATCAAGATAAAAGTTCAAGATGCGTTAACCAGTACATTCTAGAAAGGAAGAACAGATCTTTCTTTTATTAAGACATTGAAATCTTGATTAATAAAGCTGGGGTTTCAATGATGCTGAAAGCAATTAGACAACGAGTTGCAAAGGGAGCTGCACATGTAAATTCCTCTGTCTTATTTGAAAATCCCAGCCAACAGCAGCAATCATATTTGGTTTAAATTATCCTATCATCATGGGAAACAAAACCATTAGTCTTTCATTCCAGGCAAGAATGAAGTGCGGGTGAGGAAGCAAACATTGTGGGAACATGGATGTCTGCAGGTGATTATGTGCGTGTGCTGAGCTAATAAAGAAAGTGAAGTTCAGAACAACACAGATAGCAGTGAAGGCAAACTAGATGCTGGAAGGATGACAGTGATTGTGCAGATTATGAGAAAACAATCAGAAGTGACAGTCAAACTTCATCCTCTGGAGGCAAAGACGAAGCCAGTCTGTAAAGAATACCTTACGATCCACTTCTTTTTGCTGAAGGGATTTTTTGGGGTGGGGAAACAACACATGGTTTTCTTTGCTGTGTTCTGCAGTTTTCCAAATCCATCCTATTCATCTGTATGTCGGTAACATATAAATATGCTACTTACTCCCTCATGCGTTTCAGTTTGGTCTCTGCCATAATGCTGTTGAGAGCTCTGAATCCCTGGGGTGCCCCTGGAGACACTCTGGTGACAGTCCCCGAGCCTATAAATCAATGCACAGACACATAACCTTACTCACCTTCATCCCCTGAGCTCTACTGCAGAGTCAAGGGCAGTCAGAAAGAGGAAGACCTTGTTTCTCACAAGGTAGTGCCACATTAATTAAAGATGAATTAGATTATTAGATGCACATTAAGGGCAACTCCTTTCTGAGGCACAAGTAGATTCACAGTTTAAAGGCACCAGAATTGTAACAACAATTTTCTGTCTGTGTAGAGTACAGGGAATGAAATTACAACAGAAAGAACAGTCACTTGAGGAAGTGCTGGGACAGATAAATATTCAACAAAATGAAATTTGCTTAGACAATATGTATTTTCCTCCATTGCTCTTGCTCTTATATAAATAAGAGCAAGAACCTTCTTCCTAACAGGCAAGTCTCTCCATTAGCTTGATTGTTACTGTAAACTGAAAGTTTTTAACTTATTACATCATCTTCCCCTTCATTCTTTTTCTGTATTCATACCTTTATATGTAAATACCTACATACATATATGTGAGAAATATACATAAGCATATACTCCTCATCCCTGGAGGGGTTCAAGGCCAGGTTGGATGGGGCTTTGACCAACCTGGTCTAGTGGAAGGTGTCCCTGCCCATGGCAGGGGGGTTGGAACTAGATGATCTTTAATGTGCCTTCCAACCCAAACCATTCTATGATTCTCTGATTTATTTATTGCCAATTATTGCCAATTACTGCTCCAATTGGAAGACAATTCTGGAGCCTCTCTGTGAGCTGGTGGCTAAAATCTTGCCTCTAATTTCCCAATGAAACTTCTTTATTAGCCAGTTCATGCTCATTTTTCTACTGTGCCAGTCCTTTTCTTTGGCTTAGTCAGTTCTTCCCTTCTGTTTTGCATAATCCTTTCATTTATTTATAATTGGAAAAATAGATCCTACTTCAGCTTTCAATTTGCTATGCTAAACAAAGCAGCTATTTTGGTTTCTTCTTGCAAAATATTTGGCATTAGGATTTCACTTCCCAAAAAAGAAGAACATGAATCACGGTGGAATTATATCCTGTGCAAATGTGCAGGCTGTGGAAAACAGCGCCCAAGTTCTGAACAGACACAGGAGTGCTCTGCATAGGATATGAACAAACCAAAAGCCACACAAACACATTAACACAATGCCCTGTCTAAATGAACACAGTCTCCCTTCCTAGCAGGCATTTTTATCTTGAACTCAGTTGAGGTTTAGTTTGGATTGCGTTAACAGTGATCACATGCAGCCATAGGGAGCTTGCAGCTACCTTCCTGCTATGAGCAGTATAGACACCCCCAGAGAGTACTGAATGCTTCCCTGGAAAGCATAATCATGGCTTTCCCAGGAGTTAAGCTCCTATGTCTTACATGATTCTAGATTGTGATCACATAAGGTTGAATACTGAGATTAAAAGTTTCTGTCATGTGGGATCCTACTGAATCACTCACAGTGTCTGCTGGATTCAGAGCTTTGCTGGATTCAGAAGATATGAAGCAGGCACGGAGAGAGACCACAGAAGAAATGGATTCCTGACTCTGTTATCTGGCTACGGACAAAAGATTTGACTTTTAAAAACATTTTCCTAACTTCTCTTTACGCCTAATGGCTAACAGTTGTCTGGTGTCTACGTATTACAACTGCAATATAGTTAATGTAGTTTAAATATGAAAAATGACAAGCACTGTTCTTACTAGCAACCAATAACTTCACCCATTGATGGAAAAAACAGTTCCTGATCATTTACTGTAATACTACACACGCATATCCATACATTTTTACATGGGATCTGCAAGCATTCGATTGCTTTAGCAGCATTGGAAAATTCAGCTGTCCTCAGGGTGGCCCTGAGGAAACCCCAAGTGCTGTGGAAAGCAATGCTTATGACTTACTGGGTGGCATGCTCCTCTTGGAGTTGGCATAGAATTAAGGTCCAGATGTGGGGCTTTGGGGCTTTGAAAGCAATAAAAAACTGATGCCCTGAGCACCTATGGTCTAAGGAAAATATAATCTTTGCATTCTCTCAAAGAAGAGTACATTTAACCACAGGCCTCTGCTGAATTCTGGTATTACTACTATTAGAGCATACATCACTGTAGCAAGAGCTCAGCATACTCTTTCTGCTTAGTGGGTTCAATCTATTTATTGCTACAATATCCCCTTCTGCTCTGACATTTCATTATTAAAGACATCCTTCTTTTTTTTTTTTTCTGGGATTCCAGGCTAAATAATTTGTACTTTGTCTACTCTCCACATTGGCAGTTGGCCAAGCAAAACTTATTCTCTACACGCAAACTAGTATCTATCTTCCTCTCCATTTAATATGATTTTCTGGGTACTATGAGACAGTTGCAAGGACTACAGATTGTAGGATGCTGCAAAGGTGTGGTTAGTCATAAAAAAATGAGTTCTCAGTGAAAACTGCTGAGAGCTTTTCACGTGGTTGCTACAGGCCTCAAAAATTTTTCCTGGGGTGATTTATAACCCAAACCAACTTCTATATCAGAGCTATTTTCTTAGAAGCGGTTACTTGTTTAATAATATGTTTTGCAGCCAGCTTTGAGCAGCCTGCCTACCCATACATCAACACAGAACAAGGAACTATGCTTCTTCAAAAATAGGCCAGATAACTATTTGCATTTTTTATGCAATATATCATTCTTGGTTCATTAAACCAAATCAAATGAATCAACAAAAGCACTGACTTTTCAAAACCAGGTATTGTGCCTTTCTAAATGTATTTCAAAGACGAATACCCTCCCAGTGTCTAGCCCAGTACCACAGAGAACAACATAGGGCAAAAGATCTTTGTCATCTCAGGTCATGGAGTACCAGTTTGAGGTTCTCACCGCATTCTTCCTACTTGTTGAGGGGAAGATGAAAGAAATCCTCTGGCTGACATTTATTCACAGGTACTTACATTTAAAATGGGTGATTATGATTATCTGGTGAGACTTTTCATACATTATGGCCCAAAGGCATTCCTACCAACATTTCTGCTAACAACCGAATCATTGGTGACAGACATCTACTGCATCTCTTGGTAAGCCATTATGTGTTGTGAAGCTGTATCTCCACTGAATGATAGACTTCTGTCTATGAACTTAATTCTAATTAACTAACTTAATTCAATTAATGTAGAGAAATACAGGCCTGGTACAACAGCTGATGCCTTGAAAAGTGGGGACAAAGGATGAGGTGTAAAGGATTACGGACTTGCGATAACAAGAGGTGTGGGGCACAGGCTGGCACTGGGAATCCCATGGCTATAACCAATATGCTAGTGATCAGTTAAAGAAATTCAGACCTGGAAGTGGACATAGCTAGCTTTAGGGTGAAAAAAGAGAACAAGTATCTAATCTATGTAAAATGCACGATATACAGAAAATTTTGATGTAACGTGAATTTGCAGCCCAGTGAAGAAAAAGTAAGGTATAAATGAATGTTAGCAAACACATAAAAAAGGTCCGACCTGCAGCTTTATAGCTTGACATTAGAAGAACTTAAAATAGTAAACATTTAAACTTCTGCAGTGACCCTGAGCATACAAAGATAAAAGGGACCCTAGCAGATTTCTCTCTTATTATTATCACATATATTTGTTTGGAACAGAACATGCAAACGTAATTACAAACTCAGCTTGGAGAAAGGCTTTAAGTTTAGCACAGACTTGTTAGAGATTTTTTAATGGTTAAAGCACAATTTAATTCTTTAATATTATAATTTTTAAAGGCATCTTCTTGTTCTTAATACTGAAAGAAAAAGAGGAAGACAAGAGTCTCTTTATTACTAAGATTTTTTTAAAAGTAGCACTAATACCACACTAGTTTTTGGCTTATACTCCGGGTTATTCTCAGAAGCCCTCAAGGCAATTCCCCTTTTTCATTAAAATGACAAAATATTGAAGCATAGCGCTAAATTGTGTCCCTATTGCCACTTCTGCAAACCCACTGAAGACAATGATGCTGCAAATGCATAAATGAGTGCAGAATTTGAAGAACGTGGGATCTCCATTAGTGTGAATACAGATTGGGCGTGAATGTTCCTTCCTTCAGTCCTAAGGATCTCCCTGATGTGGGACCCAGAAGGTGACCAGATATGATTCAGTTTTCCCAGGTTTCCCCTACATTATCATGTCAGAGCCACAAGATAATACTAAGTCAGGTTTATCCCAACTGAACGAGGGTAAATTTGGCAGCTAAGCAAGACCGTGGTTCCTGTGGGAGCCTTCAGGATCTCAGCTGGGCTTTCATGCAAACCGCACTCAGGCTGCTACTGGCACAGTTCAACCTGGTGGTCTTCAAAGGGCAGTGACTACACCAGCCTCAGTAAATAGCCTTCTTTCATTTAAGTTTTCTATTTAGCTTTTAAGTAGAACACAAGAAACCAGGCTTTCAAACTCTAAATTTATAGAGAGAACTTGCAGGAGATTTTAGGATTAAATTGCAAACTTAAATTCTCAGTGATTTTTCTGCACCTGTAATGAGATGCTGTAAAATAAAATAAAATAAATATTATCCAAACCTGTATCATAATTCAGAAGAAATTTTTAAATATTTTAATCAATTTTCTCTTATGGTTACAAGTACTAGAAACTATAAAACAACCTACATACCCTTAAACATTTTCCTCTGGAGAAAAGATGGCAGAAGCCAAGTTTTTAAAAGCCTTTGTTATAACATTCCCCAGTTCTGACCATCATGATTTATCTATTATTTTCAACAAAAGCACTTAACTGTGTATGCCCTTTTGTTTGGCTTATTTATACTTTTCTGCAGTAGGCTAAGGAAGCAATTTTCAAGATCACATTTTTTGAGTTGTTTTGTTTCAAAATGGAAATAATTGGACTGTGATGAATACAGACTGCTAATAACTTCCACTATTACATTTAAAGAAGAGATATCATCTTACCCAGTGAGCTATTATTCAGGACACTCTCCAAATACTTGACCATTGCCTCAATATCACTGTCCTGTGGATAAATGAAATAAGGAATATCATTAGTGTGAGCACAAACTTAACTGTAAACACTATGTACCAGAGGTACGATCCCACAAACATAAAGGATATTACTTATACCCATGAATATCAACACTAGACTACAAAGAGTCGACATTGCTCAGGACTTTTTCTGTATTTTCTTCTCCTAAAACACCAGGCTTGGGAATGATGTTATATACAAACAATTATTTATGTCAGATTCCTTGCAGAACACAAGCGTGTAGAACAGCTGTGCATGGAGTTTAAAGAAGACATGTTTACTGTGGAGGGTGGTGTGCAATCCCTGAAAATACACTAGCATTTTATCATCTTTTAGTCCTGGAATATCTAAAACATATTACATTGAAAACGGCAAGTATGTACTTTTTAACTATGCCAAAATTTCTTATGTTTATCATAGCTGCCCACTGCAAATTAATGCTTATATTTCATGTAAGTGTATCTACTTACATAACTAGTAATGACTAATTGAAAAAAAAAATTATTAAGAAGAGATTTTAGCAGTTTTCTATTTCAAGTACTCTGTTACCAGACAGATGATTAACAGTTTTGCCATGATATCTTTCGTGTGAAATGCTATTTGTATACACAGATGAAATTTATAGATCCGGCCATTAAGCAATGATTGTGCTCCAGGAAGTAGATTGCAATTTTATTAAAGTCCAAGAGAAACTTGGACTCTTGAGTTTCTAGAGGCTGCTGCCATATCACATTTGACAACATGGCATTTCTTGACTATTTAAAACTGAAAGTCAAAATCTTGACCTTGCTGAAAAATCTGCCAAAAATCTGTATTTTAAAAAATATTGAGGACCATAAATATGGTTTTAAAATATAATACACTGGAATAAAAATAAATAATAGACCTCTGCTTCTACAACAGACAATCTGCTTTATATTTCTTTGTGATCTTACTCAAAAATGCTCATTCTAAGTTTCTCAAACTAAGGAAGTGCCAGTACACCTTAACAGGATAACAATAATTGTTGGCAATGACTATTAGCTGGTTACCTTTTGATGCAAGTGAGAGCTGTTATGGATGAGCATGATCTAACTTCTTATCACCCTAAGTTGTCTCATGGGCTTATAGTTGAAACAGGTTCTGCTATTTTTAGCTGAGGTCTGCAAGATGGGAATCAGCTTCTTGGTTGGCCATTTCAACAGATAACCCAAAGGCTTGTAGGTCTGACGGAGACTCTTTGCCCTTTTGGAGCAGCCTGTGGAGGTCCTGGCTGGAAAAAGTCAGCACCAGGGTTTCCAGTTCTGCAGCCCATCCAAAGTGCCTGAGTTACCTCAGATGATCAAGTTAATCTGAACCTGCTTAACTGGGGCTTTTGCCAGTTAGCAGTAAAGTGCTCGGGAAATGCTGCAGAATGTATTACATTTATATATAAAATATATACTGAATATTGAATTAAGACAGACTTAATATTACAGACATAATTCCTCTGTATTTGTAAAAGAAAAAAAAAAGAACCTTTAGGATTTCATTAAAAAGTTATTAAATATTTTTCATTCAAAACTCAAATTTTATAATAGTTTTCTGCTAATATAAATTTGTAATTAATTTTATTTTCATTATCGCTAACAGTTAACTGCACATCTATAGACAGACAGACAGAAACATGGTAAATGGCCACATATAATACTAGTACAATTCCTTTAATAAAACCTGGTTTTCATTTTCAATGGGGTAAAGACTGTAATTCCCAAACCTCTGACTTCTCACAACAGGACATCGTATTTACTCCAAATATCGCAACAAAGCTGATTTTTTCTCATTACACCGTAACACAAAAGATACACGTTCACCACTTCCATCACCACTGGTTTTCAGGGAAACTAGCTGGCTGAACTTGGCTATCTTGAAAGAAAATTTCAGTGAGGAACAGAATGTGGTTTCACACAGCTGTAAATAGTTGAATAAATAGTTAATCCGTTTACACTGAGGTAGAAACTTCCTATGCCTTTTGTCCGCCTGGGTTTAGCAATCCAAGAGGATTTTAGCTGTTTTATTTAGCATGTTTATCTATTTAATATATTTCTTTAATGTTTCTCTTTTTTGCAGAGAAAGCAAAGCAAGGGACTCTGACAGATTCACAGAAGAGAGACACGCTTACACGTAAGAGCCAGCGTGGATGAATGCTTGCACATTTCAAATTCAGAACCAACGAAACCCTTTCTAACAGCAAAGGTGCATGTTAAGAATCCAGTGGAACATTTTTTGGGTGAGAGCACACAGACCACCCACAGCTCCTGGAGCTATGATAACTTATGCCAGCTGATCACATCAGCCACATTAGTAGACTTTGTCAGAATGAAGATAGTGAATTTGCTATTAGTGTCACTAAAAAAAAAAAAAAAAAAAAAAAACAACACAAAGAACAAGGTGATAAACTGCAGTAGAAAGCATCTATTAGCATCTCAGGTAAATCAAAGCAAATGAAGGCTTCTCTGTGCACTAACTTTTCAAGGTAAAACCTCTCCTAAACTTCATATTTTTAAATTTTTTTTAGAAACACTTTCTCATTCTCTTTCATGTTTTCCCCCTAACTAGAAACCAGTGTTCCTAGAAAAAAACATGTAGAAAAGAGCCATTGGCTTGAAGAGCTAAAAGTCTGGAAAAATAATTGGCAAACTGCTGCTTGAAATCTGGCAATCTGCATTTCTGCTCCAAAAGAGAGAAACCACAGACACTAAACTCCAATGCTACAACAAAGATGAGAGGTCCAGATGTGCTTAGGGTCTGAAATTGGGGGTAACCCCACATCTGCAACTGGACAATGTCGCTGAAAACACATAGGCTGTATTGAAAGATATCAACATGGCATTAACAGTTGTCTCAGCTCCCATCCTAAACCTTTAAAATTATACCATTTCAGTTCCTAACTCTACCTTCTTGACTGAAGAGGTGTTGCATCCCACGTAAGGGCACTACTTCTCAGTCTGTCTTGACATCTGTGGGAGCCTAATATAGCTTCAGTAAATAGTTCAGATGTCTTTCTACATCATGCACCCTAATGTGCTGTTCCATTACATGACTTTTTGACCCCACGCTACTGCACGAACATCAGAAAGTTTTTTAATCATTGTTTGAAGTAATGGGGTCACTAGGGAGCACAGCCAGATGCAGCATTTCTGCACTCTCTGCACAGAAGTAACTAGTAAAGCAATCTTGGCATTAGAAAATTGAAAAATTTGCACAAATTAGGAAGGTAAATATTTTACAAGTCCTTATCCTGTATTGCAGTGGAATGACTTCTTTATTAGCACACACCTCCAAAAGCTTAATTTATGAAGGTATTTTTGAAGAAAGGGTTTAAGACTATGAATCTCATCATAGAAATAGGAGTAGGAGTTTTGGTATTAAGTAAATGACTGCAGAAGCAAACCCCTGCTATATACTAGCAAGATCAAACATATTCTGGTAGTTTTTGAAGCTTATTATTAATACTGAGCATGATCCCACCTACCTTTGAGTGGGATTCATCTCATGTAACTTGACATCCAGAATGAATATGGCCCATGCATGCTAATAACTGTAGATCCCTTTATAATCACCAGGGAGACAATGACCTCTCAGCATATTTCATCTAACCTACATTAGATGCTTGCTTACTTCTTACTGTACAAATTTTCCATTCAGTTACTTCAGATGTAGCTGTCCAGACTGCACAGCTAAGTTCAGTCTGCTTTGACCTCAGATTTACTGCTGACTTTTTTACTTGACAAAGGGAAAACTGAAAATTATGCTCACTAGCCAAGAAAAAGACAAGGTGATTATGTCAATACCCAGAAACACACTTCTGCTTTATCTAAGGTGCTAGGGCCAACGTGAGAAAAAACACAGACAGACAATCAGTTTCTTTGATAAAGGACATCCTAAAAGGCAAAAGGTCACAGGGGGTGCTTCCCAGTCAGTCTGTGCATGCCAGTTCGCAGAGGGTTAATTCTCTGTGTGCACACAGACTGCTGGTAGATAGAAGCCTCAGAACCATCAGGGGCTGGATTCATACAAGAGGTGCCAGTGGGACAGCTCTTTCAGCCCACGGTGATGGTTCTTGTCTTCACTGAATTCTGAGTCACTGCAAAATGAGGGAATGTCACTGCTCAGATATGACTGCCAACACCTGATTTATTCTGCATTATTGAGAAATCTATTTTTATCTTCTGCCCTTCGTTAATTCTAAGCAGCAGTCTGCCTGTTCAAAAACACTATTGATTGACACTTAATGATACCATCAATGAAAGTTGAATGAAAATTTTAACAGGCATTCTAAAAAGAAAAAAAAAATATCTCAGAGTCTGATAAAAGTGAGCAATAATTTATTTCCAAGACTATCTTGTGGTGGACTTTCTGGGCAACAGATTGTTTGCATGTGTATGTGTTGTGGGTAAACACAGACCAGCAAACTGAAAAAAGCGTTGTCTTAGATATTACACTGATCGACAATTGGCTAATAATTTCTTTAGACTAGCACTGTATCAACTGAGCCTGAATTTTAAAACATCCTGTGTGTTTCGTTTGAAAGCTCGGGTAACATTTCTAGTTTGAATGAAGGTCTTTCTGAGTAAACTTCAAGTTTAACTGGTGAGAGAATTTCAGGACTCCTCACTACCATGGTAGAAGTAGAGTTCTGATTTCTCAGACAAATGTTTTATTTTTGCCTTAAAAACCACATCTTAAAGAAGCTATTAGTACAAAATTTTCAAAAATCAGTACAAGTTACTTATAATTTAGTGAAAAGTATTAGCATATGTGGTTGGTTCCCTAAAATGCAAAAGACATCACATTCTGTTCTGCAAAATTTGCACATGAACCCAGAATAACATATATGGTACTAAGCAGAATCAGACAGTACCCTTCAGAGGCACTGTATGCAATGCTTTAAGCTGATGGCCCAGGGGAGAAAAGAATTGTTCCTGAATACCTCAGAAAGATCCATTTGCAGAACTGACTTGGGCATTTAAGTTTATTGATTTCACTGAGACTTGATCACTGTAGACAAGATTCATCTCAGCTCATTCTGATCAGATCTAAATTAGGTGCCTTTTCCAATAATCTTCAACCTTCTTCATACTGCAATCCCTAAGACTTTCTTGTGGCAGCCTCATCTGATAAAGCTACTTTAAGACTTCCAATAATAAGTTTTCTCTTCACTGACACTTTCCGAGATACTTGAGAAAGCCTACAGATTTGCTGCTTAAGTCTTGCAGTTGTTTAGGCTCACAGTTCATCACACTGTCCTAGAAAATATGTCTAATAGAGGCGGGAAAAAGTGGCAACTAGAGGTGCCCATATGTCCCTGGGAATTAGAGCTGGAACTTAGACCTTATGCTTGAAGTACACCTTCAGCTTTAACTTATTTTACCCATAGCTAACACGTGAGAGAAACCCACTCTGAATGTTTTACAGTCACAAGGAAGTTTACTGACAACAATCTGCCTTATGGCATTCATGGGAGTGTTATCCTTAATCTTAAAGGAATGCAAGAATCTCATCAATGTCTCAGAAGAATTACATACGCATACATGTATAATTCATGATATTGATATACACACACATTCCTAACAAAACAAAATTTCAGTAATGTCAGTAGGACAAAACCTTGGAAGGAGCTTAATCTTCCCATGGGCATCAAGTGTATACTGTTTTCCCAAAGGTCACATATACCTGATGATTTGTCTTAGAGACTGTCTGTGATGCTTCCACATCCTCTTCCACTTCACTGCCTTCTGAACAGGATTCAAACTCATCATTATAATATTCTTCTGCAATTTCTGGGTCTTCAGGGATCTCTAAAGGTAATTATGAGTTTAAAGTATACAGATAGACAATATGCATGATGTTAAAAAGATAAAATGGATTTTATACCACCCATGTTATGTCACAAGCAATGTATTCTGTAATTGAAATCAAGGCATAGATTGGCATAGATTCTCAGATTAAAATGTTCATCTTTGATGACATGATAAGCAATGTTAAAGTTGTCTCTGGTAAAAGATCAGACACTCATCACATCTAAATTAACAACCTCGAAGGATCTGTATTGATTTTGGCCTGAAATCACTGAACCATAGAATAATTCAGGCTGGAAAGGACGGTATGTGATCATCTAGTCAAAGAAGGGTCAACATTGAATTGAATCCAGCTTTCATGGGCTGAAATTATGCCCCAGTTTAGTTTTCCCTAAGACACTTAACCAATGGCAAGTACAACTGCTAAGCTAAAATGGAAAATAATATATACCAGGCACATGTTTAAAAGACAAAAGAAATAAAATCTTTATCTTTTTCCAAACTTCCCTGAAATGAAAGCATAACAAAATAAAAGAAACCGTTGTAAAGTCAAGCTACGCATACTTGGATGTCACGCTCTCTCAACTTGTTACTATTACAAGTTTAGTAATAGCAGTGAGTACAATATTAATATAGCCAATGAGCCTATGAAGTACTGTAATTGTTATTAAAACTCACCATATTCATCACAACATGAAAGATGACCCAGCCGCTCTGCTCCGGGTGAAATCCTTTCGCATCCCAGACTCCATAAGTAAGTAAGGAGTTAGTGAAATGGCTCGAGGCCTGATTGTGCCTGCTTCGGCGAACTGCCCTTTTGCAGCAGAAGCACCTAAGCATATGCTGAATTTTAAGCAGAGGCTGGACTGTGGTGACTATCTGAATAAAAAGCAGAATCTCCACTTTTCTAGACAGAAAGCTGGAAGGCAAAGCATTGCCCACAGGAGACACGGGTCAGCAGCAGAAGACAAGGGAGCCCACCTCGCCAGCCATCCCATCAGTAGCTCTAAGCATTCATGGAGAGATGTATTCCAGGAGAGCTAATCCCCATGCTTCAATTTTAGGCAGTCTCTTACTGACTTATCAAGATATGTTACATCCAAGCCCAGGAACAATATTTTTATACTACCAGTTTTCAAAAAGTAAATGTTTGGTATACAACTTTGCTTGGTATTATTACAAGAAATGTTAGTTGAAGATAAAAAATGCTTAATATTCAGATGTCATAAATCACCATAGTCCTAACTTTAGCTAATGCTGATTTCCACCATTCTTCCCAATTAATTATATCACTTTAAAGAAATACAAACCGACTTATCTTAAATATTGCTGCATTGAAATAAATTAAATTCAAACAATACAACATTAAAGATGCTTAATAGTTTTTTTTTTTTTACTTGTTTCACATGGATAATAAATGCAAAATGATTTTAACAATGGAATACAATTAAAATCCATTAAAAGACGTTGGAGTTTGGGCAGGAGGAATAATTCCAATCTTTAAGGCATAAGAAAGAGAACTCAGGAAAAAAGGGAAAATGTCTTTATCTGCAGCACTAGGTGGTTGAAGCTCTCCTGTTGAGATATGATGTCTACTGTCTCTAAAGTATTATAAAAAATACTTCCTTTTTCTATAAACTTGATTTATGTCCAAATTACTGACACATTTTCATTCAGGTTTCTCTGTTTTAAGATATTCATGGAAGCTGATAATAGCACCATGCTCCACTGCCACAATTTCCAATCCTTCCTGTTTCTATTTTTCATCTAACTTAGTTTGGGGAAGAAAAAAAAAGAAGAACCTCTCCAACCCAGAAACTTTTTCCCACAAAAGAAAGCATTGTGTTTAATTGTTTGATTTCTCCAAAGTGCCATTTGTCAGAAAAGCCTAACACTTCATCTTAAAAATATATAACCTTTAGTATCATTCCTTTTTAGCATGGAAAGAACACTTCTAAATGAAGATACATCTCCTTTTCCAAACAGAGTGAACATCAATTTTTCTTTCTTGCAGACAGGTTGTCATTCCTGTAATTAGTATAATTTTGTTAGGTTCATCTGCATTCTACCTATGTCTATATATGCATTCAAATACATATGAATCAGCCTATTTATTATGTTATAATGCAAACATTGGTCTACACTAGTGTTTTCTGAGTTGTTTTCTCCTCCCACATTCTTCATTTGTTTACTGTTGTATTAAAAAACACAATCCTCCCCTTCCCAACCAAACAAGGTATTAAAATCATTTTACTCATAAATATAATTTCCAAATGTCTGCTCTGGCTACAGTAAAGCTCTATACCTTGCGAGTAGCCAGAACTGCTGTTGCCTCCTATGGAGAGGCTGGCACTGGACGTATCCCACTACCATGCCAGCTTTTACAGCCTTGTCAGAATTGCTCACTTTACCATTTGTAAAATTGTTTTGACAGCTGTTCATAGATGGCCAGTTAATCCGAGCTCAGTAACACAATTTTAAATGCTAGTTCAGACACTAGAGGTGTTTCAGGGTACAGATGTTTACTGGCCCTGATTCAGAAACTATTCCAAGTGACATTTCTTAAAGAAGACAGCATGTACAGTGGATGGGAACTTGGGATTTAGGTACTACAAGTCTTTAAAATATCCTGGGTTTCTGACAAGCATCTTTCTTTAAAGAATGCACCTCCAAAAGATCAACACATTCATTTAGACTATCTGGTTCCATACAACAGTTCCTTGAGTCCTACAAAGTAGAGCCGGCTCCCAGTCATCCATGTGCTACAGATGCAGAATTAATTTGAGTACAGAACAGCTTATTTAGTTGAGACTCAGGATCAGCCTAATTTCAAGAACAGGTAAACTGGCCTTAGCGTAGCAGATACCATGAATCAACGTGGCGAGCTGTACCCATGCTGGCTGAGTAAACTCTAAATGCAGGTAACTGGAGCGAGCTGGGAGAGGAACAGAGTTGCATTTAAGAAGGTCCTGACGCCGTCTGCCACCCGTTGGACCCCCTTGCTCACACTGCACTCCTGACCTGCCTGAGCACAGCGAGTCCAAATCACCCTGTTCCTAGTGTGCTACCAAGTCACCCTGTGCAGCTTACACGTGGTAGGCAGGGACTCTGCTTTCCTCGCAGACCCTTGGAAAAGAAAAGTGACGGTAACATCCAATACAAAGGTTTCTAATACTATGCCAGCTGGCAAAGCACACAGCCTGATGGCTGCAACACCATTATAATATAGATGTCCCTCAGATGCCCGTTGTCCCTCTGATACAGCATTATTTACACGCTCCTTATGGAGCAGAAAGGAAAGTCTCTACTGCTACTTCTGCTCCCTCATGCCCCCTGATCTGTCAGCTGATCTCTGAAAATATATTACGCTTTAACTAGCTGTGCATATTGCACTGAGGCCAGTCACAGTACCTTTTATTTGCTTACAAAGCACTTCATTCAGAACAAACTCAGCTATTACTTTTGTATTGCTAGGCGGCTTCGGCATAGCATTGAGACACTTGATATTTGCTATTAGATATTTGAAAGAAAATGAGCTCTGAATAATAATATTACTCTTTCAGTTTCTTTCTATATATAACCATGACACTAATAGTGGAAGGAAGGGTAAAAACCCGTTATCTAAAAAATCATAAAAGCATGGTTATTTCCCAGGAAGACAAGCTATACAGAAAACAAAGGAATGCAATACTTGTAATATTTTGCTTAAATCCACCAAGAGCTTGTCTCAGGTAGCATGGTAACTTGGCAACAACAGTTTTCTCCAAAGAGATGAAAATACTTTGATAAATATCTTTAATTTTCTCTTGCCTTGAAGTCATAATTGGTGCATTGATGCAGCACTCTCACATTCCAGTGCATAAAGAAGACAATAAGTAAGGCCCCTTTTATTTAAAAAAAAAGGAGAAGAAGAAAGAAGAAAACAGAATAGTATAACATACATTCGTTTTCACCACCTACATTCACAGTAACAAAGTCACACTTGGCTCGTAACGACTAATCTACTTTTTTAATCCCAAGGCTTCATCGCGTCTCTGGAAGAAGGCAGATTGTCTCAGCTGTCACTTTTCCATCTTAAGGAAAAAACTGCTATAATTCCATGTAGCTACACTCCTCCGTTTGCACAGTACCACAGACAGCAAAGTGAGGAGCAAATCATTCGACTGTTCTGACAAACATATACCGTCATGAGATATAATGCATTCTTAACATTATGGTGACATGAACCAAGACAGTAAAAAACAGTGCTGCCACATCTCTGCCACCACACACTGCCACAGAGAGCTGGAAAAATTGAGAGGAGGGGCTAGGACACAGACACTTGCGCTGCCCCCCCTGCAAGGCTTTGTACATCAGCCACGCTGGGGACTGAGGCAAGAGACAAGCGTTCCTCCACAGTTTTGCTTCTGCATTGCTCTGGGCTGCAAGGCAGCCCACTGGCCGGACCTCATCAATAACACAAAGGTGCCTATGGTCCTTTCTTTCCTGTGGAAACTCATCAGCAAATTGCAGTTTGATCCCATCTGAGCAGGAGTTCCCTACCGAAACGAGGATCACAGCAGCCCCTGGGTGCAAGGAGGGGCTGGGAGAGCAGGGTCTGGTCAGCCCTAAGAAGGGAAGGTAAAGGGGAAACCTTATTGCTGTCTATGACTATCTGCTCAGAGGATAAAAGGAAGGTGGAGCCAGACTCTTCTCAGAGGATAAAAGGAAGGTGGAGCCAGACTCTTCTCAGAGGTGACAGGGATACGACAAGAGGCAACAAACATCAGCTGGAACATCATAAATTCCAGTTTGACATTTGGAAAAGAATTTTACAATGAGAGTGATCAAATACTGAAACCGGCCTTAAAGAAGCTGTAGGATCTCAGTCCTTGCAGGTGTTCAAGGCTTGACCAGACACAGCCCTCCGCAACCTGATCTGATCAGACCTGTTTTGAGCAGGGGATTGGACTAGACTGTCAGTCGACCCTTCCAACCCAAATTATTTTATGATTCTGTGGTTACATGATGCTCCACAAACAAACCATTTGTGTGTGTGCACATATTTAACATACATGCTCACAAACTAAGCAGAAACTCACCTGTTTCTGTATGTCCCTGCAACACGTTCACATTCTTGCAAATAACCAGCAAAAGGAGATGGTGACCAGGGCTGGCCACCACTCTTCAGAATAGTGCATCAGCTATCACAGAGGGATAAAACAGAATGGGATTTCTCCCTTCAAGGGAGAGAAAAGAAAGAGCTGAAGCACCGTCACTAGGAGAGAGGTTTGAAACACAGAGACTTGTTTCCCTGAGCTACATAATCCTGAATGCAAAATTCTACTGCCAAGGAGAACATGCACTTTGCATCTCTCTGCGTTTCAGATCAATACTCATACGATTAGGAAAAACAAGATAACTCCATTATTATAATTTAAACTCACTCAGATTGGTTTGGGTTGATTTTTCCCAGTGCAAGACAAAAACCTTCAAATTTAAAAGTTTCCATCAAAGAGAACTGCCATCCTTTGGTCAGCTATAGATGAGATATGCATTATTAAGCTCTGAAGCTTCATTGTTCAGAAAGTCAGTGGAAGCTTTTGTCCAGCCCTTCTAAACTAGGCTGAAAAAGACTCTCGGAAAATGCCTTGTTTAAAAAATGAACCAAGGGATGTGACAGGACTTTTGTGCCCATGAAAGTCTTGTACAATTGTCTTGGCTAAGCACAAAAAGACTATGAAGTCATGAATGGAATTACCTTCTGACATGGCCATGTACAGCATAGATGTAAAGTAAAATGGGTTGTTCTAAATGACAAACAAAAATATAACCAAAGTTAAATATGAATGTTTTATAATTCTACTTTCAGCATTTTAAAAAGGAAAAAAACTTTAATTCACTTGTGGGCTTCACTGAGTGATGATTTACCTATTGTGAAATGTCTAGGAAAAATAGAGATAAAGAGGATTTAAATCACAGTAGCATTATGGGGATCTTCTATTACTTGATGTTAGAAATGAAGCAGTTAATTCAAAATGTTTTTCCAAGGAAAAATCACTATTTTAACCAAAATGAAATTTCCAATAAAAATGTTTTATTTGACGGACACGGTACTTTTCCCCTATCTTTCCATCTCCCGGTGTTTTATCAGTATGTACAGAGGCAAAGCATGAGAGGAGAGAAGGAGTTGCTAAAAGGAGTTGTTAACAAAAATGAACAGCAAGATGGAACACTTTCATCACATTTTGTCCCCTAATTTTTTGAGTGGTCAGTTGGAATTTTTTCCTCTGATTTTTTAACTGTCATGTATACAGAAATGGGAGCTCTGGTAGGCAGTGATTATGAAGATGATGATGCCATGCTTCCTTTTAAGGATGGTTTAAAGTTCAGCAAAACTAAGAATTTTCCAAATATTCAGAAAGCCTTTTAATATCAATGGGTGAAGGAAGAGAAAGAAGAATATAGGGATGTAGTCAATAACAGGGAGCAGTTTGTGAGTCTTAGAAGCCATTCCCTTCATGGACAGAGAGCTCCTATTATTGTAAAGGTTGCCCTATTATTTGCACAGTTTCCAGCAGGAACAGAGCAAGAGCTGTAAATTAAAGGAAAAATGACCGAAAATGACCGCGAAGTTACCTCATGGCATCAATTTAAAACTACCATAGTCCTTGAGTTATTTTAAACTTTTTTGATCAGTCAAAGCATACTTTCAAATAAAAACTCCGTTTTCCTGC
>NW_009647220.1:771816-837728 GCF_000708025.1 Charadrius vociferus | reverse complement strand
TGGCAGAGACTGCCTGATACCTTTCCTTTCAGTCTGACCACAGTGTTGGGTAGGAAAGAGTCCAGGTGTTAACACAAAAAGCTGCCCCTTAGGACAGTCACTTCCTTCTCCCCGAGATTCAGTTCAAGAATGCCATTTTTAAGACATAAATTGAGGGTATTTTGACAACCAGAAGTTACTGAAAGAATGGAAAACAAATGGGAATGGTTCAGATCCAAATTTGGTGTAAGTAGTTGCGTGCATAAGAGTCTGGATGTAGGAAAGATGTAAAATATTTTTAATTTGGATATAAGCAGTAATATAAGTTTATGTGGAACAAGTACAAAAACAAGTAAATGATTGCAAACGAGCAAATCTAGGGAAAAAAGTATTGAGACATAAATACCTAGATGAAATTAACTGGCGAAAGTAATTGTAATTACCAGATTGCAGGTGCACACTTTGCTCCATGGAGCAGAAAAAATAGCAGAAGAATGTAAACCAATGTCTTCATTGCTGTCACCTTCTCATTTCCTCCAGCTAGTTGTCTGACAGTCATATGCCCTGAAAGCTAAACTGGTAGAAACTGCAAACTAATTCAGTATTTACAGTTACTTTCTGAGCAAACTCTCCCTCACTTGAAATTGGCCCCAGCTTCTTACGTCACTATATAATTTGGCCTAGCTCTCCAGAAATGTTGTTTAGTTTGATAAGTGAGCCAAAGAACTGTGACTGGGGGGTGGACTGGGATTCCTTATTGAATGTTTTTCAACACCCATGCTGTTCACAGATGCTTTGTTTGCAAGTAAATGTCTTGTGCGGTTTTATTTACTTCGGTTTAACCTTGAGTCTGAAGTGCAGTGTAAGGTTATATAGCCCTGTAAGTAGGACAACTTGGAATAAAAACTAGTCTCTTTCTGAGGAAGATTTAAAACATTGAAAGTATCTGCTATAGAATCTAGCACTGTTGTGGCTTAACCGCAGCCAGGACCACGCAGCTGGACACTCAGTTCTCCCCCTTGCTCCCCAGAAGGGTAGAGAGAAGAGGGAGAAAAGGAGGGGAAAGGAAAGGAAAAAGATCTCATGGGTTAAGATAAAGACAGTTTAATAGAACAATAACAGGAAAAGGAAAATAACAATAATAACAATCATGATAAAAGAATATACAAGATAAAATAATACAACACAAGCCTCTGTCACCACCTGGTGAGCTGGTTACCTGAGCAGTGGTCATGGATTCCTGCCCCCCAGTTAACCCTCATTTATATACCGAGCATGAGGCCTATGGTATGGAATATTGCATTGACCATTCCATTGTTCTGTCTATGCTCCTTCTCAGCTTCTATGGGAAGCTGAAAAACGTCCTTGAATAGTATAAACATCACCTAGTAACAACTAAAACAATATGCATTATTGGCACTCCTTTCATACCAAATCTGAAACACAGCAACGAAGAAAGAAAATTAACTCTAGCTCAGCTGAAACCAAGACAAGTATATAGTATTTTTTGTACATATACAATCTTGGTGCATTTGCTTCTAATTGCTTCCTAAATTCCCACAGTGTTTTGAAAATGTTTAACATAATGCTTTGGAAGCAGTGAAGGGACTTCCCATGTAGGTTTTTAAAAGACTTGGCCAGAATCATTTTAACTGTAGTCATTGACCAAGGTGAATTTTGAGGTAGACTCTATTTATCAATGCCAAACTAAATCAGTATGAAAAATAAATCAGAAAAAAGTAGAAGCTATGGAGTAATGTAATTTGCTCTCTCCCCATAGTTTCAAAGTGTTTGGGTTTTTTTTACATAACTGCTGCTTAAAGACTTCATTCTGAAGCTTTAAGAGCAAGACTTCTTGTAGGAAGTAAGCTGTGAATTTTTGTGAAGCTATGAAAAGATTTAAGTAGCTAGGCATATGGAACAGTACATAGCTTTGGAAAAGGTTTCCTGAGGAGGTTGTGAGTAGAGTTCAATTCCCGATGGCGCTCAAATAAGCTAAAGCATTTGAGTAAAAACTTGAAGATAATGCACAATGCATAGAAACCTCCACATAGAGGTTTTTAAATTACTGTAAACCCTAGACTCCGAAATGTCATAAAATTCCCAGGAATATCTCTTTAGTTCTATAGTTGCCTTCATGGAAGAAGGGTTTGAATGGGGACCTATAACCAAAGCAAGAAATCAGCTCTCCAAAGGCAATACTTCTACGGAAGAACTCCTTAAACAAGAAGAATAACGCTTCCGTCAATTTAAAAAAAAAAGAAAAAAGAAAAAAGAAAAAAAGCAGTAATTACTTTTCCTCTTTGTGGCTAAAACTTGCAAACTTTGTTAAACCTTGCTTTTGCTAGAATAAATCAGATTTACCATTCCTTTAATTGAATCTGGGACAAGGTGGGATCTCAGTGTGAAACCAAGCAATGAAAACACGAGGCAGATGAGCGGGTCAGAGGGGCACGGTCCCAGCACGCCTACGCCTTCCGACCCTGCGAGAGTTGCAGGAGTTTTGCCACTCCATGTGCCAAGGACAAGTGAAGGACTTGTAACTGCAAATGCCAGAACTAAACAGGCAGTTTCTCTCTGCAAGCATCCCATGGAACCACTTTGGCAAGTAGCAACTCAGAGAATATGCCTTCTGATCCTGGAAGCAGGGGAACTACATGAAAGAGGAAACCAATGGGTAACCCACAGTAGAAGTCACTGCAACACTGTATTCTTAACTGAGCCAAGTCTTTTTGGTTACAAAAGATCCTATAACAATAATAATGCAGAAAGGTGCTTAGTGCCACTTATTATAAATATTATTCTGTTGTACTTTGGCTTGCTAGACTGAAAAACAAAACAAGACTCGATTTTCCTAAAAGCCTTTGAGCAGTGTGATGGCCCGTATGTTCATATTTTGGGGTGTTACTCAGTTACCCAGTCAGTATGCGTAAGTACCATTTGACAGGCACTAAACAAAATGTGCATGTACAGAGATGTTTAAAGATGTGCTGAGAAATAACCTTCCAAGATTTAAAATAATACCTTGAAAATCCTTCAACAAAGCTTGTAAAAATAACAGACAAAAAAAACCCCACAATATTTTATAAGTGAACATTTCCAATTTGAGAGTCAAATGAACTTTGCCCACTTGAAATTCAAAGCAATATATCCATAACTTCAAATTAGCAATTGAAATCTAGAAATAATGTATGCAATTACTGTAATGTACTTAGCTATTTTGGAATTGTAATGAAATCGGAGGATTGCAAGATGTAATATATTGCAACATATTAAGCAGAGGAATTTAACATGTTATAATCTTTGCAGCAAAGAGAAATAAAAAGGAATATAATACAGTTCAGAGAGATCATATAATATATCCTTTTAATTTATATGCCTTTAACTTTTTACATTCTTTTTCTGTACAAGAATTTAAATACCCCAACTAGTTAGCTTAAGCTATTTTGCTCCTTTAACTTGACCTCTCCCCACACACAAACATGTCTATTAAGAGCAGAGTAGTAGTTTATGCAGACCTGGGGCTCTTACAGAAATGGATGTCAATGCAGATGAAGCCCCAACTAGTAGTGTCCTGGCAAACCAAAACCGCAAGATACAATATTTTATTGCTGGCTCTTACATCCAGTGGCATTTTGCTGCATTTTCTTTTTCATTCCAGGCACTTAAGTCCAGCAGTGAGGACAAGCCCTTAGAAATACAGATGCATTTGCATATCTAATTTCTTGAACACTTTTTTTTAAAACAAAAAAGTCTTCCCCCACTCTTATCTACCATGTCTCATCAGCTGTGAAATTGATATAGGTATAAAGTGGCACTTTTAGCCTGGAATGCCAGTGCATGGCTTTAAATTTTCATGCCTGTTAAACTTCAGCTTGTTGAATTTAACACTCCTTATGGCTCCTGTAAAAGGTATGGGGGTTTGGTAATGGAGATAGCTTTCAACCCAGTGTCTTTCAACTGTAAAAACTGATCCAAATCAGAAGGATCAAAGACGATGGTAAGAAAATGGTAGCTTTTTGTTGCATCTGTAATTGCATTGAGGTATCTGTAAGCACTTTTAGATACAGTTTATGATTTTGTAGCCAATTTCAAGGCAAGTTCTGCTGTAGAAATTGAATAAGAAACCTTGAACATGTAGCTATTAGAGTTGTATAACAGGATTATGCCTTGCTCTTTGTGCTTTTTTCAACTGCAAAGACTGAGCTTCTCTACCAAGAGGATTTTCTATGTAGTAAACTAGAGAAAATTCAGATATTCAACACTAATTTCCCACATGGGTAAGTACAATTCATGCTCTTACAAAGATTTCTCTGGATTCTTTACAATTAAGTCCCCACAACTAGTGTATTCTATTTATTAAATATTTCTGCAAACAGAGCCAGTCAATAGGAATCAAGTTGTATGCAGAGTTGAGAATTATGCTGTAAAATCTGGCTTCATTAGAAGACACTGTAACCAAAGCAAAAGGACCTGCACTCAAACAATCAATGTGATGTAGTGACAGATCTGCACTTTTCCATCCAATCTAGCCCAGTGTATGGTAGCCCACACAGAAAGGCCACAGTGGTCTACCAGTACTACAAAATTCATGGAAAAGATGACCCTCAGCATCCTAAACTTCTCTCAACATCCACTTCTCTGAAAAAAAATGGGCATCTGCTCTTCTGGTTACTTCTTTTATAATCAGAAAAGTAGACTAAGAGCTCAATAAAGCTAATTAGTAGGTGAAGACGAATTATTGTTATATTAGAAAGTAGTGAATTACTTATATGATGGTTCCAGTAGCTCTTTAGAAGGAGGCCACATCATTAAACATTAAATATCTAATGAACCTGCCTAGCCGGAAGATCGTCATTCTAGCTGGCATACGAAGGCGCTGACCGTATTCATCTATAACATCAAGGCTGGGTGTAGCTCATGGATACTTTTATTTTTTGGTTGATAATTTTTGCTCATGTTTTAGAAAATACGTAATTTTACTCCAGCTGCACTCATTATCATTCATGGAAATGGGCAGTTAAATATGGACGGTTCTTTTTTACAGCATTATTTTTTCTTATTGATAAACTGACCTTTAGTTGCCAGCCCTACAATACAATTTGCCTCACCATTCACAAAACCACTATTGAAAGCTAAGTACATGCACTGAACATACAGTGATCTCCAGACAAATGTACATTGGCATGTCTATCCTAGTCCAAATGGAGAGAATTTCTATAAAGAAATGGGTCAAGAGACCGGGGGAACAGGGGAGTGGGGGGGGAACTGATGTTAAGCAATTCATTGCAAGGTGGCTTTTCATTTTGATGATGAACAGAGAGGACGAATGACTTATTTCCTAGGTAATTATCAGCAAAAATAGGAAATCCTGACACATTTTGCATTCATTGCCATGATTTGCAAAATATGCTTTTTAATATTGATAAATAATTAATCAATAAAATGAGCTGGAGAAATGTAAGAGAAAAGAAAGAATCCAAATCAAAATACAAAGGGAATTTGGTTATTAATCCTTGCAATTTTACGCTATACCTTGAAAATAAACTAAGTGTACAGATACACATATATATTTTTGACACACAAATATTTGTATTTAACACTGACAGTGGCTCAGAGTCTCCGAGCACAATCTCAATAGGAAACTTATTTCAGTTCTTTTGTCTCTTGCTTGTATGTGGAGAAGCTGGAGATGGAAAAGACATGAAGCAAAACTGTTCCCAGTAGTACAATATATTCCAAACTGATCTGTCCACCCTAGTTTTAAATTATTTGTATGACGACAATTCCATAAATTCCTGGACACATAAGATGGAGACATAAACATTTTTCAATGAATATTAAACACAACTATAAAATATCTTTCCATAAATATCTCATTATCAAAATAGAAATTCTTTTGTTTCCAATTAACAAATCTAAAAAATATAATGCAGATTAAAACTATTACATAAAATAGTTGCAAACAAGTAAAGCCATTTTTCATTGTTTTATATTTACAGTAAGAGTATGTATCATTCTAATGGTGCACTCAACATACCACTTCAGCCACTTACTTAATATGGTTAATAATAATTATAAACGCAATTTTTCTAGCTTTCTTAGCAATACTGTTGCTTGTCTTTTTACAAATAAAGGGAACATTTTTTTACTCCAGATTGTATCAGTAACAATGCAAAACTGTTAAGAAATTTATTATAGTATAGAAATTTATAGCATGTTTTTAAACCTTCACTATTGCAAGGAACATCTGCCATGACTCTCTGAAGATCTGCAATGTGGAGAAAAGTAATAGCCAAACCAAAAGGATCCTTTGCTCTGGCATGCATGCAAAACGCAGCTAAATCAAGGAACTGAAAAGACAAAGTTGCAGAACCCAAAGATTTACAGAGAAGCTCCTTAAAAACCCAGTGTGCCTGCCTACTTATGCTGCTGCCACTGTGGATGTCCCATGCTTGTGTGATTATGAGTTCTCCTAACCACCTAGGCTGATGTTTTAGGAAAAGACACTTGATTTCCCTGCAAGCTCATCCATGTCTGCAGAGCAGCGCTTCAAACGCTTCCCATCGCTGCAAGAGTGCCGACCATGAGGAGGGTGGGAAGGACGCAAAAGCAACATGCCACTGGGCAACCAAGAGAAGCACTCCACAACCGGCCAAGGGAGAGGTCTGCTCTGCCGAATTAGCATGCATAACACTGCTTTCCAGAAGCTAAGGTGGAGCGCATCACCAATACAAAGCAGAACCAGGATATTATGACAATGTACGCTGGGTGACCCTGAGAACTGGAATGATGGAGAAAATTCAAAGAACAGAACCACAAGTCTAAAGCATTACAGCCAAAAAAAACTATTGTAAATTGGGAGATACCAGCTTGGAAGCATCTTAAGGAAGGAATAAAGAAGGAAGTTTCAGGCATGCTAAAAGTGAGCAGTGTTAAAACATATGAATAATACAGAAGTATTATACAGAGGTACTACACAGAAAGATATTACTGCTGCCTATAAAAACATGAGGAGAATAAGCAAAGGAAGAAGAAGAGCTACTTAAGCTGCAAGGCAATAAGGCAACGCATCTTAAAGATGTTGGCATGAAACAGCCAGAAATAAATCTAAGCCAGAGATAAGAAGGTTCGCAAGCACTGCAATATTTTGGCCCAGGAACAGCTTTCTATGCAGAGAAGCAGGGGGAACTTTCTAGAGTGTGTAAAGCAGGTGAAATTCTTTAGGAAAGGGGCCACGCAGGTAGATGTCCACAGTCTGGACGTGGTGGTCAAATTGACGCTTGTACTTTTTCTATAGAACAGAAGCAAATGGTGGCAAAGTGGTGGGATTGGAGGACAGGGCTTTCTATCAGAGAACCGCCAGGAGCCAAGATAATGTATCTGGAATATGTGTGTTTAATGCACAGCTTCCTCTCTTGGGTCATTAAATTAAAAATAGTATAACTTACTATTCACATAATTGTTCACTGCTGCCCACTCCCAGGTTAAAATTGGATCCCTTTCTTCTTGAGCTTAAGTAAAGGGAGCACAAAAGAATTTCAAAGTGATTTCTGTCTGCAAAAGCTCATGTTTTGTTGGTCTCCCCCCTCTCCCCAAGTTCTTTATTTTCTGCTGAGGTGTGGAGGATGCTGCAGAGCATGTGCCCGGAATCCCAGAAGTGAAGAGGAGTAAAGGGAACAGCATGCCAAGGTTCACCAGCCACTGCAACCTGGGCTGGCTTAGCAAGTGACATCTGAACAGCCATATTTAAAAACCACGCTGTCAATCAGTCCCACAGGACTCAGCAGCATCCTAGTCTCTTTGATAGTAGAATAAATCTGCACAGTATTGCTGGATGGCATGGTAAGGAACATGATGTTGAAATACTAACTTAATTTGGTTTTTAAAAAATAGTATTTACATTGCCTGCAGCATTTCGCTGTAAGAATAAGAATCAGATTATTTCTTGAAGTTCCTGAAGAAGTTGTACCAACTGTGAGCACTCTGGATGAACCTTTTCGGTAATAGTTTGAGTTCATCTCAACATCAGAAGCACAGGATCCACTCAGATCTCTTTCACATTCCAAAAAATAAAACCTGCTTGAAGACTAACAAATTGGTCAGCTATCTGTGATTTCAGAGAACTCTTTTAGATGTCTCATAAGTGCACAGGGCTGCTAATTAGAAAAAAAAAGGATTCAGAAGATCGTTGCTGATTATGTAAAACAAACATGGAGAGAAGCTTAAACTTCCCAGGGAAGTCTACAGCAGTTAAATGTTTTTGACGTTGCTGAAACTTGTCCACTGTGAAGTCCCAAACCCCAAACTGTCATAGTGATTTTCGTTTATCTAACTACACTGCCTTGTTTTTCCCAACTTTCAGTAAGTGTAACTACCACTGCTAAAACTGGATCAAGATGCCATGGTTTTTAAATCTACTTACTAAAGCTAGACCTTGAGCTTTCTATTTGACATCTTCCCCAATGACATACAACTGCATTTCTTAATGCTTTAGATAATTTTCAGCGAAAGCTGAGTGTCAGAAGGTTTCTTCTTCTTCTATGTCTCTCCCTAACCCTTTAAAAGCCTGGTCTTTCAATCCTCCAAGCCCTGCTCTTCAGTTCACGTTGCAATTTTTTTTTTAAGGAGTGCAGGATATGAGCCAAAGATAATTTGAACTTTCCTCCCTACCTGTTGGCATTGGGGTACTATCCCTAGCTGTTGCCCACCAGCTTTTACCACTCCTGAGAGGATTTTTTAGGCGCAACCCTGAAGTAATTGAAAGACTGCTGCTGAGCCTTCTTGGTGTTCACAAACACTCTCCTGCCTCTTCTCCCTTTCCTCAACAGTTTTTAATTATTAGTTCTAACTAGGGAGCTTGTTAGTCTGGTTTTCTAATCTAACTTCTTCTGCTAACTTAGTATCGGTTAGCAAGGTTTATTAACGTGTAAGACAACTTTATAAAGCCATTTCACAGCCTTGCTTCTAGCTTTCTTGTTTTTCTAATGTGTAGCCCATTGATCAAGAATAAAATTCTACTGAAAATCAATAGCTGGAGCTGCTTCTACATTTTCAAATACAAAGGTGCCATTAATAACTTAATAATTAGCCGTGTAGGACATGCATGATTGCACTGAAATGTTTTAAGAAAAGAGTATGAATACTGAATAGAGTAAGTAACAGCTTTGACAGCAGCTTCAAGAATAACAAGGTATTCACAAAGTGAAGAAGAGAAACCATCTAATTTCTCTTGCCTATCCATACCTCCTTTTTCTCATAAACCCACCACTTCAATGTCAGACATCCTGGCAAAAGCAATTAAACATGCATTCAGTTTTGTACAACAGATTGACACAACTTCTGCATCACAGATATAAATGCATCTAATTTCTGTCTCTATAATTTAACAGCTCAATGATCTCAAAAGGCAGAAACATCAGTTTCTTTCCTTTCATGGATGTTGTTCTGTTTCTATTTAGGTATCTTTGTATGCTTCCCCCAGTACATCTCCCACCCACATTGAGTGCTTTCTCTCGGTCCTCTAGTTGCAAGCTTCCCTACCCTCCCCGCCCAGGATGTATTTCTAGCAGCTGGGTTCTCTCCCACACAGATCATCCCTCCTTATACTGTGAAATAGCAAGCCAACTATGTAGACATAAATGAGGCTACATTGAAAGAAAAAAGCCATTTGCTATTAAAAAAGCCCACCTCCACCACAAACAAGCTGGTTTTGATGCCTTTAATTTAATGGTTTATAGCTTTGCAAATGTACATAAACCAACACTAACAGGCAGAACTATTAGAGAAAAGTAGTTTTCATACTTAAAAGTATATTAATGCATACTTGCAAGATTCTAATCTGATTAAAAATTTTTCCCCATAATAGTGCTTACACAATGATTCTTAAATATTTAAGAATATGACACTATTCCAGAACACTGTAGAAACAAAACATATGAATGAGTTCTTAAAAATATTTTTCTCATTAAGGACAACGCTTCCACAGTCTGAACAGTTTTGGAAAGGTTGACTATTTGTTTATCTATCTACAGAAAAATACATGTTATATAGTACTTCATATTCTTTAGACAGTAGCTAAGTATTTGAGGACAGTATAGATAAGCACAGTTTAAAGAGTTTCCATCTGCTTCTCTCATTGTTATAGATAAAGAAAATGGCATCAAAGTGTACCAAAGGTGCAAATGCTCTGAATTCTTGTACTTATTTTTGCACTGGAGAGATAATTTAGGAAATGCTTTTCTAACACCAGTCATTTCATACGTGTGAAGTTAAAGCTATTTCCTTCTAACTCAGCATCTAATTTGGAGAAAGTGCATTCACCTCAGTCGCTGCTCACAGGTCACTCAGACTCTGGGAACACAGACGTCCTGCCATGTAACCTTGCTGTGCATCTGCTGTACATACATCCACATAGATTATTTTCCTTCTCTCTTTGTAAACTTTTTGACTGCTTTACAGGTCTGACTGCTTTTTATACCAGTTTCCCCACCACAAGTTAACTGCAAGGGACAAAATCAAATCTTGCTTTGTTTGTAGGCAGTTTCATTTCAATATCAAATTTTGAATTCTTACCATGGTCTGTGAGTTCAGACACGCAGAGCTGACCTGATGTCTCATTTCCACTTGGTTCATCATGTCCTATGGACACATAGCCGCATGTAGCGCCTGGCTGAGAATGAATTGGGGGTTTTGAAGTCTGCTCGTCAGATTCCTTAGTCGATGCAAGCAGCATGAAGAAACAGGTCTGATCTACACAACTGCTGGAATTTGTATTAGGCAAACACTAAAAAAAAAAAAAATCCTAACTTTTTTTGTAAATGATCAGTAGCGATTCAGCCATAAGCAGAGACAGATTTAACATATTTTTTGCTCCAGACACAATGGGAAATAGAAAATAGACTGCATGTGGAAAAAATGGTAGAAGACAAAGCACTAACCAAAACCTCATTATTTCTGTGATACTTTCACTGACTGTTTCCAAACTGACACTGTTCTCTCTACGATAAGACATAGCACTAGAATTGAACAGGCCTATCTTCTGTTGCAGATAGCTTAAAAGCAAAGGACAGCTTACACTGGGAGTCATTCCAAGACTTCATTCTTACTAAAAAGCCAGTTGAAATGTTAATATTCAAATGATTAATCATAATCAAATGAAAAGAACCCACAGCCATGCCAAATTAGAGTGTTTAAAGGATTACAATTCTAAACTTATCTTGAAAATGAATGTATTTTGAACTCTGATGTCATGCAGAATGTCAGCAAGTACATTTCGGAGAGCAGATTTAGATTTAAGGGTGACTTAATAAAAGAAAATTGTGCAATGAATAGAGAGTTTGTCGAACTGTATCTGAATAACTGAATGCACTCACGACAGAGCCACAGGTTCAGCTAAGCAGCCCAAACTTTGGTGCACTTCTAAATTACTAGTCTTAGAACAGGACTGTGCCTCTGATGCTATAGAAAGCATGTAAGAAACAGAAAAGTGTTGTACACTGAATATACATAAAGGAGGCCTCTGAAACAACAGCCCATACGTACATGTAGGACATTGACATTCAGCTGCTGAAAATTACGGGACCTGAATTCTTGCATTCTTTTGATATTTTCTTGATATTTTTCTTCTGCCAGCTGCCTGTAAATACAAAACACTTGTGTTTAGGATGTGGTATCAGGGATTGCACAAAGGGATTTTCTAGAAATAGATGTGCAAAAGGAAATTCCATAATCAGACTCCTACGATGCCAAACGTTCATGGCATCTCAAGTGAGGTTAGTTTTAGTGAACTCACAAAGAAACTTCAGGCCCCATTTCCAAACACTATTATATTTTTCTTTCACAACTTGCGTAATATAATTGAGAAACAGAAAATTATTGGTCCCAGTTATTTATGTTTCTTCCAAAGGTCTTAAATACTTTGGACTTCATTCCAGCACGTACTCTGGGGACCTTTCAGCTGAAGACAGGCACACAACACTTGCATGCTACGAACACTTCATGTGGGGGAGCCTTGGAAACTGTGTTCTTCTGTACGAGACTACTTAAGCCAGGTGCTACATGTCATGGTTTGGCCCCAGCCGGGAACAAAGAACCACGCGGTCGCTCGCGCAACTCCCACAGCCCGCAACTCCCACAGCCATGGGCAGAATCAGAAGGAATAAGGCAGAAACTCGTGGGTTGAGATAAAAGCAGTTTAACAGAACAGCAAAAGCAAGAGAAAAACAATAACAATAACACCAGTAAAGGAATATACGAACGCTATTACAATGCTGCCATAGCCGCTCCCCTACCGCACCGGGACCACCGCAGCTGGACTTCCTGCCCCCTCCCCCCTGCCAACCTAGGCATGGGTCACATGGCATGGAATACTTGTATCCCCTGCTGGCTCCTTGGGAAAATTAACCCCATCCCTGCCAGAACCAGGACACTACATTAAGCAGCTCTTCCAGTTTCCATTACTATATTCCCTTCCCAGCCATTTCTAGATTTGCACTGCTGAAAGCATATCTCCAGTCTGAGAAGGTACTGGTTTTGCACTGCTCCAAGTACTTTGGACAAGAGTGAGCTGGCAATAACACAGATCTAAATATAGATCCATTTTAAAGATTTATGACTGAGAACAAGATTTGAAGATTAATATGTTGCCTTTATATTACAAAATAAATAGATTTAATTTTGTTGCTGGAAAAAAAAAAACTTGAAATCTAAATATAAAACACTAAAGTACAAGAAAGTAAAGAAAACGAAAAGCAAACTTGAACTATCCTGCAATGCGTATTATTTCCTAATCTCCATTCATTTTAAAAAAAAATGAGTCAGACTTCCCATTTATAAATTTCATATAAGTGCAAAAATTGGCCTAGCATATTATTGAAAAAACCATGCAGAAGAGGTGTTAAATTTGTATAGTGGTTTCAATTCAAAAAGATTTTTTTTAAAAATGAGAATAAATTTACATACCGTCTCCAGTATCAAAGGCAACGGTAAGTGTCAGACAGACATACATTCTGACCAGATATATTTTCCAAAAGGAGATGAAAGCCTTTAGTTTTTTGTTTGTAGCCTTTGAGTATGGGCATCACAAATTGGCACAAGTAATCACAGAATGGTCAAGGTTGGAAGGGACCTCTGGAGATCATCTAGTCCAACCCCCCTGCCAGAGCAGAGTCACCTACAACAGGTTGCACAGGACAGCGTCCAGGAGGGTTTTGAATGTCTCCAGAGTGGGAGACTCCACAACCTCTCTGGGCAGCCTGTTCCAGTGCTCCACTACCCTCAAAGTAAAGAAGTTCCTCCTCATGTTAAGATGGAACTTCCTATGTTCAAGCTTGTGCCTGTTACCCCTTGTCCTATCACTGGGCACCACTGAAAAAAGACTGCTCCCATCCCCCTGGCACCCTCCCTTTAAGTATTTGTAAGCATTGATAAGATCACCCCTCAGTCTTCTTTTCTCTAGACTAAAGAGACCCAAGTCCCTCAGCCTTTCCTCATATGAGAGATGTTCTAATCCCCTAATCGTCTTCGTAGCTCTTTGCTGGACACTCCAGCAGATCCCTGTATTTCTTGAACTGGGGAGCCCAGAACTGGATGCAGTACTCCAGATGCGGCCTCACCAGGGCAGAGTAGAGGGGGAGGATGACCTCCCTCGACCTGCTGGCCACACTCTTCTTGATGCACCCCAAGATGCCATTCGCCTTCTTGGCTGCCAGGGCACATTGCTGGCTCATGGTCATCCTGTTGTCCACCAGGACTCCCAGGTCCCTCTCCACAGAGCTGCTCTCCAGGAGGTCAGCCCCCAACCTGTACTGGTGCATGGGGTTATTCCTCCCCAGATGCAACACCCTACACTTACCCTTGTTGAACTTCATAAGGTTTCTTTCTGCCCAACTCTCCAGCCTGGCGAGGTCACGCTGTAAGGCAGCACAGCCTTCTGGCGTGTCAGCCACTCCTCCCAGTTTTGTGTCATCAGCAAACTTGCTGATGGTACACTCTATCCCTTCATCCAGATCATTGATGAATATGTTGAACAAAACTGGGCCCAGTACTGACCCCTGAGGGACACCACTTGTTACTAACCTCCAACTAGACTCTGCGCCACTAACCACAACCCTCTGAGCTCTATCTGTAAGCCAGTTCTCAATCCACCTCACTGTCCATTCATCTAAGCCACACTTCCTAAGCTTTCCTGTGAGGATGATGTGGGAGACAGTGTCGAAAGCCTTGCCAAAGTCAAGGTAGACAACATCCACTGCCCTCCCCTCATCCACCCATCTAGTTACTTTGTCATAGAAGGCTATCAGATTAGTCAGACATGACTTCCCCTTGGTGAATCCATGTTGACTACTTCTGATAATCTTCTTTTCATCCAGGTGCTTTGAGATGACTCCCAGAACAAGCTGCTCCATCATCTTCCCAGGGATGGAGGTGAGGCTGACCGGCCTGTAGTTTCCCGGGTCATCCTTCCTGCCCTTTTTGAAGACTGGAGTGACATTGGCTATCCTCCAGTCCTCAGGCAGGAAGGCTGCTATAAGGTCTCCCTGGAGCCTTCTCTTCTCCAGGATGAACAACCCCAACTCTCTCAGCCTTTCTTCATAGGAGAGGTGCTCCAGCCCTCGGATCGTCCTCGTGGCTCTCCTGGACATGCTCCATGTTCTTCTTATGTTGGGGACTCCAGAGCTGGACACGGTACTCCAGGTGGGGTCTCACGAGAGCTGAGTAGAGGGGCAGAATCGCTTCCTTTGACCTGCTGGCCACGCTTCCTCTGATGCAGCCAAGGATATGGTTGGCCTTCTCAGCTGCGAGCACACATTCACAGAATTCACAGAATTGTTAGGGTTGGAAGGGACC
Source organism: Charadrius vociferus (assembly GCF_000708025.1). Lineage (NCBI taxonomy): Eukaryota > Metazoa > Chordata > Aves > Charadriiformes > Charadriidae > Charadrius > Charadrius vociferus. The sequence goes on along the minus strand of NW_009647220.1, from coordinate 822,899 downwards.
TCTGGAGATCATCTAGTCCAACCCTCCTGCCAGAGCAGGGTCACCTACAGCACGTTACACAGGACAGCGTCCAGGCGGGTTTTGAATGTCTCCAGAGTGGGAGACTCCACCACCTCTCTGGGCAGCCTGTTCCAGTGCTCCACTACCCTCAAAGTAAAGAAGTTCCTTCTCATGTTAAGATGGAACTTCCTATGTTCAAGTTTATGCCCATTACCCCTCGTCCTATCACTGGGCGCCACTGAAAAAAGACTACTCCCATCCCCCTGGCATCCTCCCATTAAGTATTTGTATGTATTAATAAGATCCCCCCTCAATCTTCTTTTCTCTAGACTAAAGAGACCCAAGTCCCTCAGCCTTTCCTCATAAGAAAGGTGCTCCAGTCCCCTAATCATCTTTGTTGCCCTTTGCTGGACCCTCTCCAGCAGTTCCCTGTCTTTCTTGAACTGGGGAGCCCAGAACTGGACACAGTACTCCAGATGCAGCCTCACCAGGGCAGAGTAGAGGGGGAGGATGACCTCCCTCGACCTGCTGGCCACACTCTTCTTGATGCATCCCAGGATGCCATTCGCCTTCTTGGCCGCCAGGGCACATTGCTGGCTCATGGTCATCCTGTTGTCCACCAGGACTCCCAGGTCCCTCTCCACAGAGCTGCTCTCCAGGAGGTCAGCCCCCAACCTGTACTGGTGCATGGGGTTATTCCTCCCCAAGTGCAGTACCCTACACTTACCCTTGTTGAACTTCATAAGGTTTCTTTCTGCCCAACTCTCCAGCCTGGCGAGGTCACACTGTAAGGCAGCACAGCCTTCTGGTGTGTCAGCCACTCCTCCCAGTTTTGTGTCATCAGCAAACTTGCTGATGGTACACTCTATCCCTTCATCCAGATCATTGATGAATATGTTGAACAAAACTGGGCCCAGTACTGACCCCTGAGGGACACAAGCAAGACACAAGACAGAAGCAAAGAAAGCATTTAGCAACTCCGCCTTCTCTGCATCATCTGTCACCACGGCACCTGTCTCATTCAACAGCGGGCCCACATTTTCCCTAGTTTTCCTTTTGTCTCCTAATGTTAGGATGTGATTTTACTGAGCATTTTCACTCAACTGCAATTTCTGTTGATTTGCACGTGTATGTAGCTGCAGAGTTGCTGAGGCTATAAATTCAGACTTCACGTCACCTTGCAATATTTTTCTGTACTAGGACATCATTGCCTTACTGAATTGCTAACTTGCTTTGGCACGACAGGGTTAAGATGCTGATTCTCATGATCAAAAATAATTATGTCCTCTGTTATCCTCTATAAATAACTGAGTAAACATTTGTTAATTTACACTGTGCTTTGCAAAATGTTTTCGAAGAAAATATTAAAAATGAATGTGTTGCTTTTCCAGTTTTCATTCATACCGAATAAAATATTGAATATTTTTAACTGGGAAAAACTCTAATGTGTCATCAAAACAGTATATTATTCTTTTTATTTAAAAAAGGAATCCATGCATAGCCTTCCAGCTGTTTCCCATATTCCATTCAGAAATGGTACTTATTCTCCTTCAAATCCCCCCTTTTATTACGTCTCACCCTCTTAACAACACAGATAAATCATAAAGCCTTTATAACATGTCCATTACCCCTGTTTGATCATTTGGTAAGAGTAACCTCTGAGCTATTAATTTCTATTGGCAAATCTCTTAGGCCAAAATGATTGACAGAAGCTGGATTGTACCTAAATGTCCAACTCCTCAGACTGTACAATCCTTAAAATGACAAGTCATTAAAAAAAAAAAAAAATCTCCTATTGTAACATACCTGAAAACCTCTCGTATACTTATTTAACCAGAAACACAGCGCTCAAAGTGCCAGTTTTGGGCTAATATTCTGACTTTTCTTTCTACATAAATAATTACTGTGATTTAACTCATCCAAAATCCCCATTCACTTTGAGTAGCTGAAGACCCTTTCTATTTTTATTCTTACCTTGACAGTTCTCTCTCATTAGGCTGTTGGACGGGGTAAACTGCTTTGTTAGGGCCCCATGCTAATGTTATGCTCAACTTACTTCAACTTCTTTGCTTTCTCATCTGCAGCATTTAACTTCCTCAGCCTCATTCGTTCCCGCGGTGTCATTTTCTGTACTTCAGAGAGTTCCTGCAGAGTTTGCAAATGAATTTTCCTCTGCCTGAAATTGAATGCATGAAAACCCATCTTTATATAAAAATGTAAATAACAGTATTTTGATTTGATATTGAAACATAGTGACATTTCAAATGGAATAATTAGAAAGTCACAGGTACTATAACAGACTAATTAGACCTTAGTTCGGAAAGCAAATGCCTCTTTTAAATTGAAATATTTAAACTTAGATTCATGAAGAACGTGAATAATTTCACAGAATCACAGAATGGTCAGGTTTGGAAGGGACCTCTGGAGATCATCTAGCCCAACGCCCCAGGTGAGAACTGAAAAAGGCTCAGCTCCTTAAAAGAATAAATGCTGAAGCACAGTGAAATATTTACCCTATCAGGCTTCATTATTGAGCATATTCCAAGTACAAAGGCAGTCTTTAACTGAGAACCACAGAGAAAAGCAGTATCACCCACACATTTTACATTGATTGTTACAAGCTGTCTAGAATAAAAGAGAATATTAATGTGTCTTTAATGACAGTTATAATTATCATGTTGCCCTCTTGAATTTCTAGACCTAATCAATAATAACAATTCACTGGTAAAATGGTCTCCACAGACCATCCCTGAAAGCTGAGCATGAATTATTGACATATGTATCTCAGCAGTATTTATCAACATGGGAGAGCAATATTAGTCTTATATCAGAAAGAGGATATTAATCTGAGATTTTTATCTCACATCCTGCAGTAATCACAAAAATTAAACCACAGCTTGCAATGCCTTGGCAGTCATATTTCACTTACATCACTTTTTCTATTATTTATATTTGTGATACCAAGTATTCATTTCAAATTACTATTTTTGCTCTTACAAGATAAATTAACTTCTGATCATCTAAGAGCCCAGTTTTGTAACCATATAAATTGCAATACTCCTTCTGTACTATCATTTTGAAATCAGGATTTTAATAAACGAGAAGTTTTCATTATGCTTTTCAAATGTTGACTATAGAGGGAAATAGTGTAGATATGAACATTAGTGTGAAATATAAAAGACTTAGGACAAAGACACGAAGAGCTCAATTATTCATAAGAATGGAACTAACTCTTCAAGTATGAATAATGTAGACATATTTCCCATCCCCTGTAAAAAACTCTAATTTAAATTATAAGGAACTCTTGGGAAAAAAGTGCCATTTTTCATTCAAGTCGAAACTGAACTTGTACAGCTTCATGCTTACTTAAATATTTAAAATTTATGACTTGCACAGGACTAGAATAAAGTAACCCATTAGAAGTCTTTACTAGAAGAAACTAAATTCAACTATACATGGAAAAAAATTCCTGGTGAGAAAAAAACAACACATAAATATAAACTAGCAATGATTGGGGAGAACACCATAACAAGCAGCTCCTTGTACACTCACTCAGACTAGAGTTATGGGAAATTCACTATGTTTAAACTATTTCTCCTCCACTTTTCTGCTCTCTACCATTTTTCAGGTATTTTTATTTCATTTCACCTACTTCTTTAGATCCAGGAATGTAGAAATTATTTGGCATTTTGCTTACCAGTAACAATACAGCTAATATTCTCATAAATACAATGAAAGTCATAAGATTATGACTTATATTATACTATTAGTATTCCAAATATTTAGCCAAAAAGAATCAGACTGCAGCACATTTGTAGTTTACAGTGATGTTTCTCCTAGGATTTTTTTTCTCAAATTGATGCCCTGAATTTGAGAACCTCAAGGTAAATTTCCATGCTTAAACAAAAACAGTTGCCATCCATTGCTCCACAATTTTTAGGACCTCTGCACAGAAGAGGCTGACTTTCTATTTTCTTCTAACAAAAGTATAAGAACATGATGCTTGTAGTTAGAACTTGCTTTTCATCGTAGAGACTTCAGACTTGCTTTTGAACAAGAATAGTTACAGATTCTGAGATATACATGAATGTCCTCGCCATATGCTAGCTCTGTCAATATAGATGATGTCAATTTGGAAGGTGATAAGACTCAATACATTCAAACTAATGACAACGGATCAGGGATGGCACAGAGTACGTTACAAATTCTAGAAAGTGGGTTTACCAGTCTGTTCTAGAAGCATGGGGATATTTGAAGTCTAGGTATATATTTTGCAGGTAAAAATACTGCTTTCTCAAAGCATCTACGATCTTTTGGTGCATATAGGTAATCTGAAATCCTGTAACCACAAATTAAAGGCATAGATTAAAAATTTCTGCAAGATTCTTTTGTCGTGGTTTGGCCCCAGCCGGGAACAAAGAACCACGCGGCCGCTCGCGCAACTCCCACAGCCGTGGGCAGAATCAGAAGGAATAAGGCAGAAACTCGTGGGTTGAGATAAAAGCAGTTTAACAAAACAGCAAAAGCAAGAGAAAACAATAACAATACCCCCGCCCAGAGCCTACCCCCCACAGCCCGCTCCCAGCTGCGACTTCCTGCCCCCTCCCCCGGCTCGCTCCCCCCACCAAACCTGGGCATGGCTCACATGGCATGGAATACCTGTATCCCCTGCTGGCTCCTTGGGAAAATTAACCCCATCCCTGCCAGAACCAGGACATTCTTATACTTTATGTTTTAATGAACATTAAGCTCTCAATATAATTCAGATAGAGTTGGCAACATTTGGACAAGATTTCAGTGCCCCAAAACTATTTAAGCTATACCTCTGAGGAACATCTCTGCAGTTAACTATATTTCATTTGAAGAGGCAGAAATCCACTCAGAGTTAATCGAATCAACTCAAATACAGCAGCCACAGACAAAAGATAGATCTAATATTTCCTGGCTATGTCATATCTACCTGTCTGACTCTTCTATTTCCAGTATATCAGCAAAGGGTTATTTCAGCAGAAGCAAGCACGTAGGCCAAAAACTTGACAGTAGTCTCAGCCAGGTCCATTTGCTATTATTTATTAGGGAGCTGTTACTAGCCAATACAGGTATCATTTATTGTTGCATTTTACATCTATGCTTGCAAAGTTCAACAACCTATTTATACTAGAGGTACCTATTTATACCAAAACAGAGAACTTTGGTCTGATAAAAAGACAGAGACTCATCTGTCAACGAGAGGCAGCAAGAACAGAATTGACAGGGTGGAAACCCAAACTGCAATTTCTGCAGATGAGAGCTTTACAGATACACTCCCAGTAGTTAAAGTGGGTAAAAAAGATGTACAGAAGATTTTGCCGTGTTGAATTCCATTGTGTTTGCTCTGCTTTCTTCCTACCACCGATACTAAATAACACTTTTTTAGAAAAGTTGAAGGTGGTCGCCTTTCCCAAAGAGGTGTTTGCATGCAGCAGAATTGGCAGTATTTGCAAAGTGACCACAGCTGCAAAACTGTCGGTCTTACCCAAGAGCAGAGGTCACAAAGAACAAGGGGGAAAGGCCTATTGCCCCAAAGGCATTGCTAATTATGGATTGGAGCATGGACTTCTTTATTGCTGTTACTCCACAATTTGAAAGAAATTTCAGATAGCTGTTAAAGCCTTGTCAGTTATCTGGAGGAAACAGAAAGCAGGGATGTCCATTGCATCCACACAGGATCACAAGCTCCCGATTTTGAGTGTGCTGGCTCCTGACAGAGCAAAACCACTTACAGTAAACCCAGGGACAGGGAGCAAAGGGGAGGGCCAGCTGCCATCAAAACTGCAGAGCTAATTTACAAAGGTGAAATGAAATTGCCTGTGTTGATAGTTGCTTTAATCATTGCAGTGCTGTAATTTAATGCAATTAATTAATTTAATATATATTCAGTGCCTAAATGAGAGATCACACGTGAAGGCACTACTGATGTAACAGCCAAGAAACATTGCTAGCCTTAATTTCTCACTATAGTTACAAGACAGATATAACAGTATCCTACAGAAGTATTAGCTGAATATTAGTTTAAGTGTATATGCTTTTAGTTTGGTGTCACTTTGGAAGCATAGCTTTCACATTCAGTAATTAGTAGGTACACAAAAAACAGCACTATAAAAGATTGCAATATAATTAAAACGATGATCTAAACCTTCAAAATGTAAAGACAAAGGTCATAATTTACATACTAATTGGTACTAAATTAACATATGCGTATACTACACATGCACGCACAATTTACACAGATAATAAAAATATTTGATCTGTAAATCCTTTTTTTTTTCCCCCTAAATTTTAATTACGTATCTCACTAATGTGGTTGCTCTTCTGTATTTCTGGGGAATGGGTCCCTCTAAATATAAAGCACTATGAGGTTAACACTAATGTTTTCAACACGATATTATTCGGCAACAGAGTAATTTCATATACTGCTGCCCATAAAACACTTAAAAATACTTACACAGCATCAAAAAGGGGAGCAGCTTCTTTCTGCCAGTCAGGTGCCTTGTCTTTCACAGTCATGTTTATGAACTTGGACTGTACATTCTGCAAGGAAATAAAATAGGGCTGGTATCAACACTTGAGGCTAAAGTGATCCAGACTCTTCAGCTATGAGCCAATACAGTCCTAATGTAAAAACTAGCTGAGCAGTTTCCTTCCCCACCTTCTTAGAAAGCCAAATAATATATACACTGAAGCAGGGACCAAAAGAGCAAGATGCACTGCTTTTCATTAAAACTGATTAACCAGAACAGTTTCAAGATTATATGTACCCAGGCCCAAATTATCTGCACTTGTTACACATAAATGCCCATTTCACTTATTGCTCATGACATTTTAAAGGGGATACATACAGCATGTAAAGTGACAAGGGCTTCATTTCTCACTGTCTCACTACCTCAGTCATATTTGTAATTTAACTCTAAAAGTCCCCGGGATTAATGTTCCCATGAACTGCTATCTATCTGATTAGTTTTCTCAACACACTGTCTCTGCCTGGACTCCGCTTTTGCAAAATACATACTCAAATGGTAAGTGTACAGCTATCACTTTTTCTTATATACCTTTAGTTGTTCATCAATATAAGGGATTTTCAGAATCTCTGCTGCTGCTGGTCTCAATGAAGGATTCTTATTTAACATGCTGAAATATTAAAAAGCAGAAGTCATAATTAAGCAGTTTTGTAAATTAACTTAAAAACCTACTAAACAACAAAATAACATACCTGCACAGCACAGTGTTCAGTTGGCTTGGATATCTGTCAGGAAGAGAAGGTGTATCGCCTTCTACAATTTTTAACACAACAGACAAAAAATTGTGTCCAGTAAATGCATGGTTCATACAGCACATCTCATACAAAATGCATCCCAGAGACCTTGAAGAATAAAATAATAGGAACAGTATAAACAATATTTTTGAAAGTAGCATGCATAGTGACATTAAGGTAAGTAAAATTACAATTGTATGCCCTTTTCTCCTGGCAATAGGATATTTCATTATCATGCTATCCTTTCCATCTGAAATATGTTTACTCAGATAACTAATAACTTTATAAACAGGAGATATCATCACTCTATTTCCACAAGTGCAGGCACAAACTTAAATTCTATATATAAATATATCTATATATATGAATAAAGGAAAAGCCTATTGTGTGAACTACCTTTTAAGCAGTTATTAAGTTAGGAGTGAAGTACTTTAATTAGTGACTGACAAAGTAGTTCAGTAGTGTTTCAACACAGGTTTGTGTAAACCGGTTTTGCAAATTAATTTCTGACAACAAACTGAGCCTAAAATTCAAGCTTAAATAACAGAAGCATCTTCTGGTGTTATTTCACTCTTGGACACATATTCCAAATAGATTCCAAAATTGGTATGGACTCAAAGAATTATCAAATTTTACACGACAGCCTCATATTGCAACATCTAAAACTAAATTTTCTCAAAATTTTATTTGGAGGAGAAAAGAAGAAAACTGCAGGTCTGGAGACATAGCTGAGAACAAGTGTCAGTTTTAAATCATTAAAAATTGGGATGAGTACAAATGAATTTAAAGGGGCGTCTGATTTACTATCACCTTATTTACCAGGCTTTTATTACCAGTCCTTATGGAGAACATAAAAGATCACCAAGTTGAACATTTTAACATAAACACCCTCATAATAATTTATAAAATGACTGTTCATAACAGTTTGCACTTCAACTGGGTTCTGTCTGACAAATGTTTTCTACAAAACAGGGGAGATGAGCTTTCCAGGCTTGGAAGGATGCTCAGCATTACCTCCAGTTTGCAGTCAGGAGAACTGAGGCATTGATGCGTGACTTGATCAAGGTAACAGAAAAAGCTGCTGAGAGCCAGCTACAGGACTAGACCCAGCTAAGTAACCAGTTTAAATATCAGAGCAACTTCACTCCAAATGCAGTATTTGATTGTAGTATTTGTAATTTACAGCAACAGTATGCAAATAAAACATAGTGATAATAAGTAGAAGTATGTATAGGTGAATGGCTTTGATGAAGAGGGTTTAAATATTATCTTTTAAAGGAAATCATGAATAAAGTTTCAATTATTCATTTTGGTTAAAGAAGACGAATCAATTCACTCCATCTGGTAATAAAAGAACGGGAGCAAAATTTTTTAAAGCTGAAACCCAGGCTCTAAATAGAATATAAGTAAGGAAGAGGAAAGAGAATAAGGGGGCTCGCTCACTGGCACTTTTTAAGCAGCATGTGAAAACAACAAGCAGAACAGTTTGCTAACAACTGGATAAAGACCAACTGCTGAGTTACATAAATAATTGCCTAATTTTTTTTAAGACTTAACTGTCAATCAGTTTTCAAACTTCCAAAATCAGTAAACAGTAACACACAGATGATGACATATATTTATGATGTCTGTTCAAACTCTGAAACAAGGTAATTACTACATGGGAAAATACTTAAGAACAAAAAGAACAACAAAAAAAACCCGGCACACATGGCATCTGAAAGCATAAAACAAAAATGGAAACCAGCCAGAGGGAAGAAAAGAGGAAGGAAAATCTCAACCTGACAGACTGTACTATAACTGCTTTTTGTAAAATCAATCTGTTTTGGAGGCTGCTTGATTCTGGCAGCTAGAAATTGCTTAATGAGCCATTAGGAGCACAGGATTTGCCACATCAGGGAAGCCCATTTATTCATGTAGTTTAGTACTTTGACTACACCTGAGGCTTTGGAGGAAGATGAAAACAACACCCAGGGCATTCTGCTGCAGCCGGGGCTGTGAACAGGCTACCCAGGGAAAACCCCATCTGTCCCATGAAAGAAAAATAAAGGAAAAAAATAAAAGAAAAATGAGGGAAAAAGAATGAAGGTTTTACTGCAGGATACAATTCTTTGATATGAAGTAAATACCTCCTAAGCTGAGAAATGCTGCCCTAAGTCCCAGAGCAAGGCTATTTCTTCCCAGGACAGCTGCTGATCTGCAATTGCCCGGGGGAGTTAGTGCCAAGCTTTTGCCTCAAAACTGTATTTCTCAGTTGTGTTTCTACAGTCCTGGTCTAAGCATCTTGTAAGGAGCATATTCAGCAGAGAAAATGGCTTCCCGATTCCCATAAGCAATCTGCATATGACCCAAACATATAATTTAATTGCTTTTATAATCTTAGCTTGTAAAAGTGCCAGTGTTATAAAATTCTAAAAAGGCCATTAAGCTATCTAGCCCACGCATTTGGGTTGACGGCTCCCTGTGTTCATCAATAGGTTTGACAAAGCTCCTAAACAGCACTTCATTTCAGCAAAACTGATGTATGGCCCTTTCACACCGAAGCCATTTATGTTCAACAGCATCATAAAATGGAGCGTCTGGACAGGTTTAAGTGTATTCTCAATGATATCAACAGCCAGACCTCTCACTGCCCCTTCTAAGGAGAAACCACCCTGAGGTTTTTAGTGCTATTTGTTTACATAAGCATTGCTGTCCTTTTAACATCTTTTTGATATTTTTTATGTTATAGTCCTTCAAAGACTGTAAGATTCAGGTTAGCTTTCAGCATTCTCCTGGAGAAACTGGCTGCTCATGGCCTGGACAGGTGTAGTCTTCGGCTGGGGAAAAAACTGGCTGGATGGCTGTGCCCAGAGAGTGGTGGTGAATGGAGTTAAATCCAGTTGGTGTCCAGTCACAAGTGGTGTCCCCCAGGGCTCGGTCCTGGGGCCAGTTCTCTTTAATATCTTTATCAATGATCTGGATGAGGGGATCGAATGCACCCTCAGTAAGTTTGCAGATGACACTAAGCTAAGCAGGTGAGTTGATCTGCTTGAGGCTCTGCAGAGGGATCTGGACAGGCTGGACCGATGGGCCAAGGCCAATGGGATGAGGTTCAACGAGGCCAAGTGCCGGGTCCTGCACTTGGGTCACAACAACCCCATGCAGTGCTACAGGATTGGGGAAGAGTGGCTGGAAAGCTGCCCAGCAGAAAAGGACCTGTATCAGGAATAGTGTGGTGAGCAGGACTGGGGAAGTGATCATCCCCCTGTACTCGGCACTGGTGAGGTCCCACCTCGAGTACTGTGTTCAGTTTTGGGCCCCTCACTACAAGAAGGACATTGAGGTGTTGGAGTGTGTCCAGAGAAGGGCTACGAAGCTGGTGAGGGGTCTGGAGGACAAGTCTTATAAGGAACGACTGAAGGAACTGGGGTTGTTTAGCCTGGAGAAGAGGAGGCTGAGAGGGGATCTCATCACCCTCTACAACTACCTGAAAGGACGTTGTAGAGAGGTGGGGGCTGACCTCTTCTTCCTGGTGAAAAGTGATAGGACAAGAGGAAATGGATTCAATTATGTCAGGTGAGGTTTAGATTGGATATTAGGAAAAATTTTTTCACTGCAAGGGTTATTAAACATTGGAATAGGCTGCCCAGGGAGGTGGTGGATTCGCCATCCCTGGAGGTGTTTAAAAAAAGGGTAGATGTGATACTTAGGGACATGGTTTAGGTTTTGTCAGGGTAGGTTAATGGTTGGACTTGATGATCTTAAAGGTCCCTTCCAACCTCAGCAATTCTATGATTCTAAATTAAGCTCAAAAAGACGGAAAATCTAAATGCATATCCCTTTGTGGCTGATTTCTCTCGGTCTGATCGTACCTGAAGGTCTTAAAAATTTGCTGATTCCAGAGTCTATGAAGAATATGTACATGCACACGTGTACCATTACAACTCTCTCAGCCACTGCTTTTCAGGTCTTCACTGCTTTTACTGCTATTTTTGGTAACTATTCTACATAAAATTTTGCAGTTAAAAACAAGAATATTTTTTGATTGTTAAGATTAAAGAGAAAGGCAAATTGGGGGAAAAGCACAGGCAAGCAAGCACAATTAAAATGAAAGTCGCAAGATCTGCAGTGTAGGAAGCCCAATTTACCCAAACCCTACAGACAAACCATCTATCAAAATCTGACAGTACTTGATAGAAGACATAGGCTACAATGGATTTAAATGTGACTGAAACATTGCTTTGTCTCTGGAAGACAAAAAGGGCATTATTTATACCTCTCTTGTGAAAAATTTGCCAAGTCTCTAAGTGAAAAAAGCATTTGTTTTTCAACTAAATTATTTCTGTTATCATTTCTACCTCTGAGATCATTTATAACATATACTATGCACAAATCCTTTGAAAAGTTCCTGGATGGAGTTTGCCTTATATGTTTATAGCTTTTAAAAGAAGAGAGAAATATGATTGTTGATAACTGTTTGCATACACTTTATCTCATCCACTCAGAAAAAAAATACAATATAGTTACAATAGCCACTGCACAGGCAGGCACTCAATACTTGCACTCAAGGACCTATACTGGTCCTTGGCAGACTCCCAGCCAGTACAGATTTCAGAGTCTCAGCTGAGAAACCCCAAGCTCTCACAGCTGGAAAACCTGCAAGATACTGTGGGTACAATACAGGCTAACTAATAGTGGCAGGCAAATCTTGGTAACATTATTCAGGAGCAGAACAGGGAGGTCATTTCAGCTGGGATGGGCAAGAGTGATGCTCAATCCCCAGTATGAAGAAAGCAGGACCTAAACTGGTTGGGAACCCTTGTGCCAAGGGAATCCCCAGTTTTCTGGAACAAGAGAGATCTCTGGGGAAGCTACTCTTTCGCTTTAGGACCATTTGCAGGAGTTATCATTGACCTATTTGGTAAGTCTGGGTTTTCTAGGTTCCATGAAGATAATCGAAAATACAAAGGTATCCCTGTTGTTCAGAAAACCTCAGATAAAAAGTTAGTGCTCCCCTACTGTATAAGTTAGTAGTCACAACTGCCCTGAATGCACTGAGTACCTGCTTTTAGTCTACTCTTCCCTGGAAAGAAATGTTTTCATTTTGTTTGAATAGTTCTGTGAATTAGAGGATGCCAGTTCTTCTCAGCCTAATGTCACAAAGCCCAAGTCTGCTTGGGCTGGAGTGATGATTTGTAATCACTGCATGGATTGAAATAAAGCTGATTAAAATTCTTACTTTGTTGGTAGACTTTAATGTAATCCCCCTGGATGTCTGACTGCTTTCTTAATAACATTGCTGATGGGTCTATCTGCATTTGTTGGTGCTGGGAGACCTGTACTGCCACAATTCTTCAACAGTCTTAGTGGGATGACATTGATGTAATCTGGGTAGATTCTGACCCACTATTTCCTATCAATAATATTTAAAAACAATGCCTCCCAAATAACAAAATAAAAACCTCAGATGCCTTGTAAAACAAAAGAACTAATAAGCTAAAACAGCCTAAGGCCAAAGGCTCTAATATACACACCTAGCTGTTGTGGTTCTATCACAGGGGATGAGTCATACCTGTTGTGCCCCTTTAAGTACAGACATGGTCAGGCATTTTCCAGAGAAAGTGTGTGTCACTGGAGCATGAACTTAGGTCAAACAAGAAGTCTGGTGGCTTTGTCAGACACAGAGGTTTGATGAAACTTCTAACTGGAAGGGCTTGAAAATAACCCAGCTGCTCCTCCTGGTTACCAGTGGTTCAGACCAAGGTCTCTGCTCTGTCTGATTCAGACCAGAAACCCTAACTTTGGTCCCTCACACCACCAGGGACCACCATATGACTTCACCTTTCCTGACCACAAGAAATGCCTTAAAGTGACACATACAGCCTTCACTTTGCCTGACACATGAATGCAATGCCATTGTGCAGGTGGTAGGGGAATGCCAGCCAAACCCCAGCACAAGCACCGGTCCCACCACGCGGTACATGAGGCCAGGAAGGGTCACCAGGGCCCTGGCACAGCAGTGCCTCTGGGTCACACTGTGATTACGTAAAAGTGAGCCCCAACTGCCAAATGTCTGCACACACATCACTTGCTAGTCCTCCACTCGTCATGGCCTCTTGAACTAGTCACTGTCTCAGCTCACTGCCGGCGCTGCAGTGACTCTTCTCCTCTGCCGGCTCGTTAGGGGAAGCATCAACAGGCAGGGAGGTTGGTGAACTCCTGAACTGCAACCACCTCCCCGAGGAAGCTCCTCTCCCAGAAAGGAGGAAGCCCTAGACTGTGTCATCTCCAAAGGCTTTCACTTATTGCCTAGTCAGTCCAGGCTCAGTGTTGGTAAGGAAAACATGGATGGCAATTTTAATTTGCCTCCTGTGAATTAAGATTCGGCATAAGGCATGGAATAGCAAAGAACTCCAGCCCTGAAATTTTAACTGAGAACAAACATAAATGCTGCAGCTTCTTTTAGCCAAATCACAGAACTTCTGTATGTAAAAACTGTAAAACTTGAGGCTTTTTCCCATCTATTGACCTTGGGTTACAAAGGACAATACTTCTTGTACCAGCTGCTGCACTGTTAATATTCAAGCCAGTTTTGAAGAGCCAGTAGCAGAACATTTCAGTGAACCTGAAAAGCACAATGTCTCTTTAGAGCACATCATTAACAGCGCAAATTAAGGTCTTCCCAATGAACAATGATTAAGTGGGCTGAACACTGAGAGGACCTTGATAACATAGTGAGATAGCAATAACTGCATTTTGTAGAAGATATTTTATATTTTCTTACATTTAATATGGGAACACTTGTTATTCTGAATTTTTGTGTGCAATATTTTAAGTCTTCCTAGAGATCAGAAGGACAAGCCTGAAGAGACAACGTCCCTTCAGGCACTCATAAAAGACTTGGGCAACTTCTTTATGAGCAACTGAACTTCCTGCAAAGCGGCAGAAGGATTTCACCTCACCTGGAGCCTCCAAGGCAGGTTCCCCTGGTTGCTCAGGGACCTCTCATGTTTCAGCCCCTGTTAAATGGGGCAAATGCAAAACAAAAATCAAACAGAATCATTATTAAAATATTAAATGAAGAGCTTAAATGACCAATGTATCAACCAAGTGTGTGAGTCATGGTAGTTGACAAGTCCTGATGAAAAGAGAGTTTCTTGGCTCAGAAGGAGAAGTTCTTTGGGGGCTAAGGGTCTAGTGAGTCAGGGCACACCTCTCCTTAGTGTCCATACAGTGAGGGCCAAGAAGCTCCTACTGAAGGCAGTTCCACCCCCGGATGAGTGCTCTGGCTACTGCTTTGGAAAGATTACAAAATGCATAAGGTGTAGCAGAAAGGTAATAGCTAGTGAGTTGTTGCAGGGGCGGATGGGAGTGCAGGGACATTTCTGCCATTTTGTAAATTTAGAAAGGGTGATCAACACATCATCTATAAATATACTGGGCAAAATTCTGCTTTCATTTATTCTATACAACTTCAATGACATGTGGATTGACACTTGTAGCAACAAATAGAACTTAAACATATTTTACATTCTATTTCAACTGCAGTAAAAGAAATTATTCTTTACAGTAGTAGAGCACAAAAGGCAGGTTTTCTTCTGTGTTTACTTGTTTTGACGTCTTTTGAAATCTCCTCTTAATATATTTTTATTGACTACATGTATTAACTGATATTTGTTTTGATACAGATGAACAAGAGAATCTGACTTCAAATCCATTTCAGTTCAGCTACATAGACCGTGAGATGAGATTCCTGACACATCCGTTGACTGTATTAAACAAGTTAACTGTGAAAAATGGTTGCTACAAGATGAAAGTACAGGTGACTGTTTTCAACTTTTAGAATTATATCTTGCAGTCATAAATACATTTTGAAAAGGCAGAATTGAGCAGAAGTTAGAGTAAATTATCAAGTAAACAAACTACATTCCAGTGGTCAAATGTTTTACGAAGGAAATTTCCTGATTTGAAATATTCATAAAAAAGAAACCTTCAGATTAGCATACCTACAGAAACAAACACCTCTTAACAGAAGAAACAAAGCATGTTTTATAAAAAAATACTATAACAGAATTTAAAAAACACAATAGTTTTAACCATCATCTTAAAACACAATGAGATGTTTTAAGACACACATATAAATAAGGCAGATATTTTCCCCATTCCAAAAAATCATTCTTCATCTTAGCTTGCCAGAATACCTGCACATCTAAAGGTTTCCTAAAGTCTCAGGTTCTTAACTTGATTCTTTAATCGTCACCTCAGAAGTCTTGATCTCAAGAATTTGTGCCAAGTGTAGAACTCGCACTTTTCTTTCTACCTTTGAGCCTTTCATAAAACAGAGTACCTTTTTGCCTCTGTCCTAACACTCCAGTTGTTCTCATTTTCAGCTCCCCTTCCAAGTACCTTCTTTCCTTTTGTATTTGCCAATGTTTTTCAATTCAGTTGCTAAGAAGGTCCTTCTGCTTCCCTCTCAGTCAGGAATCTCTCTTTCCTCATCCACTTGGAAGTTTCACAGAAAGTTGCTTCTTTCCCTTCATCTTTCTCAATATGAGAAAGAAAAAGATTTCCCCCTTCCTAGCAAAATTTGAACTTTGTCTACAATCATCCTGTGTCATGGCAGAGACTGGACCTGAATCTTACTCTACTTTGAAGTCCCAGATAGCCCAGAATAAGAGTAAACTACATGCTTCTTAAAACAAAGAGTAAGCCTTCCAATTGTAACATATGACTCAAATGTCCTGGAATGATTTAAGTGGAGAAGTGCAAGCACCCTATTGAGGGAGCCATTTTTTTTAAAAAAGCAGTTCCTAAATAAAGTCAAATAGTGACCTAGAAAATAAATGCCTAGTCCAATGGAAATAGCATGTTGACTACTCACCAAATGTCAGATTTTGTGTTATATCCCTGGTGCTTCAGTGCCTCTGGACTCATGTAGTATGGTGTCCCAGTAAATGTAGTTGCCAGATCACACGAACCCATCAGAAGACGAGAAACTCCAAAGTCCCCTAAAAGTAACAGCAGAAACAATAATCTACTCATATAAATTCCATAAGCCTGTATCTATTCATACAAACTCTTTGGAATTTTGTTTGACATGATGCAATGACTGTACACCCCCCCCAAAAAAAAAACCTGCCAGAATTTTAAAATACGGATTATTTTTTTTTCTGTAATGCTGCAAAATAAAAACACTAGAAAATCATGAAACTATAGAATGATGTAGGTTTGAAGAGGCCTCACAAGTTCATCTGATTCAAAATCCTGGCTCAAAGCAAGGCCAATTTCAGAGTCACATGAGGCTGCTCAGGTCCAGGTCCAGCCAAGCTTGGAGCACCCTCAAGGCTGGAGATTTTATTGTTTCTCAGGCCCCTACTCCTGTGTCTGACTGTCAAATAAATGTTTGACCCCAAATCAAAATGCTGTATCAGACATGACTTTATTTAAATGTCCTTAGTGACAAAATGTCTGCTGGACTGTTCTGTCATACTAAAATACATCTTTAAAAAGTATGGAAATCTCACCAATTTTAAGAAGATTATTTTTCAAAAATATATTCTTGGCTTTCAAATCTCTGTGAAGTATTTGCCTGGAATATAAAAGGAAATTCAACCTCATCCAACTTGAAGCATCCACAGTCACGTATCAAGTATCCCAAGTATTTATATCTATTCATTGTTAGGAAAGCCAGCCCACCACTGCTACAGTCTAACACTGTAAGTGACAATGCACAGGTGACAGCGTTAAGGAGCTTCACGTAAACACAGAGGTGCATTCATTGACACCCACATG
The DNA here is from genome assembly GCF_000708025.1 of Charadrius vociferus. NCBI lineage: Eukaryota > Metazoa > Chordata > Aves > Charadriiformes > Charadriidae > Charadrius > Charadrius vociferus. The sequence continues at coordinate 805,834 of NW_009647220.1, read as the reverse complement.
AAAGATAAGAGCTTAAGCAGCCAGGATAACAAAAATGCACCCAGGGATCCCAGCTTGAGAATACAGATACAGGCTTAACATGAGCTGCAGAGGAAGGGAGAAAGGCAAGTCTTCCTACCTGGTTCTTCTTAAAAGCATTACGTCTTATTTTCTGCCAGAAGAATGAGATGTCTCACAATAGAATAACAGATGAGAAAAACAGCAATAGGAGATTCTCAAAGCTCAGGGAACTCTCCTTCAGAGAAAATGTATTACTTGAAAGACAAATATGTACATAGACTAGGCTAGTAGTTAAAATTTTTACAGTAATGGTGTGAAAGATAAAAGAACTTCACAAAGAGGGAGATCAAAAGGAAAGGAAAAAGAACAACTAGCTTTTACAGACTTATTTTGCATCAAAGACTGAAACATCATCATAAGCTACACACCATACAGGGACGAAGAGCATCTTCTCAATTCCTTGAAATCTTAATGTGTTACAGTAATTCTCCATCCTCTTAGGAAAATAAAATATCTCTACAGTATATAAAACATGTTGCTAATAACTCTTCCAAAAGGGTTCCCTGCAACCTCAACTAAAGTAGAAGTCATTCACTTTTAAATTTCTTATAGCTTGATAACACACTGTATTAGTTATCAGCTCTGCTCAGGAGGAGGTTAGAACAGCGTTTGGTACATATGGGCTACAGAAACTGTATTTGCTAATACAAACACTGTAGTTGTTCAGCCACTCAGAAGAGATTAGGAAAGAAACAGAGGTTCTAAGACTCTTGAGATATGGGCAAGAAAATGAAATATAGTAACAGATTCCAATTGTTGTTGAGCAATCCTCAAGTGTTATCTCAAAATTCATTATCAAAATTCAAGTCTTATGCACTGAGATACTGAAAGTATTTTCCAAAATAGTTTCCATATTAGGACTAGAAAGTACATATTCTACAGTACAATTTAAATAAGCAATTTAGTCCACAGCTCATTTGAAAATAATTTTTGCAAGAAGAGAAAAAAATTATTAAATTAAATTAAATATGCTTAATTCACAAATGGGAAAAAATGTGAATAACCACTAGCTGGTTTAGTATGCATGTAGACTGAGCATGAAAAGGAAACTTTTCTATTTTTATAGGACATAAAGAAAAGAGTTCTTTATTCTTCTTATGGCAATCTTTCCTGGTTTTGTCCTGAAAGAAAGGTTTGCACATTAGGAAAAATTAAAGTTTTATTCAGTATGCCTTCACTGATGTCTATAAATAATTTGTTCTCTATTTGGCAACTTTTTTGATCAATACATGTACACTCATCATACATTACATCAGTAAGGAAATTAAGCTAAGGTGATATTCATTATTATTTCATAATCCTACATATACACATAGTTTTATATAAATTTTGCTCTTTTAATTTAGATTCATAGCCTTTCCTTTCCATTCACCGCACAAAGTCTTTGCAAGAATTTGACTTCACTGAGTTAGATTTTTCTTGCATACTATTTTTGAGTGTTGGTGGGTTTTAACCTTCCTTTTTTTTTAATTACTTTACAGAAATATAACCACAGACTCTTTGAACCTAAAAGTTCCCTGGATATCTGTGATTTGAATAGCAGGTGTCTTGATTTATAAATGCCCAGAAAGCTTTCAGTAGCATATTATTTGAAAAGGTGGTAGAGAAAAGATATTTGGGTCACATTAGTTTGAATTAAAATGTAATGCTTATATAAACTTGCAACATATTGATGAAAATGTTATGCAAATTATTTCCCTTACCAATAATTATAAGATTCTTTTATATGTTAATATGACTAAGAAATATTTTGGATGATTCTCTGGAATTCTCATGATGATGTCTCTCGATGCCAGCCACTTTATTCTGCTAGGATATGTCAGAAGATAAAAGTTACAAGCTGAAACCTTAACAAAAACAGCTACTTTAATTCTTGTAAGAAATAAATATTGAGCCTGCACTGTAAATCTAGTCTAAGAAAGAGCGTGACTTTTTGTTCTAGCAAGAGACAGACCTATAAAGGTAACATGAATTAACTGGACTCCAGCAAAACTTAATCTAACTTGACAGTCAGCAAAGTGGTTATTGGTATTTTGGGTAGAAATTAACACCTAAGGACAGTTTCAAATTTGGGCAATAAATAGACCCATACATATGTTCTATAGAGTACCTGCTTGCTGTCTCATCGTCATAAAAAAACAGCACAAAGCACTGAGCAGTGGGCTTGAATAAAGCTTCCTCTGCAACATACCAGCAAACAAAGCTGACTGAAGCTGAAGTAGATTACTGCTGTGAAATATTCAGCAATTAATTTCTCTTTTGTCTGTCTGAAGAACTATTAAGAGAAGTAGGATGCTCCGGGTAAGTCTGAATCCTGTACTAGGGAAGACAACGTGAAATCCAGATAAAGTACTTGGGCAAAGCCTGCTAGCCTGTAGATTGAAACCAGCAGATCTGTTTGCGTAAATGGTATCCTTATAAAAATCTCTGTGTTGGCACATTATTCATAAAGATTAGCAAAGTGATGGATAACATAATGGTCATCTTCATTCAAATTGAGGTTAAATGAATCAATGGCCTCATCACCTGATTGCTGTGGGATCAATTTTGTGCACTGATGTGCGATGGGCTACAAATATGCCAGAGAGACTAGATGATGGTTTCATGCTAACTGTCTCTATCTAGATAAGACCACTGAACTATGTTGCCTCTCCTTTACTTCTCTCACTGGTTATATCAATGACAGATGAGGACTGAATCTATTTAATTCTAGATAATTTAGCTTTCAAGTTTAAAATAAAAAAATCCTTCCGATTATGCAAAATAGCCAGAACATAGCATAATGACCACAAGCTATTCATGCCCTCTTTGGGATTTACAAAGCATAAGTAAAAGACAGGAATGTCTAACCTGTATAATCTTTATTACTATAGGAAAAGAAAAACAATCTGAGGCAGTGAAAAAGTCCTGTTTTAAAAAAAGTTTCCAGCATAAGAATTTTCAAAAAGTGCAGAAGTTCAACTAAAGCTGTGCAAGAAGGACAACTAGGTGAGTAGTCTATGTCTAAAACCAGAAATAATAAATTTTGCTGCTCTGGAATAAAAAAATCCCATCCACAGCAGCTGGATTTTCTAAGGAATGGCACGAGGATGTCCAACCCACAGGTAATGACCACCAAGCTTTTCATTCTAGGGCAAAGTTTTCTTTGCATTAGAACGTAGTTCAAACATATATTACAGCTTTTTTCCATATCAGTAGAGAAGAAATCATGTACGACTTCTCTATACCTAAACAGGGAGTTCTTATCATGTTTCAGTAAATCAAATAACCTTCTGTAGGTAGTGTTAAGTTCTTTTAATCCTAACCTTTTCCATTTAAGCTATTGTCTGGCTCTAAACTAACAAGATAAAGATTTTCTAATGCACATACAGACAAATAACACAATACATAATACAATACAGGAAATGCAAACAAAAATAAAACTGTGAAGTCATTTGTATGTGTCTGGAGAGGTGCTATTAAATAGCTATGATTCAAAGAGAGAAAATGAAATGCTGTTTGGAAAATCAAACTGCTGCTTTCACTGAAGAATCAAACTGTACTTTTCAGCAATCCCAGTAATTTAATATACATATTTACCAAAGAAAGTTTATTTATAAGATTTTTTTTTTAAGGATTTGTTTGAGAACAAGTAGAAGATGAGAAAACTAGAGAGAAAAGAAGAGTAGACAAAAGGGACATGCAGGAAAAGAGGAGATTAAAGAGGCAAGAGAAAACATAGAAAATGAAAAATAAAAAGAATAACTTATACAATAGAATAGTTCAGTGGGAAGGGACCTACAATGATCATCTAGTCCAACTGCAATGTTATTGTTATTCTGCATTAGTCTGCACAATGCATCCTCTAAACACATATACTGAAGAAAAGATTTCACCAAAAGTGGACTTTCCAGATTACCAAAACTTTTAATGATAAATTCTTAAATTGGAGTTTGAGAAGGAAAAAGAACAAAAAACAAAACAAACCCATACTGCTAGTTTAGTTAAATGGTCAGGATTTTTATTTCCATCTGTCTTTTCCGCCTGAGGTGAATGCTGAGGAACAAAGCATCCCAAGAGAGCTCTCTTCCCTGTGCTCCCATCACTGCAGTCTGTGGGGGTGGGACTTTATGTACAAGCCCCAGATAAATTGGCATTTAGGAACCAAAATGCTCTTGCATCCTGGACAGCAATTCACTCTGCCCTTTCCCCTCCAGAGTCTGGCACTGTAGGTGCAAAAACTCATTAGGCATCTATTACTTTAGGTCAAATATGTCCCACCTACTTTACTTCAGTTTAACTCAGAAATGGTTGTTCTTAGTGATATGTGATTATCTCCACCTACTGCTCTGTTGCAACTCAAGTTCAAGTAACCAAATTTGGCCCAAGCCCTGCTGTGAAAGATATTTGAAACAGCTACATCAGTTTGGTGTTTTCACCTTCAACCCAGTGCATAATAATCTTGTCTTCTGAGTATTCACGCAGGACTCTAGTTTACATTCAGCTTGAAAAAAACTCAATTTTCATTTCCAGATTCTGGGTGTAACCTACTCTCCAAACATAAGCATGTTCTTCCTCCCTGGCTGTATTAATAATTTAGGCCATTATTTTAGGCAGATTAGCTCATCTCCCCAAAACATGCAGGTGATTACAGACAAACATCCTTAGCCTCTGCTAAAACAGTCCTTGCAGCAATGATATTCTTGTTTCTAGAGGCTCAATAGGAGTAGTAGTCCAAATAGTTGAGGTTGGCAGGATGAAAAATCTTGGACTTTTGGGCTACAATGCTCTTTAGAAAGGATTCTCTGTCTTGTTCATTAACGTGGCATTTTAGACCTGCCAGTAGGCAAATGCAACAGGGAGGAAACAGAGGAAAGGAGAAGATGGAAAGTTGGGTTAACTTTGACTGGCTCACAGTTTCTGAAAAGCTGCTAGGAAAGGAGCCTGGTATTCCCATTTGCTTGATTATTCCTCCAGATCTCAATGCAGGTGGCAGCGTGTTGGGACTTCTGCTCCTGGCTCAGCACAGCACTTGGTCTCCCTCATACCATGCTAAATAGTCCCACCTACCTCAAAGGTGACAGCACTCGATGACGCAGGAAGGGGACCAGACAGGTCATGCACATGTCCAGTACACTGGTGGTGAGGGAACTGTTTAAATCACCAAAGTCAGCCTGCCTAAATCACATTGCAGGCAAGAACTACACCCATGGAGATGACCAGGTAGGTATTCACCTACATCTACCCCTGCTCAAACCAGGTGCGATCTCCACATATCACTGTCTGGATGACCTGCAGTAATTTTTTAGGTTAATCTTTGATGTGCTGTTAAAAGTAATGTCTGTTTTCAAAGAACTTATGTATGTAACTCCACTGATTTTAGCATGAGTACACCAAGCATATACATTGGATTTTTCACATTAAATATCTGCGAGAGATCCTTGTTGAGTCCCCTTGAAAAAGCTGACTGTGTTTTAAACTTTTAATCCTCTTTCTTCTAACAATATTGAACTATTTCTGTTGTGCTAAATTTTTCACTTGGCTCTTAGAAAAAGTGTATCTAATGCTGAAAGACATCTACCACTGCACTGCTAACAGATGTAATACAAAATGTTCTTGCAGGATAGATAAATGATTACACTTTAGGTATACAACATATACTACAGCATTTTGGTGAACAAGGCTTTATACCAATACACGACAATTCATACGGTTTCATTTCTGTTTGAATATCTGCAACTAGCCAGTGAGTCCAGTCGCTCCCATCCCAAGCTAAAGGCTCTCGTATTAAATGACTGTACCTTTCATGCATATAGTTGACTCCGAGTAACAACTGTATAAACCAGTCTATTATTTGTCTTTGAGTGAATATCTTCCCAGATTCTTTGTACTCTTGAATTTTAAAGTCTAGATCTCCACCCTGAAAAATATCACAACATATTTGTACATTTAAAGTAAGTTTTTAAAATGTCTCCTCCTCCTTCAAAGTACAGGACTCCACTTTCTTAGACCTTCAGGCTCCCTACCACATAGCCTGTAAAATTAATGCTTACACATGAATTCTGAACTATCCCAGCACCAAAAGCATACACAACTAAGGATCAAAATGAGATCAAGCTGCATAGGGAAAGTAGGTCAGTTTTCTCTTAGTGTTAAACAATATCATCAAAATTTTCAACTGTTTTCACTTCATGTCACCCAACTTTAGAGATGTGCCTTTGAGATGGTCACCTCAAACTCCTTTTAGAATTAACATAAAGGAACAGGCACCTGTATAGTGCAATTATCTCTGCCCTCTACCTGTCTACCTTAGGAAGGGATGGACCATGCTGTAGAAATGCTGTTTCTCTGCAAAGGTTTATGATGATAGCCTACATTGACAGGCTAATATGGAGACACCTAGACCAAGTAAAATTAATCTGCCCTGATTGGTCCAAATAAGTTTATAAATTTGGGAAAAGCATTTCCACTTAAGTCAAACATTGCACAGTCAAGAGGGACTCTCATTTATTATACTGAAACAACCATGTCAGCATCAAAGAAACCATGCTGTTCTCTGAAGAATTACAATACAGTCTCTTCAATTATGATACTTTGTCCCTCTTCCAAACTCATTTTGCCAGAAACAGAGCAGAATTAAAGCTTCAAGAATATGTAGCATGTGTTATTGTAAATACTTCATTAAAACTATAATTCATCTTGAAGTAACACTAGAAATCGAGCAATACGACACACAGTGCGTCATGAAAATAAACCATAAAATATATACAGAGAAAGACTACTTGAAAACTGTAAGTCAGACATTTGGAAAAATCAGTTGAACAACAGCATGATGAAAGAAGTTTTTGAGGAGACATATGAAAACTGTTCATTTTGCTAAAAAATAGATGGTTGTCAGCTGGTTGTTTATCCAGTTTATAAAATAAATGCATTTTGTCTACAAGAATGCACATTAGTGGCAAGCACTGTGTTGAGTTAACTAATCCCAGAGCAAAGGGACTGTGAGTCTCATTGTACTGTAGTGACTAATTACCTTACATCAGGACAGCTTATTCTCCATCAATCATTACTTTTACATTATACGTTCTGCATAAAATTAGAAGTTTTATGTGCCATATACAAGAAAATAGTTTAACCTGTACAACTGTACCTGTACCACCATTTCCCATCATCAACCATTCCCTTCTCTGCACTGTTGACTCTCAACATTTTATGATCTCTTCAGCGTTTCTTGTTTTTCTGCTTCCAACACCACAGTGCTTTGTACTGATGCTACAAAATAAGCAGGTTGTGTCCTTGGAGATCCATACATTTCTGTCCTGTACATGTCCTGACATGAATTTACAGTAATTTCTGTGGTCCCTGAGGTTCTAAGTTACAATATTCAAGAATTAATGTGTTAAAAATAAAGAAAATATGTCCTGTTACAGATCAAAAATGTGTTCCCTGGCAATGTCCTGCAATTTTTTAATTGAAATGTCTGAATCATCTCATTCACTAGGGAAGAGAATATGGCTTCAGCTCTCCATCTGCCCCCCTGCTGCAGCCCAGAGAGAAGCTCTTCTGGGAACTTGGAGCTCTCAGCAGCTGCTTCCCCTTTGCAACTCCAAATGTTCAACAGCTTCCCCCTGGTTGCTTGCAGCAGAGCAGAGGAAGGAAAGAAAAAGTGCTGCTGGGTAGCCTGCTGCATGGCAACCAGATGGGCTGTGTCTGAGCCTACTCACACACCTTGAAAACAATGACTCGCCTTTTCCAGATGGCTGTCCCAGACTGTCCAGAGCCAACTGTAGCAATAGCCCAAGACTCAGGGGCTGCTCAAACATGTGTCAGCTGGCTACTGGCCACAAGGGACTATATACTATCCAGGTGTGGTGTCCTCGTTTGAGGTAAAACAGAACCAATTTTCTTTCCAGTAATCTTACTTTTCAGCTAAGCCTCTTCTAACTAACTGAACTCTCTGAAATTAACACCATATTTTTCAGAGAGTATCCGCTTCCAGAGCTATATGACCTACATTTATAGTTGATGCTAAGGCATGGTATGCAGAGAGGCTCTTGCTTATACTTATTGCTATAACACCCAAGGGCAGCTAACCTTGCTATTTGCCATGTTGGAGGGTCGGAAGAAGAAAAGCGTAGAAGGGTCCCACCTGTGGGGAAGAACAGACAGGACAGGTGACCCGAAACTGACCAACAGGGTATTCCATCCCATCTGCCTCATGCTCAGTATAAAACCTGAGGGATCAAAGGATCAGCTCTCTTTCTTCAATGGCCAGTGTCCAGGGAGGACTCTGTCTGTTCATCTGCATTCCCGAATCCAGATCTGGAATCCAGTTCCCGTCCGTCACTGAGTCCAGTCTGGGACTTTCCTCATGCCTGGCAGTGGCGTGATCATCATCCTGGGAGCCTGATACTGGTTTTGGATATATTGTATATATTTCATTATTTTCTTTTTATTATTTTATTAATATTTTCATTAAAGTAGTTTAGTTTTCTTTTAAACTCTTACGTCTCTTGCTCTCTCTTCTTCCTCTCCCTTCAGGTGGGGAAGAGCATCTGTCATTTGTTTCAGTGGCCAGTCCCGCCCAAACCATGACATGACAGTAGATGAAGTGCAGCAGGCTCCTGTCACCGTATCTCCCTGTCCCAATGTGTCCCCTCTCACAATCACACATTGCCATGAAAAATGCAAAGAAAAGAAACATAGGACCTACAGAGTTAGGCTACTAAATGCTCTCTTAAGTTGGCGGACTTCTTTAAAAGGTCTAAGGAATACAAAAGCAGTCAGATAAAGTACTACATGTGCCCTCAAGTGACTGTATTAAGCAGAGAAGACTGGTCTCAATGTCCTACAATTAATTTACCCTTGATTGTCTGAAAAAGGAAAACAAAAACACATCATAAAAGATTTGCTGAAATACTGCTGCCATAAAACTCTGAAGTTTGTTAACTTAATTTTGCATTTTGGAAGGTCAGTATAATGAAATTCATAAGGACTTTAACAAATTAAGTACATGGGGAATTTCCAAGCTGCATTTTTTATTTAAATGTCAAAAGTATCAAATACACCAGTAACTTATTTAGAACAGCTTAGCATCTAGAGCTGATAATGTGAACAGGCACTGATTGCTTTAGTTATTCCTTTTGCTCAGATTTCCTTAGCGTATGTATACTTACATCACAGCTGAGACCACAGTGAAGAGACAGAAATAACTGGGGGAAAATACAACTAGTTCCGGTTTATGATGTATTAAAATTATGTAACTTTTAAAGTAACTACTTTGTAAAAACTGTATTTTATTGAAGTCCAATTTGTGTTACAAAATGAAATCCAAAGTTCATGAAGGCATTTTTGTTTGAAATCTGGCTTGTCTGACAAGCCTTTGATTCAGGAAAACTGCCAAAGAAGTTCAACAAGAAGATCAAAACAGAACACATATACGTTTCTATAATTTTGAGTGAATTCGGTTATAATAAAACACATTGAGCTGAGCAACGGAGACCAATGTTGTCTTTTGTTCACAGGACAGGTATACACAGGGCAGCTGCATTGGAGGCTCACTCAGTGTTATTCATGCAAGAATGAACAAAGCGCTATGGCTAATGAATAAGTCACAGTACTTTGGAGGAAAGAGAATAAGGCTCAGAAAGTTCTGTTTCCATGCCAACTTAATGTTTATTCTTTGTTTTGAGTCTGCCCAAGAGTACCAATTACTGCCAATCTGGTAATTATTCTATGCATAAGAAATTGAATGTACTAGACTTCCAAACAAGGATCAGGTAGCAATACATTTGTCTCATTATCAATTTATGTACAATTTAAACAGGTATTTTTTAGGTAAAAGGATTCAAATCCCACTACATACAAAGGCAGGTTATAGATAAGTAAATTCAAAAGTACACCTTCTGGAGATACTCCAACTAAAATAGAAAAGAAACTCTATAGCACTATGTGAAACCTTGCTTTGTACTTTCCTCGCCAGAACACTCAATTAAATACCTCATAATTGCTTAAATGCAATGATACTACATAGTGTGTCCTTTTGGAAAAAGTCATAAGCACATCCTAGTGGGCACACTGTCATTCTGGCCTGACCTAGCAGATTCAAAACAGAAAAGATTCAGCTGTATAGCCAATGCATCCATTTCCTCCTCCATCATTTGCCTTGCTCTAATACATTCTCATGTGTTTGAGTATATGACCCCCAAATCCCAGGGTAACTCCACACCAAAACTTTTCATGCAGGGTAGTTTACATTGCTTAAATAAAAAAAAATTCCAAGGGGTCCTGCTGCAGCAGCTTGTGATTACTATGGTGATTGCTATCATGCAATTATTCCAGACTTTATCTGGAACTTTATCATGCAACTTTATTTGGGCTAAAAATCAGTGCAAAAAAGCCACAGTCCAGCTCTATAATGCTCCTGAAAGCGGATCCTTTATTCCTATAGGTTTAATTGATCTGGTGTTGGGCCACTTTCTACTACTGGTAGAGAGAAAATGAATCAGTGCATAGGAATATCTGGGCAGTTAGAATAATCCTTCAGTTCTGAGCTCTGGATTTCCACAGAGAGTTGGCAAAACCAAATTTCCATCAAGCCTCAGCTGTCAGGCATTCAGGGAATGACTCAAAGAGCTTCTGTGTGGGTGTTAAACATTCAGATTATGTAACAAAATTGAACATTTCAGATTTAATTTTAAAATATCCCAGCAATAAATAGGCATTTAACTGTCATCAAAGAAAGCTTCTAAGGAAGGAATGACTGGCAGGAATAGTACTTCTTTAATTACTCACACCAAAGCTGAATGCTTGAAGAAATGTGATTAGTTAAATACAAGTCTGATTGGTGGACAGATAACCCAGTAGTCCAGGGTCATTAGCTTCCAAAGCATTTCAAATGTCTAGCATAGCACAACTGAATAGTCTGCTTCACAGTTTCATGAAAAGATCACTGCATATATATAACATATATATATATATAAAATATAACAGATTATATTTTTTAAAAGAGCACATCTATATTTAAGACAAAGTAGGCACTTGTTTTATATAAACTTTTAAAAAGCTGGATTAAATATGTATAAATTCTTATTTTAAAGCCTTAAAACAGATTGCATCAATATGTTTTTGAACCAAATGCTGGGGTAAAAGAAACTGGTAACTATACAGTAGTAAATCCTGCTTTAATAATTTTTGTATCCTCTGAACTTTGGTCTTTGACTCACATTATTCTCCACTTCATAAAGCCAATGCTGCTACCAAACTCATCATCCATATCATCAGGCTTGAGCTTCTCCGGTTTGTCTGTCTGTGAGCTACGAGTCTCATTGAGCAGGTAATATTGCTTATTTGAAATATGCCTAACAAGTAGAAGGTGATACCACAAGTAAGAAATAAGAGTAAAATTCAAATGAAAACATTAGAGAAACTGGGCTATGTTTCTTTTAAGACCCTATTTTAACACACACATTCTGTCAAATTTCTTCAAAGTAATTTACAAGTCTCACCTCGCAGTATTCAGTGATAATGCAGAAACTATCTCGCTCCACAAAGCTTGCATAAAATTTAACAATGGCTGGATGGTTTAATGTGGAGAGTAGTTGTGCTTCCAGATTTGCTTCAACTGTTTCATTAGGCTTTAGGTCTCCAACAGAGATTTTCTTTAGAACCTTTCTAGAGGAAAACAAGAAATCTTTATATTAAAAACAGAAAAATAGAAAATCACATAATGCTCAAAACCCCATCATAATTTCTGTAAATGCAAAATAATAACATTAGCCAAGTATTTGGCAACATGACATGATGAGACAAATATGGGTAAACAAAGAGAACGCATTAAAATACAAATAAAAACCCTAGTCACCGTGGCGATTATGCAGCATTTAAAAAAATATTCTTTTGAAGTATTTTTCCCACTATCTCCCTACTGCACTGTTTTCTTCATTACTTGTTTTCAGTGCTATGGATTAATGCATAATGATAAACATAAATAAAAAATCTAATCTCAGTGATTTCAAACCCACTCAGAGCATATGCTCAAGATTCACACATGAAATAAGGAGTAGCAGGAAACTGGTTTTGCTGCTTCTGCCAAAGTCTCTCCATGGAGGCATGAGAAAAACCACAGAGAGGTTAGTATTTCTGTGACTGTTTTCTGGTGGTAAAATCAGGACGCCTATTTTTTTTCTAAAGCTCAGCCTGCCCTTCACCTGAACACCTAAGCAGAAAGTACAAATCTGGATTAGTGGCTGAAACCTAATTCTACTGGTTCAAATAACTATAAATTTCAGTGTTTAACATTTGTTTTAGGAGGCCTTAAAACCCTTAAGGCTGAAAAAAAATAAAGGGATTTTTCATACTCTTCAACTTCAACATGCCATAGAAGAAATTCTGGTTCAGACTTAGCTCTATACAGTACCTGGAGTTGGGGATTTTACTGTTAACTTGTCCTGGAAAAAAACTCTTACTGAATGGCACTATGAGGAAGCATGTTTTGCTGGGATCTTCCTAATGAAACATATTAAAAAGGCATACATCACACAAAAGCATGCCATTTCCATCTGCTTTACTAGCCAATGGATCATTGGTCTATGTCTGAAGGAGCCATTTGAGACTATTAAAGAATATAATGGTATTTTACTGAAACGAAGTGATGAACTCCCAATAACTTTAGAATACATGGAAAGGAAGTTCCACACTGAAGGAATGTCTTCACGGTGCTTTTAGTAATTTCCCATTCATTACTGCACAGTTGTAAAGTCCCAGTAGTTAAAGACGACAGCGATAAAACCCCAGTAATTCTCTTGATCTAAGGAAAGAAGCTGTATTTCTTCATAAGAAAATTTCTTCCTAATTCTCAACCATCAGCTTCTGACTAACAATGCATGAATTTTTACATAAACTTGCCTAATCCCCATCTGGCAGTGTGATGAAAAAAAACCATGCCATTTGATTTGTCTGCATCTCTACAGACAAGCTTCATGCTACGAAGACAGGTAATACCTGCTGCAATCTTCTAATCTTCAGCTGACACAGGGACATTATTCCTTCCTTCATATAGATCATGTCACAGAACTGACAAACAGAATGAGTTCTTATTAAACACCACTTAATACAAGTTTCTTGTATACCCAAGACAGCAATAAAAGCCTGATGTGTTGATGCGTAGGATAGCTTTTCATCTTAGCCACTCAGTGATTCTGGTGTTGTCATCAGCTGTCAGACAAGACGACAGGTGTTTTTCTTACTAAAATTCATTCCCAGAAGAACAAATCAGGAAAATACACTTTTGTAAATAAGGTATTGGTTTTCTGCAACACAATGCTAGTTCATACCCAGAACTGGAAGTCACTTGTGTTGAGAAAGAAAACTTTTGTGATGCAATTGACACTAAGCATACCTGTGTCCCACTGGTATATGTGTGTACTGTTTCTGTACGTAGATAAGGTTTGATTTTACTGAGTTTAAGATGACAACCGGACTTTATACTTTCTGAAAAGCTTTTGTTGTCTGCTTTAGTAAACATGCTTAAAAATTAAAAATAAAAATTTAAAAAACTCTACATTGATTAAGTATTGACAAAGAAGTTATGTTAGGCTCTCAGAAATCTCACAGAGAAAATGAAGATAGTCTCCAGATCTAAAGTAGCTCTTTTCTGATAAATGTAGAAGAAAAAAAAAAAAAAAGCTAGAAGTCTCCAGTTAGAATTTCTTCTGTGTAAATGAACTATACTTTTCAATATATAAAGCACTTAAAGAGTGCTTAAATTTACTCTACCCATTTCAGTATTTAAACAGATAACTTCTACGGTAACAGGCAGCTAAAATTGGCACTTTCTGTGATTCACAGGACCCCCAAGATAACTCAAATTTGGCATCCCTGGTGATGTCAAACAGGCTGATAGATTCATAATAGTCTTTCTGATAGTCTTTCTGTCTATCAAAAAAAAAAAAAAAGGTTACTAATCATATGAAAACAACAAACTTTTCTTAGCTAAACAATCCTGACTGCATTTCCCCTCTACCAAGAGAATCCAGTTCTACACTTTGAAGGAGACAAAGTGTTCCTGTTTATATGATCCAACCTGCATTTTAAAGTTGGCTTATAATAAAAAGTTATCACTGCTTATAATTCAGTCATTGTACTTGTGTATAATCTGCTGAAAATCTGCATGAATTGAACAGTTTAGAAACATACAGTTAGGTAACAGGAAGTATTTTAAACAAACGTTTTGAAGCATAAACATTTATCATGGATAATAGACTTTCCTGTTTAGATTTTGTCAAGACTCCATCTGGAGTATAGAGGCCTGTCTGAAAGTCAAGTTTTTTCATAAAACCTGGCCCTATATTTTCTGCCACATAGGCTCAAGTATTAAGTAGGACTTCAAAGGTCCAAAACTATTTGCATGAATTAAGAAATTATAGCTTTAGGTGGCACATACAGACAAACCAGTAAAAACACTAAAATGCTGATGCCCTCCAAATACAATACTTAAAACTACCCCTTTTGATATAATGCTAAAAGATATATACTAATTCTTTACTCAATAATTCACTTCCTGTGGCAAGACACAGGAACAGGTTGTCCAGAAAAGTTGTGGCTGCCCCATCCCTGGAGGTGTTCAAGGCCAGGCTGGATGGGGCTTTAAGCAACCTGGTCTAGTGGAAGGTGTCCCTGCCCATGGCAGGGGGGTTGGAACTAGATGATCTTCAGGGTCCCTTCCAACTCTAACCATTCTATGTTTCTATAATTTAAATTTATTCATTATTATAAATTCCACTTAATTTAGAATACAGGCACATAAGCAGGTCATAGAATCATAGAATCATTTAGGTTGGAAAAGACCTTTAATATGACCAAGACCAACCGCAAACCTAGCACTGCCAAGTCCACCACTAAACCGTGTCCTTAAAGATAAGATAAAATGTCAGTGACCACACAACTAAAAAACTTTGTTATTCAAGTGCTAGCAAGTATCTTAAACTTAAATACAGAACAAAAGATTTAAACTGTGCGGAAAAAAGAACCCTAGCCTTGCAATTCAATAGCACAAAGACACTTTGAACTTGATCTTGAACTGACCACAAGTGAAAGAGCCTCATAGTGAATGTATTCACATCTTAAGAGTAATAAGCACCAGCTGTCACTATTTACATCCATCCTGGAGGAAGCTGGGTCTGGTACAGGTAACAGCATCCACCACCCCCCCAGGGTGGGAAAATAACATGAAAGACAAGCCCACTCCCCACAATACAGAAAGCAGCTGCCCTGCCTCTGTGGTGCCCGTGCCTCGGCAGACCTTCCCCAGGAACACCTTCTGGTTTCCATCAGCAAAACCTTGCTGGCTTGCGTTGTCATGCTTTGAAACGCAGCCAGGCCAGCACTCTCTGTCTGAAAGTGCAATAATGTGGAGCAAATGGGGATAAATGGAGCAAGACTTAAAACAAGAGAAAAACAAGCATGAAGGTGGAACCCTCCAGGATATGGACACCCAGGGAGAATCCTTTTTAAGCTTTACTAGTGACTGACAATATGCCACAGCAGTGTTTATCTCAGTCTATTTGCACTGATCTAAAATTAAATATTTTACAACCCATCTGGTATTTGTTTACATTGATGACATACTTTATTATTACATAATTTGGTTTATTGGATCAGATGCAATTCTTAAAAGAAGACAGTCTTTCTCAAAATGCACTTTGTTTATTGAATAAACTGCAACATGAATTGTTGATTAGATATATTTGCTTGCTGATAATGGAGTAAAAGAAATATAACTTTAATGTCAAGAATAAGTAGGTCAAACTACCATGGAGATGATGTTCTCTAAGAAAATATAATAAAAATATGTAGGTTTTCATTAAATAGAAACTTCATTTTACACAGGCAGTCATTCAGTTAATTGCAGCCTGACATTAGCAAGACCTGCTAGCAAGTAATCAGTGTACAAAGCTGGGAATTTATCATTCCATATAGTTTATACTTCCAAATCATCCTGAATTCAATATGGAGAGTTGTGGCATAACCCATTACTGCATATACTGTATTTCCATCCACTCTGACCTTTGTAGGACTACTTCTTCACCCTGGTAACTCCTCAAGACAAGGACCACCTGCAACTCTGTAAAAAAGTATCACCTCCTTTGCAATTAGATCTGAAATTGGCCACAAACAATAAAATAAAAAAAAAGGAGTGCCTGTTTAATTAATGATGTCTTAAATTCTATTTATCAAACGGCAAACAGAGAAGGTAAGATACTACAAATGGGGACCAAAGTGATGAACAGGCAACAGCCCTCATGCACAACTCCTGTCTGCACAACAGCTTCCACCGTATTAAAACTGTTCATTTGGGAAATTCAGTAACAAGGACACCATCTGCATACAGACGAGATGAAGTCACCCATCATTACTGCTTCTCACAGACACTTTCTTTCTAGAGTATCACATGGTTGATGAGATTTACACGTTACAACCGACAGTGTAGTTCTAAAATCATAATTAATTATAGATTTCTGTTGATAGCTTCCATGCTGAAAATATATTATTGGAATCTGATTTTTGATAGATAGCCCTGCCTGTCCCCAACTTTAACAGTCCTTTCTGTACAATTTACATGCAGATATTACAGATTCCCTTTGACACTCCACTGTACACGAGGTATTCCTCATGTAAAGTTACTTGCCCTCTGTCAGGCGTTATGGTTTCCTCACATTTTCTTTCAGACCTCCCATGTTTGCACTTTTGCACATCCAGCTTTTATTTGCAATTGAGAAACTTTACTGATTTTATATAGCACCCTATTGCCTGGAGTCTACTTGCCTCACTTAGGTTGGTCTTCTAGTTCCATGGTAATTTTCATCTAATGCTTACCCATCATACATATGGCTATCCTGTTACTAATAATCTTACCAGGTTTCTCTACTTGGTGTCAGTGACTGGTTTTCCTGCAGTCTACAGCTTCGTATGAAAAATTTAAATAATAATTTTTTACATTTTATCCATTATATTTGGAGCACCAGTATCTGCATGCTCTGATAGTTTAAAGACATTCATTCATCTGATAGGGGAAAAAAGGAGCTGGTGAGACCATAAAATGCAAAAAGTCCACATACACAAATCAGTCTTACCTAGAACAAATACTTAGTTTTAGTTAAAGAAAGAATCACTCACAGTAAATTAAGAGCACTTGATTTCTGGGGAAAAATCAAGAAGATTACCATGCTTCCAATGAAAAAAGAACGAGTGCTGTTTGCTATACCTACTTACATATATATGTTTATCCATTAGTCAAAACATTCAATCCTAAGTATTACTACACAACCTCTTAAATTAAATGTTGGGCTCCTTTTACCATTCCCATGGCCGTTACTGATTTATTACTCGAGACATAAACCCATTTCAAACCTAAGTATTTCTCCACTATACCTTAAATCAAATGCTGGGGTTCTTTTGTCATTCCTATGAACACTACTGATTTATTAGTAAAGCCATGAGAACTGTCAATGATTCTTTTTTACTGTTCTCCAAAATAGCCTGTTCATGCTGATCACAAACATTCATAAACATCTAGCCCAAACGTTTGTAGACAACACCAAGTTGGGTGGGAGCATTGATGTGTTTGAGGGTAGGAAGGCTCTACAGAGGGATCTGGACAGGCTGGACTGATGGGCTGAGGCCAATGGTACGAAGTTCAACAAGGCCGAGTTCTGGGTGACCTATACTTGGGTCACAACAACCCCATGCAGTGCTACAGGCCTGGGGAAGAGTGGCTGGAAAGGTGCCTGGCAGAAAAGGACCTGGGGTGTTGGTCGACAGCTGGGTGAATATGAGCCAGCAGCGTGCCCAAGTGGCCAAGAAGGCCAACAGCATCTTGGTTTGTATCAGAAACAGTGTGGCCAGCAGGACTAGGGAAGTAATTGTCCCGCTGTCCTCGGCACTGGTGAGGCCACACCTTGAGTACTGTGTTCAGTTTTGGGCCCCTCACTATAAGAAAGACATTGGCGTGTCCAAAGGAAGGGCAACGAAGCTGGTGAAGGACCTAGAGAACAAGTTCTATAAGGAACGACTGAAGGAACTGGGGTTGTTTAGCCTGGAGAAAAGGAGGCTGAGGGGAGACCTTATCACTCTCCACAACTACCTGAAAGGAGGTTGTAGCGAGGTGGGGGTCTGTCTCTTCTCCCAAGTAAGAAGCGATAGGACAAGAGCAACCAGCCACAAGTTGCACCAGGGGAGGTTTAGATTGGCTATTTAAGCAAAAATTTCTTGACCGAAAGGGATGTGAAGCATTGGAACAGGCTGCCCAGGGAAGTGGTTGAGTCACCATACCTGCAGTTATTTCAAAGGCGTGTAGATGTGGTGCTTAGGCACATGGTTTAGTGGTGGGCTTGGCAGGGTTAGGTTAACAGTCAGATTCGATGATCTTAAAGGTATTTTCCAACCTAAATGATTCTATGATTCTGTGATAATCCCCGAGTTAACCGCTAAGACTTCAATCATTATATGAGCACTGTAATATCCATAGGTGGATTAAATACCATTTCATTTTCTAAATAAGCACTTTATAGAATGTAACAGCGCTTAATCTTTGAATGGTGATGAGATTTCATAAATTTACAAGGTAAATGGATGATTCACTTTTCATTTCCATCAGCAAGTCACAATTACAGCACCTACAAACATTTTTTGAGATGCCTAATTTTCGAATGCTCTAACACATGCACTAACACTGAACAGTTCAGCTCATGATGTAAACAGTTTATGGTTATTTGAAAATTAACAGTTCCTAATTAGTGTCAAAAAAAAATGAAAATATATATATTTTGGGACAAGATCAAAGAGAACACTGTTGAAATAAATTAGCTCCAGGGTATACAGTTTATATCATTTTCTTCTGCACTGAACAAAATCTCATATATACAAAGGGGCATACTTCAAATTATTTTTGGTCAACCATATGTGCCAATCTTGGAAAGAAATCAATAATTATAAAGAAAAGCAGAGTACTTGTGTTATCTTCCACAGAATTGAGCAAGCCATATTATTGCTGCACAAAAGAATCCATTAATATTATTTATTTAGAAATTCAGATGTCTTTATTTTGAATAATTCTTTGGGACATTTTGGCTTGTCATCTACATTGATTAAAAATTACAAAATAGAAGTGGACATTGATTAATAAAGGAAGAATTTTCCTCTAAAACCATGTTTTTGAAACCCAAATTTTTTTCCTTGATAGAAATGAAAAAATAAAATGTAATTACATTTATAGTCTATTCATATGTTTCAGCTCTAAATCAAATACTAATAGACTGTGATTGAACTGAAGAAATTTGTGTCTACTCAGGAAAATTATTAAAAATTAATACGGGGTACAGCCTAAATACCTGTGAATGTACTTTTTTTTTAGCAATACTTTAGCTCTACATGTTGCATTATCACCACCTACTGTTCATTCGTCCTTTTTTCTACACCCTAGTCTTGTTTAAGAATGTAATTAAATGTCATGCTGCCACTAACCTGAATGGAATTTGAGAGACAAATGTGACAAGGACTAAATAATTTGTTTTTCCTCGGTATCTTTAAAGACTTAATTCCATCAAACATCAAATCATCTAAACCAGCCAATTTCATTACACATACCTGATACATTTAACTATTAACTGCTCTCTGCTAATTAACGTTCCCTTTCAGAAAAAGGAGATACCATTAGAGAACTAAAGCTTGGATGCAGCATTTTGTTTTCAAGCATTATAAAACTTTAAAACATCTCACAATTGCCATGTTACATTTCTTCAACTTGCAGACTTGGGCTACAGCATCTGCCAAAAAGAATTCTCCTTGCATATGAATTAGCTTAAATTTTGAACTTAGTTTCAATTAGAAATTTTGAAGACAGACCCTCCTATCACCTGATCTATATGAATCAGTTTACAGAAAATAGACTATTTTGAAGAACAGGAAGTTGTGAAGGGAAACCAAACACACTAATAATCGCTGTAAGAATGCATTCTATAGAAATTCAACTGAAACATATCCCCATGTAAAATATAATTGGTTCTTTCCTGAATGTAAATATATTTGTAAGCAGAATTATGTTCCTTTCAATGTTGCAAGGATATTTATGTCAACAGTATTGTCCCTTCAGTGGAACTAATTCCCACAAGCAATTTAAACACTAATTGCTGCAACTTTAATGAGAAAAATCACTCTTCGTACACGTCTCTTTCCAGCAGGCATCTCCTTCAATGTTTATTTCTGATATGCATCGAATTATCTATGGTACAAAAAAAGACGGGGCGGGGGGGGAAGGTTAGATAGAGATAAAAGGACAGTTTATAGATTTACAAAAGCATATTCCTAAATAGTCGACAATCAAAGGCAAAGGGAATCAAGCAATGCTGAGGAAATGAATTGTGTATACCATCTATTGTTAGATAAAAATCTTTTAATACTTTCTAGCTCTCCTGAGTATGATACTGTGGTCTTAGCAATGAGTGAAACATGGGCAATTAAAAAATGAAGCAACCACCCAGCAACATTGAAAAGTTATTTTAGAACACATGAAGGGCACACCATGCATGTAAGAGAAACAGTGAACTAGGAATTTTATTTACTAATGTGTCACATAAGCGCAACCAAAAAAACCAAAAACCAAAACCAGACAAAAAAGAAGGAAAAATACACTGACTGTCCAGCAAATCCAGAATTTATTCTACTCACTGCAGCAGTTTTCACTTTACAACATTCTGAATACAACAAAGAGTCAGAAGGCTCGTTCTGCATAGAAAACACGACAATATCCTTGATGCAGACTTAAGAGAAAACACCTTGCCAACAAGGGTAAACTGCCAGAAGATACAATAGACAGGCATATTCAAATATTGCAAAACCAGACTGTACCTTTGAGGCAGTTGGTCACAGTTTGACTTAAAGTAATAATGCACTACCTCTCTATTTTCTTACTAAAGCTAGCTTACAAATGCATAAAAACTAAACATCATTTTTAACAAAATGAGTGAGACAGAAGTGATCAAGGCATTTGCTTAATTAAAAAATCATTAAATTCAGTTTCTGCCATGCACCTCAAAGAACCAGTAATTTACCAACAAGAACTTAAGCACAATTCTCTGCTCAATGTTGAAAATACTGCTTGTAAACATTTTGAAAAACAACGAACTTAACCACCAGCACCACTCACTGCCTGCACACAAGATCACAATGCGGTGAGTGCTGCAGCACTGAGCCCAGCTCTGTGCAGGATGAGACTTAGACTAAACCCAGGTAATATTTTCTTTAAGGAACTCTGCCTGCCACTCACATAAATTAAAGACCTAGTTGGAATACACTCCTGTCAAATGGAAAAATCCCACTGAAAATTAAAAAGTAGGCTACCTGGTCAAAGAAAGGTATACTGAAAGGAGAGGGGTAAAAAAAAAAAAAAAGGGAAAAAAAAAGAAAAGAAAAAAAACACCAAACAGAAAACCCAGTAGCAATACCACCAAAGTTCAAAAAGATGACTGAGCAGATGTAAAAGTTGTATCAGACATGGCTGCAGAGGATTTTCACAGGCACTTATGTTACACCATCTGAACAAAAGGTCCTGAGATGTTCTGAATACTCACCCTTTGATTTTAAAGAATCCACAGAATATCAGGTTTTACATTTTTTGAAAATGAGGGAACTAGAAATTTTAACAGAGAATTGCTTGTGCAAAGGTCTGCAGCGTGGCTGTAGCTTTAAATTGCCAAATCCATCACCAGCATGGGCAATATAATCTCTCACATCCCTGCTCCAATGCCAAGCTATCCTGCAGCTCCCACTAGAGACTTATCTAGCACAGGGACTTTCCAAACTTTCTTACACTGAGCTCTAAAGAAAGTATTCTATTGCAAGATGATCCATTTCTTGGATTTGCGTATGATAAAACCGTCAGCTCTGTTCTACCCCTTTCAGCAGAGCATCCCTCGGCAGAGATGCATGTGTCTGTTTCTATAGCTTTGCTGTAGCTGCGTATAAGGGTATGTTTACTGGAGAGAGGAATGCAGAGCTGTAGTTGGCTCTAATGGTAGTGCCTCTCTTCTGTACCTGTGTTGTACTTTGGCACTGTCACAATCTCACTGCAAGGTAGGTCTGCAGCTCCCTAACTCCATATGCCAAAGGTCGCTGAGGAGCCCTACAGAGCTGGGCTGGGCTGCAGGAGCTGGGGACTAAAGCATCCTGCCACATAGTCTCCAGTGAGAATTGCTTTAAATGAGCCTGGTGTTACCAAACTGGTCTCTGAACCAGTACTGGCCTGCACTGGAAATGTTCTGAAACAACTGTGGACAGAGCTGCAACTGCCTACCAGAACTGAAACAACTCATGGTTTCACACTCTGGCAACCTCCTTTTGCAGGGGTACACTTAAACTAAGGCACAACAGCATCAGCCACTGCTACAGAGGTTTCAGCAGGGACTTCAACATTTAGCTAGGTCTTGACTCCTGTAACTTTGTTCACAGAATGAGAGTCATACTCAGCCACTCAAGTGGAAAGTTCATGAAGGCTAACTTATTAAACTGCTGTAGCTAAATCAGCAAGACGTCTCTGTCACTGTCCTTATTGTCTCTTACTTAGGGCCAGGAATGACTGTATAACTTTGCAACGATGGCAGCTCAGCCAACACATGGTAGCCTGAACCTTACATGAAGAAGCAGAGCCACACTTGACTGAACCAAGCGAAACATGGTTCACTAAGAAAAGCTTATTTAAAAAAAAAAAAAAGGCAGCAATCAGGAAAGTCCTATAGGAAATGCACCTTCATTCAGTTTCCAAGGAGACCATGACTATCTGTTCACAAATCTAAAATGACCTGACAGATTCTAGTTTTACTTGCTAGTTTTTATTATCAAATGATGGAGAAGAAAAAAGGAAAGCAGTACAAATAGATGAACATACACATGACAACTGGCAGGGAATAATTTGTTACTGTTTTAATTAATTCAGTATCAAATGACCATTCCCTTGGAATGCCTCAGAGAAGCAAACAGGCAGCAAACACAGGGATTTGATGACACAGCAATCTATTGATTGTTGCTTGGATATTCGGAAGTTACAAAACTCTTCCACCTTTAGATTTTGTTTCATTTGTTATAAGAAGCCATAAATAATTGAAAGCCATGTGATAAATTATTCAGCTAAGTGCACAGTTTCCAAGGAATCATAGCATGAGTCTGGATTAATGGTATAATGCAAGTCAGATGCAGAAGTTGAGATGACACCCCACAATTACCACACACAGGAGCAGTCCAGGGAGTCTGGCACTCCTCAGCGTGTGCTTTCCACCATGGGGACGTATAAGTACCTTGTGAATATTTATGAACTAGAAGTTCCTATTGCCTACTGTGTACTGCAGCTGCTTGCCTATGCATGGTTATGAATTAGTGAAACTTAACTCAGAGCTTCACTTGGCACAAATGATTAGGACATCCATTATCTACAAGTGATAGCACTGTCCTTCAAGACTATTACTGAATGCAAATCTCTACTTCAAAAGACTTTGTCTTTAACCATAATTACCTGTTATAATTAACTGATAAACTACCCACAGAAACAGGGATAGAAGTGACTGCAGGGATATTACTGTTTGCTATAAAAATACTGGTACAATTCTGCTACTTTTTTTATACAAAGTTATCTAAATATTTTGTGTAGGTCCATGATGTCCAGAAACAAAAGCAAACTCCTCAAACATTGAGATAGACTTTTGCAAAATCATATGCAAGCCAAGAATCTGGAAAAAAACCCCAACAAAACACACAACAAAAAACAAAACTGAACACCTGCAGATGTTCTGCATTTTGAAGGCGATTTGTAAATTTAAGTACATTTTCTCCAAATGTACCAGTAAATTCATTTACAAAAATTCATATAAACTGTTTCCTGGACACAATATTGAAAAGCCTTTCTTCTCTTCATCATTAGAGATTGCATTTGAGCAGATCATTGACATGGTAGTTTTATAAGACAGTCCTGACTTGATAACTACTGAGCTGCTAAATAAGTTTCACTTGTAACTTTGCCAAAGAAATTGGCATTGTATTCACATGTAGGTGTGACTTGAATTTCCAATCAAATAAGATCTAATAAGCTTCAAAGCATTTACATATAATATGTTAGCAAAGAACTGAAGGTAGATATTAAAGCTCAAGTACACCGGAAAGTTGCAGAATTCCTAGTTTAATTGTCCCACCAGCATTTCCAAAATTTTCCAGTTGTCCTAAGTTTAGTAGCCTTGCCTACCAAGGAAAAAATTTTCTGTCTAGCAATCACTACTCAACTTAAGGAGTCAACATCCAGTTTCAACCAGATCTGTCAGAAGGGCAGCAATTTCACGGATCTTAAGATGACCTTAGTTAATGATCTAAGTAGGAAGCACAAGAGCCTTAGATTAGTGACCCCTGGATCTCCATAGTTATATGTTGTTTGAGTTGCCAAATGGCCAGTGTGCATATACTAATTATCTCACCTGTGCATGCCCTCAGCAACCACCGTGGCTTGACCTGTCTCTTTTCAAGCTGCTAACTAGGGAATACAGAAGAAAAACACAAATATTGGAGGGATACAAGAGGGAAGGGAGAAGCTGGAGCTATGATTAGAGGAAGTAAAAGAAAATGGTGTACATTCCCGAAAAAGAATGTGCTCATAACTGGTGTAAAAGTAGGGCCTCTTCTGGTAGGATAAGGAGACAGAGGATGCAAATCTACAGGAAACCAGGCTTCCTTCCTGCCACGCACACAACAGCTTGTTTTCAAACTGTAGAACTGTCACCCATGATACTATGTTCTAGATAAGGATCAAGCACCTACAGTGTAACTAAAGGTTCTGCTAATATTTAGGAAGATTAAGATATCAAGGAATGATTTCTCAAGTAGGGGCCCAGTTATTTTCCAGGCATACCACAGCCTTGCTACATGAACACAGGCAAACTGTTTAACCTCCCTGTTTATTGTCCATTTGCAAATTGAATAAAAATACTTCACACCTCTGAAAAGTGCTTTCAGGTCCCAGAATGGAAAAGGTGCTAAATGCATGCAAAGCGCAATTCTAAATAGACAGTATTCCATAGTGGGCATACATGGGTCTAGAAAAGTGACTGAGTAGCACTGTTTGTCCCCTGCTAGTAACACTAAGTTAAACAAATGCAAGGAAAAAGTCCAACTTCAGTAATGGTGCAAAAGAAAAAGAGGAAATTGAATAAAAATACATAAGTAGTAATTTTTACCCAAATTAAAGCTACCATTTTTTCTTCCTAAAAGAGCCAAACGCTCTAAAAATTTGTGAGACTCCACTAACGGGCAACTACTGATGTGCATCCCCACCTAGCATGTCTAAATTCAGTTCAAACCCTGCAAAAGGTTAACAAACACAGCAAATATTTGCAGGAGCATTCAATCCTTATTTGGACTCTAGTTACCTATTACATAAATTAGTTTGTAATTTGAAATAAAGATTTGCCAAAGCTCATTTTAGAGACCACTAGAATGGAAAGACAGTGTCAACATTAAGCAATTCAATTTCAATTCTAGTGAATGTACAGTATCTGGCTCAAAACCAGAAGATTTGCAAATACCTAACAGGGCAAATATCAAATACTACACAAACCAAGCCATTCTGTGCAAACTGGAACTAAGCAGCTTGCTTTCATACAAACATGTCTCTTGTGTTAACCAATTTTAGGGTCTAAGATGATATAAATTCTCACCAGTTTCTTCCAAAACTGAGGGAAATTGATGGGCTCTCTCCTGTGTGGATTGTCCAGTACATGAGAAATTTCTTTTGTAGTGAAGAGTCTCCCAAGTTCTGGTTTTTCTCTTTATGAGGGCATTCATTTTGTTCTCTACTCTGCTGTCTGTTTTCACACAAGTTGCAGGAACTTCTATCTTTGATGTTTAACCCTCTGTCATACTTAGTGAGAATCATCCCACAGGATCAAAAGCTCTTGTAGAAGATGTAGAGCAGATGGCATAACTTTCTACACAAACACGGAAGAAAAAAAGTCACCTTCCCTAGCCATAAATCTAAAATCAAGAACTTGCATTTTTCTTTTTAGGAAATTATTACGAAATTTGAAAGTTATTTATCACATGTCTGCACAAAGCAGATATCTCAGAATGAGGTAAGTGTGATCCTTAAGTCTAACAGCCAGTCTGAAATAACCCCATGGTGACACCACATCATTCCAGAATCCTAATCACTGGTTTGGTTTTCTCCCTCTCCATTGTGGATAATATACCTTGGAAAAACATAAAACACAAGCAATACAAGCAGAGAAGCTATTGTTCAGGAAACTTAAATGTCAACAGAACCTATGAATGCATATTTAAGAATATAGGACAACTTGCAACTATTATTTTCTAAAGGAAAATGGAGAACACAAGAAGATAGATGGTATGACTAGGGTTTTTCCTGGCCTAGACATTAAGCTGTTTAGCTACATATGGAGCTGATAACTGTTTACAGCTTATATAATTTTCTAGTTGAGACAGGGTAGAAGGCAAAAATTGAAAAGAATAAGGTTTTCAGAGTCACCTAATGAAAAAGAAGGCAAAATTATAGAAATCCCACAGGACTATGAACATAAAAAGTTACCAGAAAATACAATTTACAAAAAATACAAATCAGAATGTTAAAGCAACAGGCAAGGAATGCATCATGCAACACAACAACGAAGAGGAACTTATTATAAGAGACCTACATATGCTACTGTACTAGTAGTATGTCATAACCTTATTATTTATATAATAGGCAACTCAGCTGTATCACAGTGGATGTCACTGATCTAGTACATCCTCAGAAGATCAGTAATCCTGATCCAACCCATACACAGAATTGGAGATCAGCATAAAGCTGGCATGTATACTTCTACAAGAGGCAGGTATCACTGGTCTAAGCAGCTCTGTGTGGAGAATTTTATGTGAAATGGGTCTGCTAACTTGAGGCATGCCCCAAATTATCAACCCTCTCTCCTTCCCAGCTGAAGCCACTGTGTGTATAATACTTCACTCTCCACAGCTAAGATCCTTTAGGGGTAACAAAGTACAAAGATACCCTAAAAACTATTTCTAAAATCATGCAAAAGCTTTGCTGAGCATACATGAAATTACACAATAACCATTGTTAGTCTCTGCATTAACTCATTCTGTAAACATTGCACTCAAGGAAAATTGAAAATATATCCCTGAACAGCTTCTGTACCAATATCCAGTACGTCATTCTTCTTGGAAATGTGTATTCTTATGATTTATTCCTATGCTCCTTCACAGTGCTTTAGACTGTAGCAATTTTCAGGAAACTATCTGTGACTGAATTCATGCTGTTTATAACATTTGTCTCAGCATGTTCTAGATCATCTCTGAAACAATAAAAATAGACTTACAATTCTGCTGATGTCATTTGGAACCTTAATATCTCAATTCCTTTTTTTTTTTCCTGCCAAAGTGCTTATTATTTTTTTAAAGGGCAAGAAACATAACCAACTAATTTTTCATTCTAAACTATATATATATATACACACACACTTCCCAATGGAAAATATAACAGAAGCAGCAACCAGTACAGTTCCGTAAGAGCTTATTTTCTGATTTGAAAGTAGTTTTGAGAATGTGACTTCTAGTATATTTTACCACCTTAAGAAATCAGTATTTTTAAGTAGAAGAAAGTATCTACACTCTAGCTCATTATTCTACCTGAGCTTTCACGTTCACCTGGACCAATATTGTCATCTATTAGCAAATAAGTGATAGAAAGTTGGGAATCTGCTCTTCAATCTACATTGGAGGCTTAGAAGGAATGAAAAACAACTGTGATACGCAAGTACCCCCTAGTGATGAAAGGATGAACTACAGTATTAAGCTAGCACTTAGGCTCGTTAAATACTAAATGAACAAAAAAACAAGAATATGCCATTTGATACTTTGCTTCTGTCCTGAGGATGGCAGAGGACACAATCAGACTCATCCCTAACAAAAGACAGGCATGAAATGCTGCAGGCAGTGAATGTTCAAAACACAGTCACTCAGAATTAAAGTTCTCAAAGAAAAATTCTAAAGAAAAGCACTACTTAAAAGCAAAGCACACATTTCTTCAGTTTGAGGTTTGTCCGCTTGTGCTACAGCAGCAAATGCGTGAAGACACACGTTTCACTATACTGTTATTATTCTGAGAGTGAGTTCAATAAGAGCTTAATTCTGAAGGATCTTACAAGCTCAGGTAGTTCCTGTCACCCTATTAGCATGATAAATTATTTTAACAGAAAGAGAAAATGAAAAATATTTTCTATTGTTTTTAATGAAAGTTTTCATTACAGAACATTTTTGTAGCAAACCATAATGAAGGCTAAGAGACATCCAAAAGTCTTATAAGCCAGCTGGAAAAAGCTAAGAGCTTAGTGGCCTCTAACCCTAATCCAAGGAGCTGAGAAGCTGTAAATTGATGTAGAAGGAAAACAAGTGAAAGAATTCCATCTTGGCTGCACTTTTATTAAAGCAATATTGCCAAGAATGCACTGTCACAAATAGCAAAAGTGAGGCACAAATGAATCAGAAAAAGCTCTTTTATCACATAATTGCTCATTAATGTGTCCATCAATAAGGACCAATAGACCCCCATATTTAAAGGAAGAATGTATTTCTGGCTGAAAAGCACATTGGTTAGATGTTTCAGACTTTAAACAAAAAGCGTCACAAATTTTATTGGATGAAAACAGAAACATTCACATTTAAATTTCACTTGGTGTAAGTATCAAACCAATAGACAAACACAGTTCTACAAAACAGGAAGTCCAGCCAGGAATGTATTACCCAGGTACCCAACTTCAAAGTCACATACAGAAATGTCAACACTCTGAAAATGTCCTTTCATCTTTGAGGCTTCAGAATCTTAAAGGGTTTAATCAACCAAACTGATGAGACCTGTCCAAATTCAGGCAGCTAAAAAAAAAGTTACGGTTTGCTGGCATTAAATTGCCAACAACTTGTCAAACGAGTGCTATCAGTTAGGAATACAGCAAATGGAAATGTCTTTACTGGAATTTCTATAACTATTCCTTTTCAGGTTTCATTTAGACAACTCAATTACAAAAAAATAGGGCATCAATACAGTACAGTTTCTTTTGAGACCCCTCCAACAATAAGTCCTTACAATGACACAGAATCAATTCCTGAAAGCACCCAATTAATTGTTATAAAAAAATTTACCTACAGTAATTAAATAAGAAATCATCAAAAATGAAGAGGAAAGTCCACTAAAATACGTTCAGAAATTCTGATATTGTCATGCTCCCTTTAAAGGTTCCATGCCTTAATGAGCATGTGTAACTGAATGAAGCATTACACAGCTAGATATTGCAGTAGCTGGACCTGATTAGACTAAGGATTCTCTTCTTCCACATTTTTTGAAACAAAAATGTCACGGTCATTAAGATGGATAAGCATAGGATGGAATGCAAATGCGCAGGACTTCAGTAAGTGTTCTGAAGAAAGAGCTTCAAGAACCAAGTTTATGGAATAGAAAGACTTCAAAAATAAACTATACAATTACATTATACACACATATAATATATATTGACATAATTATGAAATTATAGCTTATAAATTCTGAAGCTTTAAACCTTTAACAAACAATTTTTTTTACAAAGAAGAGAAAAATTAGTGAAACCTGGCATATACCTTTGCCCTGCTTCTTGTCCAGACAATGATAAAATCTACCTCAGTTCTGAGTAAATACAAGGGTCTTTTCCACAGCGTATATCTTACATTAGCAACTTGTCTGAGGTATGACACTGGGGAATAGGTAAGTTACATTTATTTTTACTGTTTCTATCATTTGTTAGAAACCTTCAGAGGTGTACCTCACTTGGGAGATGAGGGTCTGGGATTTTCTATCTACCTCCACTCTGCCTTGCACAAGTAAATTAAAAAGGACTTAGAGAAAAGCACAATAAGAGAGACATATCTGATAAACTATTTTAAACAAAAGGAGATTCAGTTGGAATGCTGAGTCAGCATAAATTCTGGCCCTGTCTTATGTCCTCAATAAGTTAAACAGTTAAGGCTGCAATTTAACACCAAACTGAAAGATGAAACACAAATACAAAGAAAACATCTACAATGCAAGAAACACGTTCCAAACATTTTTATTTAAAATATGCGAAGGGTTTACTTACAATTCTTCTCCTCGTTTCGCTTTTCTGTCAGAAACCAGATATACACTTCCAAAGCTTCCCTTGCCAAGTTTCCTCTGAATAGTGTATCTTCTTGCAATCATAGTATCTGAGCAAGCAGAATTAAATCTGGCAACAGTGACATGCTTTGCAGTTTCTTGAAATTTCAGCATTGCTCTGTGTAACAGAAACTACACAGATTTTTCCAAAATGTACCTTTCAAATCCTTTTAATCTTCCATGGATGTTCACAGGAAACACTTGGAACAGAAAAAGGTTGATTTGTCAATGTATTATTCTTACTAAAATCCTCATTTAATTATATGGCCTTATAGCGATCAGCTTGCAGCAAAACACAAATCAAGTGGAATCATTAGTTACTAAGCTGTGGGCAGCAGACTTGATAAAGAAACTCCAGATAACATAGATGTGACATAGTCAGCCTTCCTCTAAATCAACCTTGAATTAATTCACTGGACAGAGAACACAGGGAAAAAAGAAATGCTGGTGCTTATACAAATTCATTTAAAAGTTCAAGTGCGTTTTGCAAGGACAATTACACCAGTGTTTCACCTAAGAGTTCCCCTAGCTATGGCACTCTTCTTCAGTACCTGTCTTTATACCACCACAGTACTTGACAGGAAAAATGTCTGTGTTTCAAGATACAAGTTTCATGTGTTTTGTATATACTGAAGCATAATCTCCACCCGTAGTTTGAGTTCAATCCCATCAATAACTACAAAGCTATTTTCTCTGCTCTTTCATTTGCCCCTCAAATTTCACCATCTGTTTTCAGTGATGACCTCACAGCTTCTATATGACTCACTACTAATAATAACTTCTGCAAATTAGAGCTTCCTGGCTATTCATGAGACATTCAGTAAAACCCACTTCTTCCAAAAATTCTTAATTTCTCTTGCTGTAGTAATCCTTTCTTGACCCACCTTTCTAACAATTTAGCTTTGCTTCAGAATTCTTTTCTATTTGAGGTCCTAAATCTGCAAACACAGGGACTGCAAAGGCAAACCTCTAGCGTTTTTACCGTTTTCAATAACTAAACATGAATTGAGAATAACATTGTTTCCTCTGCCTTCCTTATTCCAAATGATAAAGGGCAGGTGTTTCACCACACATAATAAAACAATATTGCTTTCATTACCATGCCTTTATATAATGCTACTTGCATCATTTGTGCTTGAAGATCCTTTGGAGCAAATAAAGATGTTGCAAGATCCTACAATCAGTGCAACTAACACTACTATCTACCAGCACTGCCTGCTGCAGTACATTGTGCCCACCGTAGCATTTTAACATCAATGCAAGCATATCAAAATGCTTTTTTGATTGTTGTTGTTTTGGAAGAGAAAAGATAAATTGCTTAATGTTAAAAGCTGTATAACTGCTGGTTCCAAGTCACCATCTTCACCTCCTAACAAATGCAGAGCCTCAATGAAGATTATAAATTTGTATCCTGCAACAACTCTGTGTGTGTGTGCGCGCAAGAACATATTTTAATACCCATCTGCTGAGCTGCTGTTGCACTGTACCAAAGAGCCTGACATTGCAGTGTCACTATATTATGAAACACAGCCAAATTTTAATTACTACAAGCTGTCCTAACAGCGATACAAATCATGTATTTGTTTCAAACAAAAGCACTCCTGAGATTCTGTTTCTGTATTCTCCTTCAGATAGCAACAGTGACAAAAATTTTGAAATGCAAACGGTCAGACAAGAAAGTCAGCTAGAAAATTACTCCTTCTGTAACTCCAAATCTCTCTGAAGAAGCATAAACGGACCACACTGAGGTGGGGGTCAGGGAGGAGGGCAGGAAGATAAAATAGTCCGTAAGATATTACATTGCCAGTTCCGGAAAGTTTACATATTTTTCATTTACTATTCTCCTAGGAAGATGCTGGTTTATGGATGCCTTCATAAATCCCCAAAAGAATAGTTTTGATACATTCCCTTTAGAAATAACTAAACTTAGAAAAACTGCTATGCTACCTATTCTTCTTTTCTGGAGAAGAGTTACTTAACACTGCTCACCTTCATATTTTGATACTTACCTGAGCCCTAGGAAGTATCACAATCCTTTACACCACAATATCACACTTGAGATCCAGTAGCCCATTGAGTCTAATTGTTGTGCTTTACTTCTAACACTGCCTCTCACCTGCTACTCTCTATGCTTCTATTTTCCCCTACAGATAATGATAGTAATAACTACCATATATTAAATGCTTTGATATCAACTGCTGAATAGTGTTATAAGGCAGGGACCAGTGACTGCAGTTGTGGTGTCACAGGCACATTTTAATGGCACGTTTTAATGGACTGCCGAGTCACTGCATTTTGAAAGAAATACTCTGTGAGAATCAACAGACTCAACCATAAGAGTGACTGATTCTTCAAGAAGTATACAAACTGACAGCCTCTCCTACCTCACTCAGATGTTTAGCCCAACCTGTTTTCAACTTTCGACCAGTGTCCATCTTCTCCCACCAAGCATTTATTTCCCAAGCAGCATTACTTCAATTGCTTCATTGAAGTTCAGAACAACTAGAGACAACTCAAAGAAATCAACTCTCCAGCTTTTCCTCAAAAATCCCGGTACACCCTATCCAGTAACATTCTGGTAAACAGTTTATCTTCCTAATTTTCTTCCTTCCCCCTTCCCCAAGGCTCATTCTGCAGCCTGGCAGACCACTGATGCCAAACTAATGCAATTATATTGTCTGGATGACTTTTTTATTTTTCATTTGTCCTTGCCTAGAATTAAATCTCCTTCCTCTTTATTGTTGTAAGCTAAAGCAAAGCTGTTTACGGTTACACAGTTTCACCTACACATGCTAAGTGCACACCACCTCCACTTCTTCCCCTGACCTTCTTTTGCTTATATAAGAAAGATACTGTTTTTAACACTATCTTAACCTTCAGGGTTTTTTAGCAATGGCTAATATACTCTGTCACTTTCTGCCTGCAAGACAAACCTTTCTTTGCCAATCCAGGCCATTTTCCAATTCTATCAGTTTTTCTTTTTATTCCTTAAGAACCTCTTTGCTACATCAACATTTGCCACGCCCCCCACCTGTTGCAGTTACAAATTCTAGAAATTTCATATTTAAACTCCAAATATCCTCAGTATCTACTACCTTGAATTTTTTCCTCCAATGACTTCACAGGCCTGCTCCATTAAACTTTTTGAAAACAGAAAAATGAGGTATTCCTGGATTTTCCCTTCATTAAAAAAAAAAAATGAACTCCTGAACACTGGCTTCATTGTTATTTTCTGCAACATCTTTATAAACCTAGCCAAGTCTAAGTAAAACCCTCTCAGTTGGCTCAGTTTTTTATGGCTCCCAGGAGAAGGATAATTAAGAAAGATTTTATTGGTAGTGTCGGTAATAAAGGAGCTTATAGGTGATGGTAAAACAAGGTCAAATATATTCAACTGTCAAAGAGGCTAATTGAGATCTTCCTGACGCACATTCAGGAAGCTGAGATCCCCTAGGATAACATCAGAGACGTTATTATCTTGCTAACAGACCCTGTAAGAGTCAAAATTCACACTCCGAGGGCTTGGGGACACACACACAGGTATGAAGTGTCCCGGCTTCGCTGCCCAGCTACCCTCACGCAGAGGGGTGAGAGCTGCAAGCCTCCATCCCGCCCCCCTTCCTCACCCCTTCGGGGAAGGCGGTGCTCCCCGGGACCCCTCTGTCCCCGCCGGCAGGTACGCGACCTCCCCACCGGTTTCTGCCCCTCCAGCGCCCG
>NW_009647220.1:743487-770953 GCF_000708025.1 Charadrius vociferus | reverse complement strand
ATCTTCGACCTGGCGGCCGGCTACTGCCCCCTCAGCCACTTCCAGTGGCAGAGCGTCTGCCCGGGAGAGGGGACGCGGGGCTGCTACGTTCCCGCTCGCTGCTTCTCGGTGGAGAAGTTCTGCAGGCACTTCAGTCACCTGAACAAAAGCCTGCTCCCTCTCTTTGCCGCCATGAACGGGAACGACTACGTCGATCTGGCAGCCCTCGAGGTGTTCTTCTGCAAGGTGCGCTTGCCCAAGGGCTGCGCGGCGGGGAAAGGGGGGAAGCACGCCCGCCTTCAGGGGCTTCTGCGGTGGTTGTCGCAGTTTGCTGAGCCCACCGAAGCCATCGACAGCGTGCTGAAATACCTTAAGAAACACCAGAGAGAAGAAATAAGGGAGCTTCTGTGCACTTCAGTGGAGGATTATACTCCGTCTGATGTGAACCTTGAGGACTTTTTTCAGAATGGGAAGTATGAATGTGAGGCTGCCAGGAAAGCAGACTTACCACGGTGGGTACTCGATGCTTTGGCAAAAGGTAAGCTGGCCCCATTCATCAGCGATGCCCTGATACTAAGAAGTACCTTCCTCCACGTTCAGGTGGAGAACATGCAGAGACCTAGCGTGCACAGCACAGCTTTGCCCATTCGACAAGTTATCTATGGACTACTTCTGAAAGCATCTCAAAATACTGAAGCTGCTTCTCCAAGTCAGCAGACCAACAAGCTGCCAGTTGTATGTGAATTTGACAGATTCCAAAAGACACTTAAAAAAACATTTGTTCAAGCAGCAAGCCTACCCACAGATTTTTGTGATGATCATTTTCCTTTGGAGAAGTTAATTGAGGTAAATGGTTGTCACAACAGATCACGGTTAACAGTGTTTCACGAGTGACAAAAAGTATTTGAGACTCACATTTGCCAACTGGTCATTAAATGTGATGCCTGAACTATGCCACCTCAGTAAGTAACTACGTAATACAGAGGAACCTACAGGGCTGCGAGCTTGGCCTGTGATAGTTAGTTGAGAAGCTACATAGATTGCCTTTATTTTCTTTTCTTCCCTCCCTGCCCCCCCCCCCCCCCGATACAAAACAAACAGACAAGTGATACGAAAAGTTGGTTGTGTGTGTATGTAGTATTGCCTGAATTTTCCGTTCTACGCCCTTCTTTCATCCTGTGCATTCTGTTACACTAATACTTGCTTTTATAATTATAGGAACTCAGTTTCGTGAAACTTAGAAAACTGCAATTTAACACTACAAAACATTATATTTGATCAAGCTATGGATGTTTCAGAGCAATGTTCTGAAACAAAATATAAGCCATGCTTTTTTACTAAAAATCACTGTTACTTCATGTATGAATCTTGCAGCTGCCCAGCAATTTTACCTGCTGCCAAGTATGTGTCCGGCTAACGTGGACTCCTGCTGCTTGCCAGACAGAACAGCACCTGAAAAACAGCTTGTAATCAAAGGAAAGTTGTACTAGGTTAGTTCAGGTCACCACTAGCAATTCTGTATATTTAAATTCTAATGATTAAGACTGTAATTCTTGCTGTGAATGGAAAGTAATCTCCCATTCCCAAAGTTGCATAACTGAGGTTTTGTATGCAGTAATTTTGAAACGTCTGGAAGTACCATCTGTGTCTTTAAATACTGCATATTTAAGCCACATGCTCTGTCAATTCTGGCATTCAGATCAACTGTTAACACATCTCTGTGTATGTGCTGTATGCTTTTATCACTTACTGGTGGCTATTTCATGTAAGAACCAAGTCTGATCACTACTGAGACCATTAAGTGCTACACATAGCTATGGATCCAAAGGCCTACATACAGGTTATTTTACACAGGTTATTGTTACAGGCCTTTTAGATTATGAATATGGAAACGAGTTTGAAAAATCATGTTCTGTGATTTTAAAGAGACATTAATGACACCCTCATTTGGTGTTGGTAAATATGCTGTTTGTTTAATGAATTTGAGCTTCTGCTATTATAAGAAATCTCCTTACAAGATATACGGGAATTATCAATTCAACAGAAGGTTAGAAGAAGAAAAAGTTATTCTGCGTTTAAAGTGCTCTAGGCAAAACCTACTTCAGTTTATCTTCTACCCTGAGGATGTCTGCCTAAGAAGAGGCAAAACCATCCTAATCGAGGTTCACAAAGCACTGTAATTACACTTGAACAGCCTGCTATGATTTTGCTGCATGCATGAAGTTACACACTTTTTAGAAGTTAAATAACACAACAAAGAGGGAACATGTGCTAGGGAACACATTAATATACTGCAGGTGAAAAATGCAGGCTTCACACTTAAGAATTCATTGTGATTACAGGTAAGCATGTTCAACATAATCAAGAACAGACATCACCATTGCATCTCACAAAGCAAGGGTAATTTTTGCGAGGCACAGAGTGAAGGTTTATATATAAATATTTACCATACCAAAGTAATTTTAATGCATTATGGTTACAAGATTTTCCAACCAAGTCTACACAGGAGTTTAAGTCACCTGATTTGAAGACTCTGAAACCTCTTAAAAATCTAACTTCAAGCAATTGTAAAAAATGAGTTTTATCTTTCTACCTAACATTTTTAAAGTAGTATTTAAAAATATTTCCTGTTCAGAATATATATGAAACTTAAATACTTTTTTATCAAAAACATGAAGTGCTAGCTAGTTTAAACACAAGTTTGTTTGCCTTTTGGAAATAGCTCACAGCAAATTAAGTCTCTTACCTTCATTTTTCCAGTCCATTTTTTTTAATTTATTTCCAGGTGCCCGTATCATGCCGTCAGATGCTTTTGCTGGAGACTCTAGGAGTGAAAATAAGTTTCCTAGAATCTATCCCCAGTCACTTACAACTCCCAATTGCTGTAACGTGTTACTGGATATGTTGTTCTGAACCAAAAGTTAAGTTGCATCAGTTAAAGGCTTTACTTCTAATGATAGTGTCTGGAGAACTTCACAGGATAACAAATGATCCAGGTATGTCTCCAAAGACAATTTTAGGTGTTCAGCTACTATGAAAATCTATACAATAATTCATTTTTCCTCAATTATGGTGAGTTGTCCAAATTCAGATGAATTAGCATTGATTTACACTATATCCTGAGGTGTCACATTATTGGCATTGATACAGAGTAGAGAAACAAGGCTAGCATTTTATTGATACAGAGTAGAGAAACAAGGCTAGCATTTTATCCATATAAAACAGTACTGTGCCATCTTGTAAAATAGTAATTTGCATTTACAAATGCTTTCTTTAGGACTAAAAGATTAATTTAGATATAAAAGCTACAAAAAATAAGCTTAACATATTTGTGCATCAAAAGAGAATCAGAGTAACTACTATTGATGCATTCAGATAACTTTTTTTTTTTCTTGTGACTTTTTCTAAAATCATCTGTACTTAAAAATGCTGAGTTGCACAGGCACCCTTTATTTGCCTGTGTATTATGAGAATTTGAAAGTACTAAGTTATCGCAGAAATTGTGTCAGTAATATTTATACCTGTTAGTTAGGGTGGCATTTCCTCTAGGAGTCCTTCATTTGATGGCAAAGATTACACATGCCAGGGTTATACAGTTTCTTGCTAATAGAAACTGGACAGACATGGTTGCTACCTGCTTCCCAAGTGGATGGCAGTGAGACAGAAATCTTGTTTGGAATTGATCCACTCACAGAACAGCATAGCAAATTACTTAAGAAATAGAATTCCCGATTTCACAATTTCAGATTCTCATGGATGTTCAGACTTGATTTTTTTAATGCAATTTTATGTCTTAAAGTTCAGTTTGAGGCATTTGAAAACATGAAATCAAACTGGAGGTTTGAAGACCCTATACATTGCAGATAATTTTTGTACTGTTCACTGCAGAACATTTAGTTGCATGTCATTTTGTATTTATAACCTAGATCCCACACTTGTACGTGCTGAAGATGACAGTATTGCATATAATGAATTTCTAAAATGGAAGGAAAAGAAATTGCAAAATACAGACTTTGATTTAGATGCTGCACACAGTTTTTGCCAGTGGCAGTGCTGTCTTCAGATGGGATTGTATCTCAACCAGCTACTTAGCACTCCTCTCTCTGAGCCAGACCTAACTAGGTAAGGATGTTTCAAGAAATCTGCTTTTCATACAAGCCCCCGATGAAATGCACGCACACGTTGTTTTATTTTCTGTGTCAAAGTCCTTTGGCCAATTTTACAACATTTGAACTCTCTTCTTTAAAGATACTAATATGAAGAAAAATACTGATTGGAGTAAGTATCCCTTAGGAGCCCACTCTTGGATCCTGTATGTAGTTAAGACCGTTTTTTTCACTAAGCAGCATGTTTCTGTACCTGTCCTGCTGAGACGTGATTCTAAATGAGGATTCTCTCCTTCCTTTGAGCAGGCTTTACAGTGGGACCCTTGTGCACAGACTGTATCAAGAGCTTAAATTAACACCTTCAGTGGAAAATCTGTTCAGTTCATCTCCAAAAATGACTCAGCTTTACCAGGTTTTGTTAAATACGGTGGTGTCAACTGTATCCCTAGACTTCTTTCAGAAGATGACCAAGACCAAATCAGAGTCCTGCAAAAAGAAGAAAGCATCTAATAAGAAAAAAAAGACCATCAGGTGCGCTATACCAGAAACACAGCATTTATGCAATGTTAATAGGTTTGCATCACTTGAAGTGGATGACTGAAAGCGTTATTCCTGAAATAACTTTTAATGCCATGCAGATGGAAGAAATTATATTAAAATATGTGACTATTGGAATTTGCTCAGCTGTTTTCACAAAAGTTCCCAATTCAGTCTTTACCAACAATTCCTGCTTCAGGGAATTTTTTTATTTACTTTTTTGGTAACTAAGACTTTTTTTATACAGCACCTCTTTTATTTATAAGTGGTAGTATTTTGTTTTTCTTTAAAGGTATCAGTTTAATTGAAAATGAGAGAAAAGCTGTTCAGCATTTCAGAGCTGGACTATTTTAGAGGAATTCTTTTCCTGAACACTTATAGTTGGCTATCCCTCCATCTCCCTGAATACTTACAACTTCCAAAAAGATCCGATATTTAAGTTTGTATTTGAGGAACACACTGATTACAGTCGTACAGATCAGATTAAAATGGAAATTTGACAGATTTAAAAATACCGTAGAATCAGTCTTTACAGGTAGAGTATTTGTACTTTTGGGGACAGCTAACTTAACCTACTAGTTCTCACTGAGTAGTGCTTGCAGTATTGTAGGCACTGAACTATACTTGGGGAGAAACTTCAGCTTCTATTCTCCCCCACTTTTAACTAAGCAAGAGTTAAATGCTTATATGCGTATACAAAGCTGTTATGTACTAGCAAGTTTCAGCAGGTTTGCTAATTTAGAGTAATTTTGTACTCTCTTCTGCCATTAACAA
Organism: Charadrius vociferus; assembly: GCF_000708025.1. Classification (NCBI taxonomy): domain Eukaryota; kingdom Metazoa; phylum Chordata; class Aves; order Charadriiformes; family Charadriidae; genus Charadrius; species Charadrius vociferus. The sequence continues at coordinate 765,557 of NW_009647220.1, read as the reverse complement.
ACTGTTGTCATTTGAGTTAACCTCCTTTGCTTAAAGGCTATACTAAAATTACAGACCTGTTTAATTTGCCCTGATGTACACTAAATTATTTGACAAACCTTTACTATCAACATAGTAATACTGAAAAACAATTTATATCTAAAAAAATCCTACACCATCACTATTTCTCAGTGCTTTGTATTAGATAACTTTCCAGCAAAATTAGTCAGTTTACATAAATGCTTTTCTTGTAAAACTCTTGCGTTTCCAGTGTCTTCCCCATGTGAAATCCAATTACAACATTTGAGCTTTTTCTCCTCCAGAATCCATATACATTTTTTGACATTCAGGAAAATCTTGATTTCCATCTTTAATCATTAAGGTTTTGCTCATTACTTACCAGAATTCAAGCTCGACTCCTGCATCAGCATGTGCTCAATTTTCAGTCCTGGTTATGTCTCCTATCAGACAGTTATCCACATGGAAGTAACTCACTAGATCTTGTGACTTACAGAAAGGGTCTCTGATAGCATACAGCTGAGTTTTGATACTGCTATGATATATTCAATGAGAACAGAGTAGATTTGTAACATCTAATAAATTAATGAGACTGGTTTTGAGATACAGTCTTAGTAATATTTGTCTTCAGTACAAAACTGCTACTTATTAAACTACCAGCAGATGGCACCTATGCTCAACCATACAGCAAGTTACTAGAACTTTACAACCCAATTTTAAACGGACTTGAGTTTGCAGCAGTCTGCAAAGTCACATTTGCATCGGGTGACTATATTCATAAATTTAAAGTTCTTGATTTTAGTAACTAAAACTTAAATCCTTAATCATCCAAATCATCCTCTGATCCATTATGATCCCATGTGTTTCATTTTACCAAGTTTGTCGTTCCTTATGGTTTTTAATCATCAGAAATACATTTAAGATAAGTCTTAAATGTAAAAACACAGGCATCTTTGATTCCACTTTGTTAGTGCTGTGAGAAGACAGGTCTTAATTTACTCTGAATCCCATATTGGAAAAGTGCTGGAGAACTTGAATTCTTCAGATTTGCTGAGAAGTATCTTCAGTTAGATAGTTCGGAAGACTGGGATAAACTCAAGTATTCCACTTTCGGATAAAAAGCCTGTTATGATCACATGGCATTCTGAGAATGCCTTTGGGAGTGCTGACTTGATGATTGAGAATTGTTCTACTGAAAATGTGATCTCAACGCAGACTTCAGCTGTTCTTTGTTGCTGACAAAATGAAATAGATCTCATTGCAAACACCAGTCCTGTATGCAGAAGAAAATGATTACCGATTCTAGGGTTACTATTCAGAATGTAAATCAAATGTTCCAATTTTCCTTTTTAGGTCACTATAGGTTTTCAGTCTTCCTTGGGGGGAAAAGTAAAATAAAAAAAAAAAGGCTGTTATTAAAACTGAAAAGTTCTCTATTCCATGCTTTAGTAAGAGCAACTAAATTCCTTGGTTGCTGTCTGTTTTCAAATGCCTCAATTTGTGGCAAAATCCCACTCCTGATTCAATTGTTTTGGAGAAAAACCTCTCAAACTTGCTGTTAATTAGTAAGTGTTCTGAAATTGTACTGAAATACTGAATACACTATAACAATACTGAACAACTACAGCCCCACTTGTCAAAGATGGTAATAGTTCAACGGAGGAACTCTGTTCAACTTTGTTCAACTGTTCAAATCTGTTCAACTTCTGAAAGGCAGAACCGCTGGAAATAAACTTTTGCTTGAAGACATGAGAGCATTTCTGTAACAGGTCATCTCATTCAGGCCCTACCAGCTCAGTGGTTCACATAACATCCTGCAGCAAGAGGTGAGGGCCAGTCTTTCCCTTTATACCACACCAGTAGTCCAGCTAACGCGCATATTGAGCAGGTCCAGGTCAGCCAGAGCAATGGCTGAATTGCATGTGTAAAGCAGACTCGATGGTAGGCTCATGTCCTGTCTGGAGCCCCACTTCCTGACCAAGTCTGGGAATCTCCAGGGGGTGGGGCGGAAGAAAAAAGAGAACAATTAAAATTGTTAAAAATTAAAATAGCAGAGAAATTCATACAGCCCTTTCCAAACTGCCTTGTTTTTCATGAAGTCCCCAGATTTTGAGCGTGGCATGTGGGGCCAGCCAGAAAGGTAAGTGCAGAAATATCCTAGTGCCCATTTACGACAATTCCTCGTTAACCAACAGGATGATCTTCATGACAGCAGGGCCCAGAGCCAATACCAATGCTACACTCTCAGGCTACAGTGTGAAAAGATATGTATCCACATGCTTGCAAGCCACAGAGATACCATTACGTCTCCAACTCTCCTTAGAGATCTTAGACATCCTCTTTTCAAGGTCCCCTAGGTAGTTGTTGCTTGCATTTCCTCAAGGGATGGTAAGTCTTACTCTGATGAGAAAACACGGATGACAACAGCTGCAAGTCTATTCTGCAGAAGAACACTGTTTCTAATTAGAGAATATTACAGTACAGACATTATCATATATTAAAAATACTTTTAACAGATCAAGACATGAGTCTATTACAATACTTTCCTAGACACACAAAGTCATTCTGTAGGTTAAAATTATAAGTTACACTTACAGTAGAAAGTTTATTTTTATAATCGGGGTAGAAGAAGGAAGAGGAAGGAAAACCAAGCTTCTTTGAAAGAGGGGTGGGGGTTTTCGCCATTGGAGCAAGGATTCGTGTATTCATTTTCCAATTCAATACGCTACATTTCAATAACACTACTGTTTATAATCACTCAAGTGATCTAACAGTCATAAGCTAAAGTAAACATGGAACAGGACATGAAGCAAAGCTTGTATCTAAAGTTATATCAAAACAAGCATGCTAATCTGGTGTAAATGCCAGTTTCTTTTAAAACAAAGAGACAGCACACTTTTAAGAAAAGCAAACATTTACTTCAAATTGCAGTATAGGCTTTTCAATCACAGAAAAAGAAAAGAAAAACAGTGATCCAACAGCGGTCACATCCTGTGCAAAAAAACTCGGGATACAAAAAAACTGTAGCACAAGGTACTTGAGCCGCTTACACATTGCAGGATAAAGTAAATAAATACAGTAGCTAGAATATGGCACTCTTGTGACAGACTAAACCCAGTGGAATGCCTCTGAAATATTTTTTCATCCTTGTATAAGTAGCAAAGTCCCACCACCATAAAAGTAAAATAGTACAATGTTTTAAATAAAAACAAACTAAAATATTTATATCTAAGAGGATTTTACACAGTTATATCTTTTAAGTGCAGAAAATGGGACTTGGGCTTGGATCTTCCTTTAAATTAACCCACACACACACAAAATTCCGTTCAATCTCAAAAGTAAATTTATGTTTGAGGAAAAATGTTACCAAAGTTGCATAATTTCATTTATTACTCCCAGAGCTGGAAGTTAAATTATAAACAGTCTTGAAACATGAACGTTCATCCTTAGCCAGTAAAACAAAGGACTTGTCAAAAGCCCTTAGGATTTCTTTATCCTCCAAATATTGTTTTTCTTCCTCCTACATCTTCAGACAGCAATCCCTAAGTTTGCAAACAAAGAATGCAATATGCATCATACATCAAGAAAAGACGAAGTTGACGAAGAAGAACTTCCACGTTTCTGGATCTTTTCCTTGCTTCTTTCAAACTTCTTTATGATCTCAGTCACTATGCACACAGAGGAAGTGAGTCCCAGAAGAAACAGTAAATCTGGAAAGAGATAATTAGCCTTTTTAAAATTTGCTATTTAAGGCTGAGGGCAGACTTACAAAAGAACTCACAAGACTTTCAAATTGCTCCCCAATCATTGGGTAAGTTCAGAAGAAATGGAGCAAGAACCAATTTTTGCAGGACCAGAAGATTAACATGCATAGTTTATGCACAAATCCTATGTACAGGCATGATATTTCCAACTTCTAAAGTATTTCATAACCCTATTTTTATTAACATCTATGAAAACAAAGAACACTAAGCAACATAATTAACTTCATACTGAAAAAATATTAATATAACCAGAAATGACACAATGAAAAGAATTACGTAAAAACATGTATTTCATGACAATTGTTTATTTTAACTTCAGAAAAAACGCAGAAGTAACAAATGTAATTAATGAGGCCAACAGCATTATCTATCTGTAGCTTCTTAAAATCCATGTCTATTTACCCTACAACAAGGCAGTTGATTATTTAATAAAGGATCAAGATTTCTAAATAAGGTGTTTATATTTAGAGACAAAAATTGCTAAATAGCAAGATTAACAGTGCTTAAAAAATGTCAATGAACGAACGCTATGCTTCATTTTTGCCTGCATCAAAAGTTGTATTAAAAAATCTTAATGTACATAAGCCCCTAAGAAATTTAAGAATGCACTGATCAGTTGTGTACCATATGCATTTAAATCATCGTTCCCAAAGAAAACATCTAAAAGGATTTTTTTTTTAAAAAAAAAAAAAAAAAAAAAAAAAAAAGAGGTCAGCAGGCTTTGTATTCCTGTTGTATGCAAACAGCCAGAAAGTGCTCTTATAGAATGATCAGCTAATGCATTTACAAATGAATCCTTAACGTACAATTTAGAAAAGGGAACTGTTCTTACCCAAGACACTCAGGCTCTCTGTTTGGAAAACCTTCTGAAGTGGAGGAAAGTAAATGACCAACAACTGCCCCATTATAGATCCAAGGACAGCATAGCAGAACATTTTGTTACTGCAAAGTCCAATCTCAAACACAGATTTTGCCTGTTAAATAAACAACACATTACACTGTAAGGTAATCTTAATTAACTAGACATGTAAATAATTTGTAACAATTTCTTTTCATCCAGACTTTTAGAAAAATGTAAAAAATTATTGTTGATCTTTTAGATAATCCAGAACAAGTTCTTGAACAGACTAATTGCATTTTTCTCTCTGGTAAACAGAGTACAAATCTTGTCTTCATAGTCAACGACTTGTATATTGAGCTGACTTTTCTGCAAGTACAGTGCATTAGAACGTGGTCTCTACACTAGAAGGAAGTGTGTTTTGTTGACCCTGACAATTCACATCAGAAAATAGAGTGCAATTTAGAGTAAATGTAGCAATATATACTAGCAACGTACTTTTCTCCAACTCACACAAAATTTCAAACTTGTTTCCTTGAAGCAAAAATATAGACAGAAAGAACAGTTTAAGAAATTTTTGAGACATTTTCCTTGGATTATGGGCTTAGGGTTACAAAATAAAATAGTTAAGGCCTTCAAGAAGTTTCAGATTCTAGCAAGGATGCTGATCTGACAGAATTTTCAGCAAAAAATCCAACCAAGCTTACACAGCAATACAAATCACACTTCAACATTTAATAAATATTTCCTTGGTCCTTCTGTCACAGGACAGAAGCATTACTACCAGCTCCGCATCACATAAACAAATTAAGGAAACTAATACTTATCTGTAATTTAAGAAATCCTACCTAGTAAATATGTAAAACTCTGAAGCTTAATAGCAGACTTTTGAAACAGACACAGCAAGATCCTCCCTCAAAGAAAATTCCGCTTATTGTGTAAAGTCTGTGTAAATGGACAATACGAATCACTTACCTGAGATCTAGAACTCAAAGCATTGAACATATCAAAAAATACAAAACAGGTGAAAGTCATGGTTGTATCTCGAGGCGTTATTACATTGTCTCTTAACTGCCAACAAAAGAAAATTAAATGGCTTCAGCATGCTTTAAACCCTCCACAACTAAACAAAGTTATTACAATAATTCAAGTTCTACTAGCTAGTAAATGAAAGCAAAAGCAAATTGTTCGTCCCAAGCTGATTTAATAAATCACACAGCAAAAATTACACACCTGTAATTTAGAACAACTTGTAATTCCAAGCTGTGATTAAATGAAGCCTCTTGACAAATATCCACGCAAGCACACGGAGTACCAAGAGTTCTATAATGCACTAGCAAAAGTTCAAACAACATTTTGCTCTACTGGCAAAAGAGAGTGAAATGGCCGTTTCATAATAGTCTGGCTAGAAGATTTGTACAATTACTTTCTATGGGCTGAAGTTTCCCAAGTCGATTTGGGACCTTGAAAAGCCTGCGTTAAAATAGGTATTGGGGAATAAATCTGTATTCCTTATTTCAACAACTACTTCAAAAATCTTCCTCTCTAATCTGCTACCTGACTAGATTATTAAATAAGCATGGACAAAACTTGCAACTAAGTTCATACAAATTCTGAATTCCAAGTTATGGTATAAATAGGACTTCTTTTAAATTAGTTTGTTACTGCTTTAAGTTTTGTAATTTTGTCATACCTCTCTCCAGAAGACAAACAGTGTTCCACACACGATAATTATTGATGAAACCAGTATTTTAACAATCAGGTTTTTGGTCAGAATGCTGTCCTTCAAATTTCTTGGAGGCTTCCGAATAACATCTTTATCCACAGGCTCCACCCCAAGACTTATAATTAAAAGAACATCTTAGATTTTTATCATCATAAAAATAATTCACTACTTCTAACTTAAGGACTAGATCTTCTGAGTTGAAACATTTTAATCTTCTCTCTATAGCCTTAGAATTATTTACATAAGCACATGACATTTTTACTTTCAGAAAACTGAGTTATATTTATTAGTAACAGGCAACATTCTACTATTGCAGTTTGAGTCCATCAATACATGGTATCAGACCATATTTAAATTACCAGATGTTAATTTTAAAGGAAGCTGTAATGTTATTTATGTACCCTATTTCATAGAATCACAGAATGGTTAGAGTTGGAAGATCATGTAGTTCCAACCTGCCTACCATGGGCAGGGATACCTTCCAGCACCAGCCCCATCCAGCCTGGCCTTGAACACTTCGAGGGAAGAGGCATCCACAACTTCTCTGGGCAACCTGTTCCAGTGTCTCACGACCCTCAGAGTAAAGAATTTCCTTCTAATATGTTATCTAAGTCTACCCTCTTTTGGTATGTCTGTTACTGTGATCAATCTAGCTAAGGAATTTACTGCTAGTTCCTTTCCACCTCTCCTTCCACCATCTATCTGCAGGGAAGAGGGTCAGTGGAAAAACCCAGAGGAAGCCAGAATCCTGCATCCAAGTCTCATGGCCATAACCATAAAACATCTTTACTTATCTGTGCTGCCCTCATGATTATCGTTAGATACTAAAGCAAACCAAAATTAATGAACATAGACCTATACTGCAAACATTGTAGTTCAAAGAGAAAGTTTGCTGTTTCAGAAACATTTCACTAAAGTTTAACCACAGTTTCCTTTATGAGCAACCATTTTCCTTGCTGAAATAAAAGAACTACAGACCTCTAATGGAATTTAAAATTATTACTTACCTTTGAGCCGGGGGTCCGTCCATAATAATATTGATCCATAAGATCTGCATGGCATTGAGAGGATTAGGAAAGTTCATTAATGTAGCCAGTGAGATTAAAGTCAGTGCTGCTATACTCCTGTTGAAAGAACCCATTTTTATAACTGTCAGCATGGAACATTTCTGAAGATCCACTGATAACTGCTTTGTAATCAACACTTCAACTGTTTAAGAGTAGATACAGATTTTGACAGTGTGAATCATGACTGACGTAAGCCTAACTTCAAAGGTAGAGCATGAATTCATTTAGAATACTCATCTTGACCCAGTCCATATTTTAAAATTGTTTTGGCAATTAAAAGACAGTAAATTTGTATCTTAAAAACATCCCAAACTTTAAGATGACATTTCAGAGTAATCATTCACCTTCACCTAATTGATTTTTTTACTGGGGAACTAGGTCCTACACTTTTATTGTGCCAGAAGTGGAACTTCTAAACATGGGTTTGGAAAACAAACTGCTTTTACACTTTTGATGTAAACACAACCACTCTGTGCACCTGTCACTAGTTTGACTAATCAGTTAAGGCAAGGTACTACCCCAGCTCCCTAAAAATACCTGCACCACCCCTCATTATTAGCAAGATGAGAAGGCTAGGCAAAAGACTGAAAACAGATTAGCTGATTGCAAGCTTGGTATTAGAAACCTCTCTAAACAAGTATGCACTAATTGCTTTCAGTGAAAGATTAAGTGGTTTCATAACCAACAAGAAGAGAGCAAAGCTTATAATAATTCCAAATTTAGCGCTCTACTGAACCCTATTATGCTCTCCCTGCAAAGACGGCCAGAAAAAAAAAAAAAAAAAAAAGGGTAACTCATTCATTAAAAACTTGAGGCTACCATTCCCAAGGCTACCAGGCAAGCACACTTTGCTAGAATATCTATGCTTAGCTATTTTTCAGAAGCAGACTCCTAGCCTTCTACCAATGCAGGACACTAGTCAAGATAAAAAGTATATAACACTTTTTACAATTTTTACGCAAGTTTTAAGAGGTTGGTGTTTTCTGCATTTTGCTGGTTTGGGGTTTTTTTGGTGGGGATTTTTTTGGCTTTTGGTGTTTTGGGGGGGAGTGGAAGGGTGGTATTTGTGGTTGTTTGGGTTGGGTTTTTTTTTGTTTTATCTTCTGTTTTAAATTTCTGCAACTTTATTCCACCACTCTGAAATGCCATGAAGGCTTCAAAAAAGTACATGAACAATGCGGTGAAGAAGAAAACTATGTTCCTGAATCCAGATTCTGTAAGATACACTCAAAAAATTTTGAAACTGAGGCTTAATTAATTCTTGTCTTCTTGTCTTATGTACACATGATATAGTTAACACCACAAACACATAGGGATCCTTACACACAAGAAAAGGAAGTCAACTTCACAGAGCTAACTCGTTCCACAAACCAGCATATAGATTACAGAGAAACTAACCTCCCATTTCCCTGGTTCCCTCCATTTGATATACGTGTTCTGGTTAAGGAGAGAATGACTACGAACTTCTCCTTTAAACAAGGATCCACAAGGTAGCTATCTTGTTTCTCTCCATCCTCTCAGTTAGGGATTTTTTTTACGTGTTCACAGGAAGCACTGTGACAAAGTTACACGTCTGTTTATTGTCCTATTTTCTGGTTCTTTAAAAATGAAACAAGCCACCAAGCACAAAATACTGAAAATTCAATAGCATTGTATATCAGCTTCCTACATCATATTTGCAATGTTCACATGAATTTATGCAGCATCTACTTTGTGATGCTTTGATTCACTCACAATGTAGTTAGAACCTTTGATATTGTCAACTTTTGAAACTTACGTGCTCAGTTGAAATCTAACAAAATTTTTTATGTTATTATAAATTCCTTTACCCTCTTCAATTGCAGACCTGCAATTAAAAAAAAAAAGATTACATCAATAGACAAATGAGACTACTACCAAAAAAGCTTAGAAGAAACCCAAAAAGCTATTATTTTAAGCAGCAATATAAATGTCAAGAAACAAATGGAGTTGAGGTTCTAATAACTTTGCTAGTCATTATTTTTCAACTTGACTATGAGATTAATCAAAGTAGGTTTTTTTCCAGCTGCTTAACTCTCAAAATTAAATGGCAATAGTAAAATCTCCCCCTTGTTCTTTAAGATCCACCGTCATCCCTTATGAGACCTTCCAATTCAAGTTAGATAATTTTAAAAACAAAAAAACACGCTTTTAAGAAACCATAGAAATGTAGCATGAAGACCATGAATTCTTCCCGCACCAGAAATAAGTATGTATAGACATATCTTTTCAACCTCTAGCATGTGTTGCAACTTGCCTATCACATTATCACAATTATAGCAGTGAGAAAGTGTTTTCTAATACCTATATCAAGTCTACTGTGCTGCAAATAAAACTGGTTGCTTTCTTCCATTCCTCCAACAGCCAAGAACGACAGTTAGTGAGCATTCCTTTTGTAACTTTGAAGACAAAAAGATTAAAGGGGTTCGCGGAAGTATATAAAACTATGGAAGCTCATACATATTTTTTTTTCCTTATTGTTCACCACTCTTTTCTATCTCTATTGAGAACTTCCCTGATGAAGTGACAGAAGTGGATAAAGCATTCCAGCAAAAGCCTCATCAAGCCCAAGTACTTACCACAGATGTCCTTCCTATGTACTCATCTAAAAATATCTTAAAATTATTCCCTTCTCTTTTTTGTTTTTGCACAACAGTACATTGCTGTTGGCTGAATTAGTATAGCAACCTTTTAACTCTAAGATCATCCTTTGACATACTGCTACCTAGGTACTACATTTCACTTCTTCCCAAGGATCAAGCATCATACTTTCAGATGAACTGAAGTGTTCAGAGAGTGATGCACAATTTTGAAATGAGTGCTATCTTGCTAGACAGCAGTCCAGGTCTTGCCAAGAACTACTACCTTCAAAAGTCAGATGGTTTAAATTCAGAATAAGATAAGTTTAGCTATACCATCTTTGAAGAACACCAAAAAAAAAAAAAAAAGAATAAGTAACAAATAGCTGGTTACCAGAAGTTGGTAACTTGTTTTCACCCGAGATATTTAAATAGCTGATATTCCTTTCCTTTTCTGACACATCACATTTAAAGAATTGAAAACAAACACAGCGCTGTGTAAAATTTTTAAATTCTGAGAGGAATGCGCGCTCTCATTTTGTAAGATTTATGCTTCTGAATTATGAAATTAAATGAAGATGAATCCTAATGACAGCTAACAGACTCATAATTTAACCTCAGTTTTGGTTCCAAAATTCTACTACCATAATCCTACTTGGAGAAGCAGAAATACAGCTTAGTTTTTATAGCACATATATGCACAACCTCCTTTGTTACTTACATCTGGTCTATGTACAAGACCAAAGTAGCAAAGGTCTAGATATGTAAATACATTTTTTATGATTATTCACATACATAAAAAGACAGAAATGCTTAGTTGCCCCTTGCCCCTTATCCTCCCAGCTCTTTTTTTTTAAGAATATAATACAGGTAATCACCATAAAGATAGTTCTCCTGACTTAGCCAGGAACTACACTTACAAATTCAGGGAATTTCTTTTGTTTTTAACTCAGGCAACATTCCATTAAAAATATGTAACACAAGGTATGCACATAAATGCCACCTACATTATTGTCTGAAAATCATCATCCACGAGGATCATATCTGCTGCCTCTTTACAAACATCTGTTCCAGTTTGTCCCATTGCTACACCAATATCTGCAGCCTTCAGAGCAACAGCATCATTCACTCCATCTCCTGTCATAGCTACTACAGCACCATTATTTTGCAGGGACTAAAGAAATGGAAAAGAGCTTAAATGAGGGATTGAAATAACCCATCCTATAAAATTATTCTAGATACAAGGTTTGTGTCATCATCCCCTACCCCCCATGCAATTTCTTCTCATTCCACTGTAAAGTCATAAAAAAAAAGAAACAAACACACAGCTATTTGTATTGTAATGAATTTTTACACAACATTTTAAGTTCAACTTCAGTTCATATAGTCAGACAGCCTAAATTTTAAAGTTAGGTTATATAAAATCTACCTTTAAGAGAAAGTAAAAAACTCTAGAGGAAGAAAGAAGATACTGTATTTTCATTTTAACATTTATCACCCTCTTATAATTCTTAATATATTCCAACTCTCTCAATGTTTTACTGCTTCATCCTTATTGTTGCTTTTCTGATTGTTCCAACTGTTACACTGAGTACGTCCCTCTTTGCAACCTTCTTTTGTGAGTTTCTGAATTACTTCAGATATGGCTTGAAATTCATGCCCTTTTTATCCTGTTCTGAGAAATATCAGAAGCATGGTTCTTACAAGCTCCTAGTCAATTCAACTGCAATGTGTCACAAAATTTCAGTCAACCCCCAGCTTCCTACATAGAAGAAAGCATGACATTGCCTACCACCAGCTGCCTATCCCTTGTGGGCACTACACGTATTTCTAGGTAATATTTTCAAATACACTTAACTTTCAAACTAAATGCATTTCTGGTTTCATCCTGACACACTGCAGCATGTTATAATTTAAGTAAAGGCACCAGAAACAGTACCCATAGCAACAGTCCAGCATTTGAGCCTCTAGTAAGACATACCTTTATAATTTTCAATTTATGTCGGGGACTGGCTCTATAAAACACTGCAACCTGTTAAAAGCAATTGAAGAAGTAGTGAAAAGTTGAGAAATGTAAAGAATTGCACTGGATTCTATAAAGCTAGAGAATAAATATATTATCAAAGGCCAACTGTACTCTTGTTAGCACTGAAGTTGAATCACCAGTGAGCTGTGTTTCTAATAGACAAATCATTACTTTCAGAGAAGACCCAAAGTGTGTTCTGGTAAACAAAGTTGGTGCTACTTATTTCAAGATAGAATATGCAATTTAAAAATCCTCTGAAATTGTGAAGCAACTGAATTACAATGGCTTGCTGCTGGCCTTCCTGACTAAATTCATGCAGGCGACTGAGTAGCTCAGCTCATATATATAACAATAAAGTTTGCATGTTCAGACAGTCCATACTTTAGTAATTTGTAAGAGAAGTTGTCTGTATCTTTAATGATTTTTTTAAATGGATCTACTGATTGTACTGAGTCCATGCTGACTCTACAAATAATGTCTTTTTCCCTTGTCAGCATTAGCGGCAAGCTACTTGGGACATTTCAATTGTACTAGTTTGTGTAGCTTATTAGTAACAGATTGAAGTCTTAAAGCTAATTAATAAAGATTCCATCTTGGAAGGAATTATTTTTCAGCCTTTTTTTGTCTCTGGTCTTCTCTGTAAATTGAAATTTGAGTACATGGAATTTAGTTTTCAATGAACTCCATACTGTTAGCATTTGCATCTATTTTTCCTTTTTAAGAAGCTGGATAAGAAGTTAGATTCCTCCACAGCCACTTTAGACTGTACACAGATATCAATCCTATTGATTAATTAATTCCTAACATCGAAAACAAATTGGTTCTCACGTCGAACATGCACAAAGTAAATTTGTAGCTATTTCAGTTATTTGTGGTCGTCAGCCCTTAACAATACGTACTACCAGATAAACAAAAAAATTATTACTTGCCATACAATTCTTTTTTTCTAAGTTTGTTTTTGTGAGTCACCAAGGAAAGACACAAAGCTGACATGCACATTTCTTGATTGTAAATATTGGCTTTTGGCTTGCTTACATCAGACTCAAGCAGTCTAATTTTGCATTTTTTTTGCAAACAGAGCAGCATTTTGATGCATCAATTTTGCAACACAGCCAAGCCTAAACCTCAATAGCATTTGATTATGCCTTCACATTTACAACTTTGACATTGGCTAATACATTTAGTTATTTAATAACAAAAAAAGTATTAAGTAGCAACTTAATAAATAGACCCTTTCAAAATTCTCAACCAGTGACCTCAGATCGATTAAAAGTCATTAAAGATACAGACAGATCCTCTTAAAAATTACAAAAGGATGGACTGTCTGAACATGCAAACTGTAAGTTTATATATATTAGCTGAGCTACTCAAAGAAAATGGTCTAACAATAGAAAAAGGTATGATGCTCACTGAAAGTGAGAGGTAGCAAAATGAAAGTTCTGATATAGGCATCGAAAGCTAAAAAACAAATTGAATTGTTAAAAGAGACAAAATTAATAAACTCTCTAAAAAGATAACCCTGTGAGTTGAAAGAAATACATTTTCGTATGGTCATACGTCAAACCAAAAGATACTTGTTTGATCTGGGACAGCTTCTCTGTTACTGTACTAAAAGCCTCTGGTAATTTACTGTATCACCTACTTCTATTAGAACCATGTTATTTGTATCTCAGAATTTACATTTTAGCTTTCCACAGATAAAAGCATTTCTCAATATAAAATATATCCTTTACTGCATTTCAGTAAGTAGTATATTAAAACAAACCTTTGGTGTTATTTGAGAAAGCTGCTGAATATCCAAATCATCTATTTCTTCTCCAGAGATTGCCTGCGAATTTTTGGAATACAATCCAAGTCGACTAGCTGAAAATAAACAATAAAAAGGTATTATAACAACTTAGCTTCTTGAAACATTAAGTATTGATTTTTTTTTTTTAAACCTAGAGCAGAACATCTTAACACCTTATTGATTCAGTATACTGGAGTAAATTATCTGAACTCTTGAGTAACAAACACATGCTACAAAGTCTATTCTGATCAGATGTTTATCTCCTCAGTCTTTTTAGGTCTAAAGGTCTGGACTTCATTATGTCAGGTGCCATACAAACACAAGATCTCAGTCCTTTCTAAAGAATTCAGAGTTCAAAAATAACAAGATAGAAAATGAAAAATGACATGAGGGAGACAAGGGAAAAAAGTCTCTGAGAAAGTATCGCTAATTTGGGGGTGTACTTTTTATGTGTGCATTCAACTTTTTGTTTATCATTCATATGTGAAGAATTCATATTCTGGCTAAACTACTTGTACTTTAATGTATAATATTGTAAAAAGAAGTTAAGTAATTTGTTTACATATTTATTAATAGTACTTAAACTTCAGACTTCATTATATGGAAAAAAAAGATATTAGATAGTACTGAAATGCTATATCCATCCTAAATACTCATTGTCACCAGCTATTTTAGTTTCTCCCTTTTGCTATGACACAGGCATCCAAAGCTGAGGGCAGGGAGTGTGGTTTTGAGGGTGTAAGAATGAGAATCAGAAATCAAGCACATGTTAAAACAAAATACAGTAAGAAAATACATAGCATAGTATCAAACAGCAAAAGTCATACATTAACCAAATTCAAAAAACTACAGTTTAAGCTGAAACCAAAGTTCAGCTTACGGCTAGAGTTATTGGTTTTTTTTCTAATTCTACTATGCCATATCCAACATACAGAACTCAAACGTTAAAGGCTTAATACCCACACTTCATAACAATTAGCTAGGTGTTGCCAAAATAGAAAACGAGTGAAAAATGAAAGGAAGTAGACTATTCATACCAATGGCCACTGCAGTCTCCTGTGAATCTCCAGTAATCATTTTTATTGCAACTCCAGATGTGATAAGTGTAGTAACAGCTTCTTTTACCCCAGTCCGTGGAGGATCAATTATTCCCACAAGCCCCAAAAAAGTTAGTTGTCCTAACTCAGGACCAGAAGCTAAGGCTAGAACTTTTAGGAGACAAAAAAAAAAAAAGTTAATATTTGAAATTAACATTGACGTCAGCATTTAAAACAACATCCAATACCTGTTTTCAAAAATGAAAATTAATGGCATACAACTATATATCTGTATATTGCCCAAAGGCCTCATTGCTGAAAACATTTTGAGTAGATTCATTCGAGTGTTCCACTTGAAATTAACTTATAGCAAGAAGATGTTCACAAATGAGACCTAGCTGAACTTGTAGGCCAGCATAAAGCAAAGGGTGGAAATTGCAATTTTCTTTTTTTTTAAACCTTGGTAGCAATGTCTGTTATCTTGAGCATTCAAAATAGCCTACTTATGTATATTCCTCTCTTCTAAAAAGCAGTCTTTTTACCAAACACACATATTCCATGTTTTACAGGTAAGTTTCCTATTTGTTCTCAGATGAAAGTGTTTATACTTTCACTGTGTGGAAAGAGAACAGCATCTAGCTTCGTGGTTTCTCTGTACATGTATGGTCTTTTATGCAAGAGGATGAAAAGAAGGATCAGTTAACTTATTTTTATTTTCTGCTTTGATTTTTTCTTTGAGAGAGGTAGATTTTATTGAGTACATGCTGAATATTTTCTGGAATGTCTTTGCCAGTAAGACTCTTAATTCAAATATATTTAAATGACATTAGAGTTGTAAGAGAAAAGCAAATTCATATTTTTCAAAGCATTACCGTAGGTATTTTGTTTGACAGTGGTCTGAAGCAGACACAAAGAATGGCTGTCCGAACAAAGCAGCACAAAGAGATACCACACCTAGCATAAGCTCTCCATTTCTAATAATTTGCATCCTAGGAATTTCCTGAGCCAAATAGTACCCATACCTTCACCTTAAAAAGCTGTTGATGGACTTAACAGCCTAGAGGTCTCTTTACAAAGGCCAACAAAGCTAGCCATGTATAATACTAGCCCACAATCACTCCCTGTAAATCATCTTGTGAAAAATACTTTCAGTTCTACTTGAAAATCCACACAGCTTGTTAACATAAAACATAGAACAGTTTAGGTTGGAAAGGACCTTGAAGATCATCGAGTTCCAACCCCCCTGCCATGGGTAGGGACACCTCCCACTAGACCAGGTTGCCCAAGGCCACGTCCAGCCTGGCCTTGAACACCTCCAGGGATGGGGCCTCAACAACCTCTCTGGGCAAACTGTTTCAGTGCCTTACCATCCTCACAGTGAAAAACTTCTTCCTAATGTTTAATCTAAACCTGCCCCCTTCCAGTTTAAAGCCATTCCCCCTCATCCTATCACTACATGCCCTAGTAAAAAGTCCTTCCCCAGCTCTCCTGTAGGCCCCCTTTAGGTACTGGAAGGCCGCAATAAGATCTCCCCAGAGCCTTCTCTTCTCCAGGCTGAACAGCCCCAACTCTCTCAGCCTCTCCTCATAGGAGAGGTGCTCCAGCCCTCGGATCATGCTCGTGGCTCTCCTCTGGACATGCTCCAGCAGGTCCATGTCTTTCTTATGTTGGGGACTCCAGAGCTGGATGCAGTACTCCAGGTGGGGTCTCACCAGAGTGGAGTAGAGGGGCAGAATCACCTCCCTTGACCTGCTGGCCACGCTTCTTTTGATGCAGCCCAGGATACGGTTGGCCTTCTGAGCTGCGATTGCACATTGCTGGCTCATGCTGAGCTTCTGGTCAATCAGCACACCCAGGTCCTTCTCCTCAGGGCTGCTCTCCAGCCATTCCCCACCGAGCCTGTATTTGTGCTTGGGATTGCCCCGACCCAGATGCATGACCTTGCACTTGGCCTTGTTGAACTGCATGAGGTTGGCTTGGGCCCACCTCTCCAGGTTTCCAGGTCTGGATGGCATCCCTCCCTTCCAGCATGTCTACCTCGCCAAACACCTTGGTATCATCGGCAAACTTGCTGAAGGTGCACTCAACCCCACTGTCCATGTCGGCGACAAAGATGATAATTCTAATAGCATCATCTGATGTGCAATTATTTGCGCTAGCCTAACTCAAAGGTGCCAACAGCCAAAGTAATAGGAAAATAAACAAATTCACATTTTAAAAAAAAATGCACAAACATCTATAATAAGATATGGGAGCAATCAGGTAGCAATGTACTGTTTAGTTATGGTCACATGCAAGAGATGACAGGAAATCAGCAGTGTCTTTTCTCACCATTTGCAATTTAATCATGTTATTATACAGGTCTTAGGCAACAACACCTGTTTTCCACTCCCCCATTTTCAAGAAAGAACTGAATCACCTAATGGCACTTACCGAACAAAAAAAAAAATTTCCTAGCGTTTTTAGGTTTTGGGGGTTTTTTGTTTTGGTTAGTTTTTTTTTTTTAAACTATAAGCAGTGCCATTTTTAAAAATATGGTTATTTTGAGAGACTGAAACAGCCTTACCCCTAAGTCCTGCAGAGCCCATGGATGTCTTCTCTTGCTGGTATTGCTCTCTCTGTTGTTGAACAAGAGGTAGGGTCTGCCCCTTACAGTTATATGATGTACAGTACCTAATGACTTGTTCATAAGCACCTTTCATAAAGCAAACTTCAGGTTTGTCCTAAAAGGAAAAAGAAAACATTGTTGTGTGCACATGTGTGTGTGTAGATATAAATATATACGCACACAAGTACATACACATACACACCTAAGAATGGTGTATCTGCACTCTTCTGAAGAGTCTTCAGAACACAACGCAAATCAAAATTACACTTCTAAACTCAGAAATCTGTTCTTTTGAGTATCTCTACACAGCATCTGTTCCAGACTGGCAATGTCAAAAGAGCCAAGCTAACAATCAGTATCTCATTTCAGTAGACATTATACACATTAGACACTGCAGGTCACAGTTTATAGACTAAATAGACCATTGAAAGGACAGAAAAACCTACACAGAACATAAGACCTGAAAGACCTTTAGCTCATCATCTGACCAGCTGCACAGGTCATTAAACATCACCTGCATCTTTGTACCATGCCTAACAACTCTACTATTTTCCAGATAGCCATCTAGCCTTGATGGTATCAAAGAATCGAGAATCCACACCACCTGCCTTGAACACTTAACTCCAATGTTAATTCAACCCATCCTTTCCCTTCCTGCCTTTCCCATTAAAAATTGCTGCCTCAGCTCAATTTCCAATCCCTGATTCTCATCTTCTCCCCGCTGAACTAAAAAGCTCTTTTTAAATATATCTATTTTCTCACTGTGAAGGTATTTATGCACAGTAGTCAAGTTACTTCAGTCTTTCAGAGAGGCTAAACTGATAGAGCTTTAAGTTTCTAATCCCATTGCATTTTCTTAGCCTTTGAATAATTTATGCTCCCTTTAAAACTACTACCAATTTTTCAACAATCTTAAAAGTGCTGACACCAAAACACAGACACAACAAATCTTTACATAAATGAAAACCATACAGCAATTTCCACTCACTACTCTTTATACAGACAAGGATTACACAACCATATTATCCATACAGATAAAATGAGTCAAATGCTTTGTTTCCACTGTGATATCTGAACACTGTCAGCAAGCCTTTTTTTGGTCACAAGTACTAGGAAATATTCCATAAATCCAAGATGAAGTCTGTTGGTGCACATATTATCTCGAAGGCTCCAGTTACCAGACTGGCAGTGACTATGTCAATATTTGTAGCAAAACCATTCAGATTGGTCTAAATGAAATATGAATGCAAATATGTATGTGAAAGCACCAGAAGATGGAAAAAGAGGTTAAAGAATGGTTTGTATTGATAATCCAGTACACTGTTGACATCGATAAAACCTGTCAACACTGGGGAATGTGCTGTCTGCATCAAAACCAGAAAACCTGTGTTTTCAAACAAAAGAAATTTTACTATCAAACATCAAGGCACCTTCTTGCTCTTAATTCATTATGTAACTATGCAGCACTGAAAGAGCTGAAGATTGGCAGAATTGCTTTACATGTTTGAGGAGGGAGGAGAAGGAAGAAAAACAAACCAGGTATACGTTCAGAGTCTCAGATATCAAAATACTTAAAATAATTTCCCAGTATGACTTTTATGGAAATAATTTCTTGTGATTTTTAATCTGCACTTGAGAGCTTGAAACTAAAACTGTGCCTATTATCAAGCCGTGTTCCCAGGACTGTGCACTACTACCAGCCTGCCATAACTTCTGAAGTGAAAAATTAGGATATTAAACAAGGTAGACAACCATTCTGCAGAGCCACCGCACAAGGAAATAGTGATTGAAGTTTACCTGCTGTGTTCTGTGAACACATTTCACAGCCATCCATTTTTGTTCCGAGCTGAAAGGATATTCAGCCTTTCTTATGTAGTCTTCCTGGAGTCCATCTAAACCCATCTGTACAAAACAGAAGTACGACCACGATGTCAGGACCGCTTCTTTTCAAACAGCTATGCAATTTGTTGATTTGTTGAGACATCCTAGTTAACAATCATTACTTTGTTAAAAACCAGTTTTGTCTTTAAAGTTGCTTTTGAGCACGCTATTGCAGTTTAGACAAACTTCTGACAAACTAGCACTGAAACCTCCTACAAGCTTCTTTCAGGCTTCAGTGTAAGTCAGACCATTTAACACTATGCTATCATTGATCCAAGGATCTTGAAATACTTTGTAGATTATGACCATCCACAAACACGTCTTGTAATGGCTAGTAATGTAGCTAAAACAAAAACACATCTAAATTCCCAAAGCCTTTTTTTCTTTTCACATCTATGTAATTTCTCTGCTAGGAGGGCCTACAAAATTACAACACAAGGCTGTGGCAAAGTCTGGAGGAGGCAATTTAAGTTTGAATGATCCAACCTGAAATGAGGTGGTTTTTTTTTTCAAGTTATCCGAAGCACCAAAACATTTAATCTGAAACTAACCATGAATACTCCAGATAAAATGCACTGCATTCTCAATACTGTTCCCTCTCCACCACTGATGCAACTCACACCATTCCATGCTCTACACCTAACCAAGTCCAAGAGAAAGTGGTGATTAAAGAAGATGCAGAAGCAGCAGCCTGCCATAAGCCATTCTCAGTACTTACAGAGCTTCACAACTCCTTCGCTACCTCCCTTTCCAGCAACAGATGTGAAAGACCCCTGTTCTTCTCAGTTTCTGTGGGCTCATGCCAAAATAACATCACTCTGGTCCTTTCCAGTAAAAGACTTGGGACTTGGAATGAGTCTCAGCAAGAAGACAGATAAATCTCCCTCAGTTACACAGGGAGAGAAAGGCTGTAATGCATTCAACTTCCAATGTTTTTGAGTTTATTCACCGTCACAGAAAAAAAATCAAGTGCTCAGAGGCCTTGCCACATTTCTCAGCAGCTGTAATGGGTGTGTCACAGCATTATAGAAAAAAACAAAAACATTTAACCACAGTGTTCACAAGTCAAACTACATGTGCCCTGCACTTAAAGGCCCCTATAAATGCTGCAGTCACCAATACATCAGTTATCAACTTCTTACTGCTTCTGATGAGAACTAGGAAAGAGACAGCACAATCAATATTCAACAGGTAAATTAGCTTGTGGCAGGTAAAATGACAGTACTAACTGCAAAAAGATGAAAATAAAGATTTTACATCAGTTCTAAATATTTTTTTCTCTCATCTTTCAAAATGTCCAAGGATTTCCAGCAATTAAGAAACATAGGAGATGAGCAGTTGCAATACAAATCAAGGAGCCCCAAAGGAGAAGAAAATGAGGGGGAAAAAAAAAAAATAACAAACAAACCCAAACTTATTTCTACACACTTCCCACCTGCCATGAGTCCAAAAAGCACCATCAAGTACACACCTTCATAGCAAGCGCAATTAAAGCCCCTTCTGTTGGCTTCCCCATTAACGTGTTGTTTCTAATCAAAGCATCATTGCACACACAACCGGCCTAAAAGAAGAGGAAGGAAAGGGGAGAAAACAGACACAAAGTAAATGCCATACAAAACTCTTGTGCTACATCATCAATTAAAACTCACCTCTCTGTGCCAAGAACTTACCTCAACAATTTTGCTAAGGGATGGGTTGTTATAACCATGAATAACTTCACCATCAAGCATCACTTCTCCAAACCTGTTATAACCTACTCCTGTAACCTGCAAGACAAACAGCCAAAGGCGGCATGCAATGTAATGTTCACCAGGTTCATAAACTGTTTTAATCTCAGCTTTTTACTATAAACTACTGATAATTTAAAAAAGGCCATTCATGATGACTGATTTTACCCCATGTGAATGGATTCTCCTACTCAGCTTCTAATGCAGCAGGTGCTAAATTAAGGAATAAAAACTCTGAAATACATTAGAGACTAATTTTTTTTTTTTTATTTTAAAGTTGCAATTTTGCAATTTAGCAAAATTGCAAATTTTTTTTTTGCAATTTTTTTATTTAGCATAAATAAATGCAGCGTGTGGTGTTTTCTTACAGTATTAGGCTTGCTTTCTTTTTTTCTTCTTTCTTTTGCTTTCTAATTTTTTCTTCCTATTTGTCTTTATCCTGGTTAATAATGCATACCCCTTGCAGGGGAATGGAAGTACAGAGCAGAGTCCTACTTTCATTCAGTAAGAACGAAAAAAAAAACAAACAACCCATACTTGAACAGCCTCTCAGCTGCGACCTCAGAGAAGTGTTAAGAACAGTAAAAAACTGATTTTTAGTGCTTAAAAAACAGGCATCCCACTAGGATCCTAAAAAAGTCTTCATATCTACAGCATTAACAGCTTTTTTTTTTTCTTTTACATCCATTTCAATTTCTCTTTGAATCAGGAAAAAGGAGCTGATTCGACCCAGATGTCAACAAATTGTACTAGTAATAAAGAAAAAGCAATTACAGTATTCCTATAGAATTCTAAGAATAGAAAAATAAATACCAGAATATATAAAGGTAATTAAAAGGAAAGAATAAGAAAAAATGCCAGTATTTATGCTTACAAAACTCAATGACAAGACCCTCTATTAACTGTAATGTGAAAAAAAAAAACCCTGATCAAGAAGAGTTTGAGAATTTAAGAACCTATTTAAAACATTTCCATGAAACCACATCTAGTTTCATACCTTGCTGCTTTTCCAT